>NC_139570.1:43492759-43871384 GCF_965112155.1 Podarcis liolepis | reverse complement strand
TAGGTGCATGGAAATTATCTTTACTATTGCTGTTATTACCACCCTGAGCATCTTCGGGAGGAAGAGGTGGGACCTAAACAGATTAATCAAACAGATAGGATTTCTTTCTATGCGGGAGCTTTCAGCCTGAAATGCATTTGAAACCTGTTTACATAGTGCACAAGAGGTGTGGCGCAGTTGCTAGCAGGCAAGCCCCTTATTCTTTTCGCCTAATGGTTGTGCACCACAGGAGCCCTGCCCTCTCCCTATTAAGGTAAGCAGTAATATATTGGAGCTTTCCGAAGACACAAACCTGCACCCTTGGGGGTGCTGCCGCCACTGCTGCATTGGCTTCCCCCCTCTGCGAAATCACTCTCACAGTGGCACAGCTGCTGTGAGTGTGTCATTAAGGAGCTCTGAACTCCAATCAGTATCAGAAACAAGACCAAGGAGGGGAGGCAGCTTCTCACTTCTGGCTCACAACAAACCCTTCCCTGATTGGTGTCTGCGGTAACACCAATGTCTGCATCTACTCATTTTGGTCTCTCCCAGTTTCTCGCCCCCCGATCTTAAATTCGGTTCTTCACATTGCCACATAAGTTTTTCTTTAAAGTCCTCATTAAAATTTGCCAGTATTTTAGAGCAAATTTCTCTTAATGAACACAGCTTTTATGCCATTTCCCCTCACATATACACATATTTCCAAAAGAATTGCCCCAAATATATTACAATGTTTTCACTGATATGTGCATTTTTACTCTAGTATTATTGTGACTATTGGTATTTTTACACATTACTTGGATGGAGAAATTGCATTGCAAAATATGGAAAAGAATGAATTTCAGACAATAACTTTGTTTCAGTTTGCACATTGTTTCAGAAACTGCGAATTAGATAGGTTTGCTTTTAAATGCCTTTGGATAGGTTTGCCTTCCATTATTTTTGAGTGGCTGAGTCAAACGGGTAGATAGATTTTGCTGTTGTTTGAAGAGGGGTTCTCTTTCTGAGTTTCACCTGTGTATATATGTGCCAACCTAACGGATCCCATGGATGCAGTTTCACTGATAGCAGCATTTTATTAAGCTTTCTGGGAAAATTGCATAGACAGCTGTTACTGGTTCATTCCCAGTGGATGGAAGACACAACATTGGACTGGAGGGTATGTCTGTATGTGTGGGTGGCTATCTGTCACTCACTAGACAAAATTCTGCTCTTGCTGACAACAGATGCCTCTTTCAATGCAACGCCTGACCTATAAACCACCGAAATAGCCTGCTTATTCCCCAATGATTCTGCACAGCTGTTAAGATATTCATCAGAGGCCTTGCTTGGGATAGATTTTGCCTTCTGGGTTGTGTGGGTGGGCCCAGCCAATGACAATGAATGTAAGAAGAGCCTGCTGGATCAGGCCAATGACCCATCTATGTGGAAGGACCATAGCTCAGAAGAAGCATATCTGCTTTGCATGCAGGAGGTTCCGGGTTCAATCCCCAGCAATTTTCCAAGTAACATATGAACAAAAGAAGTGTTTGCTGCACCACACAAACTGCCCATCTAATCCAGCATTCTGTTCTCTCAGTGACCAGACAAATACCTGAGTGGGAAACCCACAGGCGGAATCTGAGCATGAGCACTCTCCCCCTCCTGTGGTTTCCAGAAACTGGCATGCGCAAGCATTACTGCCTCTGGCTGAGAAGGCACAGCATAGCCATCATGGCTACTAGCCACTGATAGTTCAATATTGTTTATGCTGGCTGGCTGTGGCCCACCAGAATTTCATGCTGGTGACATTATAGGCTGACCTGGGATCGCACCTGGGGCTTTCTGCATGCCAAGCAGAGGCTGTACCCCTGAGATGGGTTTACTGCAGCTCACCACTGCCCGAAGGTGGTAGAAGTTGCTACGCACCCTAAGGACTTGAGCATGGAAAACCCAGGCTCAGACTGACCCTGGTCCATAATACATACTGGCAGAGCCAGCACTAATTGCTGCAGCCTTACCTCCAAAGTTTGCCATAAGGCTAAAACAAGGAGGATAACTGTAATTGTAGTCCTATGGTTCTATGATCATGGGGAAAGTGACATAAATGAATAACAAAACAATACCTTGTGGAACAAGGCAATTGCCATTTAATTTCCATTTCAACTTCCATTCCTACACCTTGCCCCCTCTACCAAAAAAAGAAAGTTAGGACCCAGCATTATGAAAAATGAGGGAGGAAGATGTCCCTTGAATGCTACAGCAACCTTTGGTAGGCATCTAAAGGTCACCTCTTCTCCAGAGATAATACACGTTGTCAGGGAAAAGGATGCCTGCTTGCCGTCTCACTGCTTCACCAGCAGTGCAATTTACACTTCAGGAGAGGAGCAGACCTGAATTGTTTTGATATGTGATCCATAATTGGCATCATTACAGAGCAGTGAGCTCATCTAGGTCGCATTCCTCTCCCCCTTGGGAAGGCCTTGAAGCAACTCACAATAGTTAGGCTATAATGAGGGATCAGCACAGTGTATGTGTAAGAGAGAGGGGAGGGGAGATATTTCTTTGGAGTTCAAAATGATAGCCAAGGAGAGAATGGCGCAGAGGGAAATCACACAAACACACATAGACCTGGAGCTTTACCTGCAATGCATCTTTGCTGTATTGGTAGGACTACACAACCTGGATCAGTGATAGGGATGGGAGGTTCTGACAGTTTCAGTTTCTTCCTTTTCCAGTCTCAAAATTCAGTTCTCCACATTGCCACATCAGTTTGCCAGGTTTTGTGTTTTTTTGTTTTGTTTTTTTTAAGTTATCATGGAAATTCATCAGCATTTTAGTGTGGATTTCTCCAAATGTAACCTTTTGTCTTCAATTTTGCTTTGACATACACATACTTGCAGAGCAATTTCCCTCTATATAATGTATTTGTGAATGTTGTTTTCAACATTAGCTATATTTGAAAGTATGTAGTGTGCATTTTACCTTAGTATATGACTTTAGAGACGTGCATATTTCAAAAGAGGATTGTTCCTCAGTTAGTGGATTATTTCAGAAAGCGTGAATTAAGCGGATTTGTCTTCAAATGCAAACTGAATCAAATCTCTCCCCCATCCCTTGTCAATGATGCTCACACTTTGTGGAAGGGCCACTCACAGAAGGTCCATAGCCTATGCTTTGCATAGAGAAGTCCAGAGATCTGGCCCCTGGCATCTCCAGGTAGGGATGCAAAAGTCTCCTGTTTCCAACCCTGGTGTTGTGTCCATGATATGGACAAATGAAAAGGTGTTGACCAGCAGAGGGTCCATTCCCACAGGGCACAGCTGTCTTCTTCAAGGGTTATTAGCCACCATGAATACCACTTGCTGGGAAATGCAGGTGGGCAGAGTGCTGTTGTGCTCATTGTGTTCAACTTGCAGGAATCCCACAGTTACATGGATGCTAGACAAGATGGGCCATTGGACTGACCCAGCAGCTCTCGTCTTACATTCTGCTTCTACAACCACAGGCAAATGTTTTCAGGATGTCATTGGGACAATGAAGGTTGTGTTATACCAAGCCAGGCTATTAACCTACCTAGTTATCTGTTTATTTAAACAATTTATACATCGCTTAACTGCAATAGTTTTCAAGCAGTGTGCAAGAAATACAAAAAAGGGTGAAAATCAGTTCAAACTATAAAATCAGACAGAAGTCAAAATGCCTGCTGAATTTTTAAAAGTCTTCTGTAGACAGATGTTCAATAGGGAGGGGGCCCTATTGGAAAGAATTTGCACAAAATTGGGGCTACAATACTGAAAATACAGCTCCTGGTAGATATGAGCTGTGCATCTGAACCATGGGCCCACTACAAATTACTCCCCTGAAGACCTCAGTGATCAGGGAGGGATAGAAGGGATCAAGTGGTCCTTTAGCTACCCTGGACAGAAGTTGTTAAGGGCCTTGCCAAATGATACCAGAACATTGAACCTGGCCCAGTAGCACATGGGCAGGCAGTGGAAGATTTTGAGTTATGCACTGGTAATAGGCTGTCCACAACAATTTAGCTGCAGCATTCTGCATCGGCTGGAGGTTCTGGACTGGGCCCAAGGGAAGCCCCACACTGAATACATTGTAGTAATTGGGACTTGAGGTTGCCTAGCTCAATATTGCCTACACCAGGAACAGAAAACCTGCATCCCTGGGAAATGCAGTCAAACAACATTTGGAGGGTCACTGCTTCACCATCCCTGGTCAACAGTGACCAGCAGTTGCTCTCCAGGTTTTGTATTCACCATAGACCCATTGAAATCAATGGATGTAAGTTAGTAATGCTCATTAATTTCAACAGGTCTGCTCAGAGTATGATGAATGTTGGATGTAATCCATAATGTCCTGCTTGTGCACTTTGTGGAGTCATTGAGGCACACAGGATGCCACAGTAGCATTCAGGAAAACTGGAACCTTGGTCTGATCTAGCTGGCCTCTTCTTTGTAGAATCATAAAAAAATCTGAAGGGACACTGGGGGTTATCTAGTCCAAGCCACTGCTCAATGCAGGATGTTGCAGCATCCTTGATACATTCCCATCCTTGATAGATGGGCCAAATGCCTCCAGAAGAAGAGCTCACCATCTCCAGTGGCAGGCTATTCCTCTGTTGAACAGCTCTTACCCACAGAAAGCCTCTCCAATTTTTCAGCCAAAATCTGCTTTCCACTCATTCCGTGCTAGGCTATACTCTAAGGCAACAGGTGTATGGTAGCCCTTCAGATATCTGGAGACTGCTGTTGCAGGGATGGGGAACCTGTGGCTCCTCCAGCCTCAACCAGCATGGTCCATAGTGAGGGATGACAAGAGCTGTAGTCCAGCAACATCAGGAGTACCACAGGGTTCCTGATCCCTGCACTGCCATGCTTCCCATTAGTTGTTTCTTCTCTTCTCCAGATTAAAAAGACTACAAAGTCACTGCAGCATCCACACAGAAGTGCCTGTGCACATAGTTGCATAAAGGCTGCTACCTACAGTTTAACTGTGAGCAGCCATCACCAAGGACCACAGAGAACCACCCTGTTATGTGAGTGCAGGGGAGCATCATATGTTACCAAGAGGTCTGGCACCTTAAAGTCTGCCTTGCCCTTTCAAGAGGGATTAATTAGCTGTGTTGTTTTGAGACTCAGGCCAATGGGGGGAAGGTTGGAGACGGAAGAGGAAGCTTTTGAAGAACCCTTGCCTTTCTCCTGCCTTTTTCACTGACATCAACCATTTGGCTTCTAAGCTGGCAGAAACCTTATAAATACCTATGCTGTATCCGTCTGGACACTGCAGTTTCAGGCCCCCGCTCAGCTGGCTGGGAAGGGAGCAGTGTCCTTGCATCCCTCTGCAGAGGTGAAATGAGCCGCTCCAGGTGCCGTCTTTCCGGCAGTGAATCACATTGTTCCCACGGCCCTGGTAAGAGAAAGCAGGAAGAACAGCTTAGGAAAAGGGTGACGGTGTTCCAGGCATCACTATCATTCATTGGAAGCTGGTCCATTGGGGAAATGGGGCGCTACCCCTACACCTGCAACCTCAGCCTGTCCTTAGCCAGCCCCCACCTGCCTGCCTTCTTACACATATCCAATCAGGTAGTGGCTCCACCTGTCATTGGCTGTGATTCCACATCTGGTTTGGACACCCTGCCAGTCCCAATGGGCACCAGCCACCAACGGTTGCATTATTATCCATCACTTTTTCTGCATGTGTACAAAAAATAATAATAATCATAAAAGTGTGCATGAAAACGATTATTTTCATGAAAAATGTATCTGAAAATTCAATATATTAGAGGAAATGGCTTGTAACAAAATGTGCACATCAGCCAAAGCTGCATGTGTTTGCTATAAGCAAAACCTGCAAAAAATGAAAATGAAAATGCAGATGAGTTTTAATGACAATCTGCCCTGCCCCCAAGAAAAAAATTATTTCAGAAAGTGGAGAACTGAACTGAAGATTGGGATCTGTCAGTTGAAATTGGCAAATTTGTCCCAGCCTTCCTAAAGAAATTTCAGCTGCATTGAAGTCACCAAGGAATTCTCTCCCATTCAAACATAGAAACCACACACACACTCACACACATCCCTAGTTCCAGTATCAGCCTATTACGGAGCCAATTTATTAGGAGGAGAAAACTATATAAAACACTAAAACAATAATTTATCCTCACCAGAAGGGTCACATTAATTGAAGCCATTATCATTTTCAAGGGTCAGTACTCTCACAAGGTCCACCCAAGTCTGCAGAGCAGTAACACACACCTATTTCTGCTAGAAACGAGGACTAGTAAGGCCCCTAATGGTTTAATCCTCATTGCAAGCCAAGGAAAAACTGGACTCCAGTGAGACTGAAATGCTGGTTTCAGTGCCAAGGTACATATCATATAATGTTAACTACTGCATGATATAAATGCTTTTGCGGGGGGTGGGGGTGGGGGTGGAATTGCCTCACAGCCAAGCTGATGTTTCTCCTGCATTAAAAACATGCTTTAAAAAGAAAAAATGTACACATATCCATGGACTACTCCCCACCCCGCTACATCATGTCTGAATTAAGAGCTGAACCTCACTTAAGTTTTATATGTCAGTATGGAATAACTTCTGTTTATGTGATGAGAGCTCAGACTTTCAGCCAACCCACCTTACACCAGAGATTGGCACTCCCCCCACCATGTTGCCCTAACCCCCCCCTCCACCCTCCCAAATATAGCAAGGAATAGGATGTGTAATTGCTATAACGTGAGAGCTGGTGTGGCACAGTGGTTACGCAGCCTTTCTCAACCTGTGGGTCCCCAGATGTTGTTGAACTACAACTCCCATCATCCCCAGCTAGCAAGGCCAGAGCTCAGGGATGATGGGAGTTGTAGCCCAACAACATCTGGGGACCCACAGGTTGAGAATCACAGGGTTAAAGGGTCAGAGACCAGAGTTCAAATCCTCTCTCAGGCATGAAGTCCACAGGGTTAGCTTAGGCAGTCGCTCTCTCTCACTCTACCCTACTTCACAGGGTTGTAGTGAGGGTCAAATGGGTTGGGGATGGGTGGGAGAAGAATGTACACAACCTTGAGTTCCTTGAAAGAAAGGTGGGGTACAAATATGATAATGAATGAAACACCACGAATGTTGCGTGAGGATTCCATCCCACAAACACGCAACTTTGGGAAGTAAGGACTCATAGTTTGACACTTGTGCAAATAATGTATTTTGCTCTCCCATCTTTATAGATTTCCCAGTTGTTGGAAACCACAGAAGGGGAGACAGCTCTTGTGAGAACAGGATACCAGACTATGTGGGCCACTGGCCTGATCCAGCAGGACTCTTCTTATGTTCCCAGTGGGGCGATTTCCCATTCCCCCAAAGGCTTGAAGCAGTTTTCAACACAACCCTGAACTGTGAAACACAAACCCCATTACATCAGTGCATGTTTTCTGCACCAAACATAAGAGGCTGGTGTAACCAGACTCTCAGGTGGCTGTAAGGCTGCCAAACAGCTCACGGGCACATTGACTGCCAACGTAGCTAAAACACACCAAGGGTGAGAGGTGGGGAGAAACCGGGCCTGCTAGATCTAAACACAGAAGAGTCAAAGTCGGTTTTACACAGACCAGATGCCAGACTTCTGTGTGGACGGTTTGGGAAGAGAATATGCCAGTTGTTTGCATCTCTCACACAACACAGCATGGCACACGCAGAACTGTTCTACTATGCACAGTTCTGGCCAGTCGTTCTCAAAAAGGATGCTGTAGACCTGGAAAAGGCACAAGGATGTACCCTACTAAGTTCTACTCAGATCAAACACATTGAAATTGATGGACCTAAGTTAGTTGTGCCCATGCAAACCCACATTCACACTATAAATTTAAAGCACTATGATACCCATTTTGAATAGTCATGGCTTCCACCAAAGAATTATGGGAGCTGCAATGTGCTAAGGGTGCTGAGAATTGTTAAGAGAGCTGCAATTTCCTCGGTTGTCTGTGAAGAAGAACTGATTGCTAAACTACTCTGGGAACTACTTATCTGTGGGGGAAATAGGTGTCTCTTAACAACTCTTAGAATCCTTGGCAAAATATAGCTCCCAGAATTCTTTGGGAGAAGTCATGACTGTTCAGAGTGGTATCAGTGCTTTAAATGTATGGTGTGAATGTGGACTGAGTCCATTTAGTTCAGTATTGTCTACACTGACAGGCAGCAGTTCTCCAGGCTTTCAGAAAGGGTGTCTTTTCCAGACCTACCTGGAGATGCCAGGGATTGAACGTGGGACCTTCTGCACGGAAAGTAGATGCTCTGGCACTGAGATACAGGCCTTCTACTTTAATTAGGATTAACATTGGCTACAACCCATGGGAGCGGGAGAAGGGGGCAACAGAAACAATGGGTTTGTAGAAGGTTTGGGGAGGTCTCTCTACATCTATGTGATGATGATGATGATGATGATGATGATGATGACCAAGTAGAGCTTCCTTGTTTGGGGGCAGTGCACCACTGCAAATGTTAAGTAGGGCTCCTGCTTGTGGGATTCTAAGAAGTGTCTGATTGGTCACTGTGTGAAATGGGATGATGGACTTGAGGTATTGGGTTCCAGTCTCATTGGACTGTTTGTTGTATTTTTTTCATTCACTGCTTTAATTTATTGACAGTTTGTTTCATTTTTACTTTAAATGCTAATGAAGTTCATATTTATTATTTATTTATTGCACTTATGGCCCACCTTATTCTCCAAGCAGCTCAAGGTGGCATACATGGTTCTCCCCCTCCTCATTTAACGCCCCCCCAACAGTATGTGGCCCTCCATGCCCTTCTGTCTGGCCCTTGGAACTTTCCCCTGGCCCCCTCTAATCTCCCTGGGCCATACCCCTCCCTGGTCTTGCTTCACGTCATCCTTGAGTGTTTTCGCCTGGCTGGAATATATTCCTGATTTGGGATAATGCTATTCACTTGTTCACAATGAAGGCAGAGAGAGATGTGCCTGGAAACTGGTGTTCTGTATCAGGTTGCCATATTTCAAACAGTGGAAATCCAACTCTCTTTTTTTGCCCAAAGTACAGTATTGAATAGCAAATCACAGCCCTTGCCGTGGAAACAGTTCTACACCCCTGGACTGCACAGATCTTTGGTTGAATCAAGCAGGGCTTTCCTCATAAGATCAGGAGATAAGGGTGCCAACTTGAATAAAATATTGGGGGAACAGCTATGCCCTGCCCCACAAAATCGAACACACAATGCACATCAACTTTGGGGGCCCAGCCCCCTCAAATATTTTATTGCAGGGGGCCAGAGCCCCCATGGCCCCTAAGAGTTGGCTCCTAGGTTGGGAGATAAGTTTAATCATAGCAAACTTGTTCTTCAGGTACTTGTGCTTTTGTATCTGAAATGGCACCTTTCATGCAACGAAAGGAGTCTTTGGGTGGGGGAAGCCCAAGATATGAAGTTGCAGAAAAAAGCTTTATGGAAAAAACCCTAAGAGGTATCATGTGTGTGTTTGTGCGTAATATCAGAAAAAGTAGAACAAGGATTAGGTATGCTCAGTGGGCATGGGGGGCGGGGAGGGGATCCTGGAAAATGAGGGGGTAGGTGTGCAGTGGAGCATTCTGAAAAAGAGCAGGGCACTGCTGGCTGGCAACTTGTAGAAGGCTTTTTCAGTGCTGACACAGCACTAATGGGAAGCTCTCTCCATAGAGGTTTACTTGGAGCCTTCATTATGGTCTTTTGAGTACTAGGTGAGATACTAATAGGCCACCTATTACAGGCTGCAAGATGAAACATAATCAGACACTGGAAAGATCTTTCTGGTGCAACAGTAGATGATTGGTAGAAGACTAGAAAACAGCCCTTCTTGAGTCACAAACAAATATGTTACAGTTATCACGTGGGCAGATCACCTAGGCAGTGTGGTTTGACTTCATTACATACGCTAGTTTCCAGAAAATGAACAATATCCCCCACCAGCCCTTAGCTCGATTTGGTTGATCTGAACCAATGTATCAACCTCTACCCCATGTATTAGCATTCTATTTTATCTCACCTGCAACATGAAAGAAAAGTAAATATTATTTAAACCAGCTTTTTCACAACTGTTAAGAGCCTCTGACACTTACCTACAATAATTGAGAACTAAACCAAAATATTGAGAGTATTTGGCTGTATGATATTGCTTATTAACAGCTAATTTCATCTTTCTTTCCTTTGAGCTTCTTTATGAACTAAGAGTATATATGCTGACTAATAATAATAATAATAATAATAATAATAATAATAATAATAATTTATTATTTGTACCCCGCCCATCTGGCTGGGTTTCCCCAGCCACTCTGGGCGGCTTCCACAGAAACCAAAAAACACTAAAATATCATACATTAAAAGCTTCCCTGAATAGGGCCGCCTTAAGATGTTTTCTGAATGTCAGGTAGTTGTCCATCACCTTGACATCCGATGGGAGGGCATTCCACAGGGCGGGCGCCACCACCGAAAAGGCCCTCTGCCTGGTTCCCTGTAGCTTCGCTTCTCGCAATGAGGGAACCGCCAGAAGGCCCTCGGCGCTGGACCTCAGTGTCCGGGCAGAACGATGGGGGTGGAGACGCTCCTTCAGGTATACTGGGCCGAAGCCGTTTAGGGCTTTAAAGGTCAACACCAACACTTTGAATTGTGCTCGGAAACGTACTGGGAGCCAATGTAGGTCTTTCAAGACCGGTGTTATGTGGTCTCGGCGGCCGCCCCCAGTCACCAGTCTAGCTGCCGCATTCTGGATTAGCTGTAGTTTCCGAGTCACCTTCAAAGGTAGCCCCACGTAGAGCGCATTGCAGTAGTCCAAGCGGGAGATAACTAGAGCATGCACCACTCTGGCCAGACAGTCAGCGGGCAGGTAGGGTCTCAGCCTGCGTACCAGGTGGAGTTGGTAAACAGCTGCCCTGGATACAGAATTGACCTGTGCCTCCATGGACAGCTGTGAGTCCAAAATGACTCCCAGGCTACGCACCTGGTCCTTCAGAGGCACAGTTACCCCATTCAGGACCAGGGAGTCCTCCACACCAGCCCGCCCCCTGTCCCCCCAAAACAGTACTTCTGTCTTGTCAGGATTCAACTTCAATCCATTAGCCGCCATCCATCCTCCAACCGCCTCCAGGCACTCACACAGGACCTTCACCGCCTTCACTGGTTCTGATTTGAAAGAAAGGTAGAGCTGGGTATCATCTGCATATTGATGGACACCCAGTCCAAACCCCCTGATGATCTCTCCCAGCGGCTTCATATAGATGTTAAAAAGCATGGGGGAGAGGACGGAACCCTGAGGCACCCCACAAGTGAGGGCCCAAGGGTCTGAACACTCATCCCCCACCACCACTTTCTGAACACGGCCCAGGAGAAAGGAGCGAAACCACTGTATAACAGTGCCCCCAGCTCCCAACCCCTCTAGACGGTCCAGAAGGATGTTATGGTCGATTGTATCAAAGGCCGCTGAGAGATCCAGCAGAACTAGGAAACAACTCTCACCTTTGTCCCTAGCTCGCCGGAGATCATCAACCAGTGCGACCAAGGCAGTTTCAGTCCCATGATGAGGCCTGAACCCTGATTGGAAGGGATCCAAATGGTCCGCATCCTCCAGGCGTGCCTGGAGTTGTTCAGCAACCACACGCTCAATCACCTTGCCCAAGAATGGAAGATTTGAGACTGGGCGATAGTTGGCCATACTGGCCGGGTCTAAAGATGGTTTTTTAAGAAGCGGTTTAATGACCGCCTCTTTCAGCGGATCTGGGAATGTTCCCTCACAGAGGGAAGCATTCACCACCCCGCAGAGCCCATCGCCCAGCCCTTCCCGGCTAGCTTTTATAAGCCAGGATGGGCAAGGATCAAGGAGACAGGTGGTTGGTTTCACTCGTCCAAGCAGCCTGTCCACATCCTCGGGGGTAACGGATTGAAATTGATTCCATGCAACTTGACCAGACAGGGCTCTAGCACTCTCCCGCCCCAGCCCTGCTCCCACGGTGGTGTCTAGCTCCTTCCGAATATGAGTGATTTTATCTGCAAAAAACTTTGCAAAATCGTTGCAGGAGATCTTGGGGTCTTTACAAGGCCCCGATGGTAAAGGTGGTTCCGTTAAATTGCGGACCACCTGAAAGAGTCTCCTGCTACTATTTTCTGCAGATGCAATAGAGGCGGTGAAGAAAGTCTTCTTCGCCGTCGCTATCGCCACTTGGTAGGCTCGACGTTGAGCTCTAACCTGTGTCCGGTCAGATTCGGAGTGAGTTTTCTGCCACCGACGCTCTAGCCGTCTCAGCGATTGTTTCATCGCCCTCAGCTCCGAAGAAAACCACGGGGCTATCCGGGCTCCATGCAATCGGAGAGGGCGCTTCGGAGCCAGACAGTCGATAGCCCTGGTTAACTCCGCATTCCAGCGGGCCACCAGGGAATCAGCTGAAAGGCCATCAACATGGGATAAAGCATCCCCTACCACTCTCTGGAAACCATTTGGATCCATTAAGTGGCGGGGGCGGACCATCCGAATTGGTCCCACCTCCCTGCAGAGGGGAAGGGTCGCGGAGAAGTCCAGTTGCACCAGGAAGTGATCTGACCATGGCACTTCTTTGGTTTCATTTTTACTTAGTGTCAGATCACCCACGTCGCTAGAGGTGAATACCAGGTCTAAGGCATGTCCATGACTATGAGTTGGGCCCAACTTATTCAGGGACAGCCCCATGGAGGCCATGCTTTCCACGAAGTCCCGAGCGGCCCCTTGTAAGGTCGTGTCGGCGTGGATGTTAAAATCCCCTAGGACAACCAAACTACGTGTCTCCAGGAGAACATCCGCCACGACCTGAAGCAGCTCGGACAGGGAATCCTTGGTGCAGCGGGGAGGTCGGTACACCAAAAGGAATCCTGTACTGCCCCTATTGCCCAACTTCCAGAACATGCACTCAGAAAACTGGGTCTTCCCAGTAGGACGCCTGGTGCAGACTAATGACTTCCTAAAAATCACTGCAACCCCCCCTCCCCGCCCACATGACCTGGGTTGCTGTGCGTAAGAGAAACCTGGTGGGCAAGTGGCAGCAAGGACGGGCCCATCTGTCTCATTCAACCAGGTCTCTGTCACACAAGCCAGGTCAAATCCTCCATCCACAATCAGGTCGTGGATGGCAGTGGTTTTATTCACCATTGACCTGGCATTACACAGCAACACCTTCAGGTTATGTGGGTTTCCCCTGTTGATTCCAGTATCCATCTGGTCAAGGCCAGACCCGGAGGCAGGGATAGTCTTCAAACAACGACTAAACCTGCCTCCTCGGTAATGACATGGTCTGGTCTTAGCGTAACTCCGCCTCCTGCCCATGATCACCGAGATCGGATGTCCCAGATGAGAATGAATCATAAGTCTCAAATAGCACTGCAATGTGGCAAACCCAATATGTAGCTTTTGCCATGCATGAAGACTGTTATGGTCTATTCAGCTATATTATCTGATGTAACTTTTGTAAAATTAAATAAAAATCTGTACAAAGAGTACCAGGTAAGGTAGAACATACTGATAGGTGACTAGTAGCCAGGGGTAGTGATCATATGGGCAGCTCTGTCAATGGAGGTTCAGGTAGTTTCCATGAAGGACTGTCTTAAGGATATGTGGTGCTGGGGTGCAAAGATCCGCCTGCCCCCTCCAGGTTGCCCAGTCCCAGGTGCACAGGAGGGTGGAGCCGGCCGGCTACCTCAGTGTCTCACTGGCTCGGTCGCCCCCCAACTTGCAGCATAGAGCCGCCCGCAGCAGAAGAGCCCGCTGCGGCACTCCAACAGGTGGGCTCTTCCCCGCACCCAATTCTTGGGCCCCGGACTCTTAGCCTGGCACCCCTGAGAGCCCGGGTGCCCCGCATCCCTTGTGCCTATGGGTAAGATGGCCCTGCTTCCATGACTAGAAATGCTTTTACCAACTGCAACTATGACCATTCTTGGACCAGGAAAACCTAGTCTCAGCAGTTCATGCGTTGGTTACTTCAAGACTGGATTACTGCAAAGCAATCTAGATGGGGCTTTCCTCGTGCTTGATCTCGAAGCTGTGGTCACTGCAGAATGCTGCAGCATGATTGCTGATAGACGTGAGGCTTTGTCAGCACATATGACCTCTGTGCACAGATCTGAAGTGGTTGCATATTTGCTACTGGGCCAAGTTCAATATGTTACTATTAGCAATATGATGCCCTTAGGACTATGAGATTGTCTCACCCCACATGTGCCCACTTGACTACTTCTATCAGCAGAACTGGCGCTACTACAAGTGTCACATAATACCCGTTCTGCATTTGTAAGAACTCAGTCGTTGAGTGTGGCAGCACCTGGACTTTGGAACTTCCTGCCTATTGAGGTCAAGCAGGCACATTCACTGTACACTTTCTGGCACCTGCTACAAACATCCTGTTTAGACAAGCCCACCAAGATGCTTGGAAAGCTGAGGTGAGTTGTAATTTTTCAGTATTTTAACTTCTATATGTTTTAAAGTACGGTTGTGGCTATTTCTTGATTTTACTGTTTTATCTTTTTCTCTAAACTGCTTTGAGAGTTTTCTTTTTAAAAGGCAATCAAGCAGTGTATACATTTTATGAAATAAAAGGAATGGATGGATGAATAGAATGGGGCAATGTAACACGTCCTGGTGAGACCTTTTTGGGCATCGCTACAGAGGAAGGCTTTTCAGAAACCTGCAATGGCTTAGATCAGGTTGGAAGGGACTCACAGCTTGGGTGCCATCCTCTTCACACTTGATCCTGCACTCGCTGTTGAACTGGAAGCCATTGGTGCAGTGGTAGAGCCCGTAGAACTTGGAGGGTGGAGGTTCGCAGGTGACAGGTGTACAAGCTCCTTCTAGCCAAGTTCCATCTTGGCCACACTGGATCTTAAAGGCCCTCCTACAGTACATGGGGGGGGGGGAGAGAAGGTAAACAGGAGAGAGGAGAGATGGTTGATTTATTTAACACGCAGCCCGAGTTCCGTAACATTTTCCCAAGCTGCCACCACAACAGACATTTGTGTCCCTGACACTTCAGGACCATGGTGGTGGATTTATGCTGTGTGGTCTCCTAATGAAAACAATGACTATTTCCAAAGGTCCAGCTGCTGAAGTCCCCCCCCCCCCACTGAAAATCTTCACCCAGACCTTAAGGTCAGTGGCTATTTTTGATGTGGGTTTCTTTTTCTCCACTCGCCATCCCCACTGAGTCATAAAACGTAGAATACCAGTAAACCTCTTTTTCCCACCAAGGTTCAAAGGGGACTCCCCAGGTTGCATATCAAAGAGGGTATTTCCAAAAGGAGGTTCCTAGCACAGAGCTGGTTTGTGAATGCAATGGGTTATAGAGGCAGAATGAGAGGGGTGAGCTTTAATGGCTAGCATCTTCAATAAAGGAGCAGGTAACAAGAGGCTCCTGAGATAAACCATTAAATTGCATTCTCATGCAAAATTCCATGGAAGTCATCCTTGATGTTTTGCCCTTTTATGTGTGCACAGGGGAGGGTGGTGGCGGCCAGGATTGTGGTTGTTGCATTTAAGCGCTATGGAATTAGAGGACACTTTTTGCTCCCTTGATCCACTCCTGTTGTGCTCTCTTGCAACAGCTTATGCCTAGAACTCCGTCCCAGAACAGCTATGTGGCACTGCCTTTCTCCATTCCTCCAAAGGCCTCATTCTCATAAGCAACTAATAGAGGAGGCCAATTTGTTTCTGGCCTGTTCAAGACATCTGAAGAGCCCTGTGGTCTATCTAGTCCAGCATCCTGTTCTCACAAGTGGTCAACCATATACCTATAGGAAGCTCACAAACAGGACATGAATGCAATAGCATTCTCCAGATTCATGTGCCCCAGGCATTGGTATTCAGAGGTGATTTTGGGCCAGTAATGATTTCATAGAATCATAGAGCTGGAAGACACAATGAGGGTCATCTAGTCCAACCCCCAATATGGGACTCAAACCCACAACTCTGAGATTAAGAGTTATTAATAATAATAATAACAGGAGGCAACTGACCCACAATGACCACTAGACTTACTGTTAACACATTCTTCTTAAAGCAGTCCAAGTTGGTAGCCTTCCCTATATATCATGTAGTGAATTTCCATAATTCAGTTGTGCTATGTGAAGTCCTTCCTTCCTTCCTTCCTTCCTTCCTTCCTTCCTTCCTTCCTTCCTTCCTTCCTTCCTTCTTTCCCAGATCTCCCACTTCAGACTTTAGTGGGGAGCATACATGGAATGTCCTCCATTGCCATGGAGCCCGTTTTGTAAAACCCTCTGCTTCATGCAGAAAAAGTCAGGTCACTTCCACACTATGCATTTAAAGCTTCTGCCACCTTGAACAGTTATGTTCAGGCTCCCTGCCCCCTTCCCAAATAATCATGGGAACTGTAGTCTGCTAAGGGTACTGAGACTTATTAGGAAACCACTTAGAGAGCTACAATTCCCAGCGCCGTTTACAAACATTTCACCATGTGAGATAAGACTCAGCTGAGAGGTAGTGGCTAGGGATATATGGAACCCTTTGTCTCATTTTTCCAATTCTAAATTCAGTTTGCCACATTTCTACAGCTATTTGCATTATATATTTAAAAAAAAAAAACCTTCATGGAAATCTGTCAGCACAATGCAAATTTCTTCTCAAAAACACTTTTTTTGTAAAAAAAAATTACTACTGTGCAGATTTTTGTAAGGAATTCTCCCCTGCAGTCCAGTTCATATGTTATTTTCACAAGTACAGTCATGTTTATGCATACTTTCCCCCTAAAATATGCATTTTTGTAAATACTGTTTGACTGGAGAACTACACCACAAAATTAAGAGAACTGCAGAGTTTGAAGGATGGCTGTTCTCGTATTCCCCCCGAAAGTCCAAATTAGGTTTGCCTTTGCATACAAGCAGAATTAAATTTCTTCTCCGTTCCTGGTCAAGAAACTTCATGGCCGAGTAGAGATTTGAACCTGGGACTCCCAAGTCCTAGTCCAGCACTCTAACCAGTACACCAGACTGATTGTAAATAATCAGTAATGAAAAGAGGCACAGCAACCTGTTGCAGTACCCACTTACTTCCTTGCCTTCCGAGAGGATCCTGGGACATGGTAACCTGGCTTGCATTTATACTTGCAAAAGGAACCAACTTTGTGTTTCTCTTCACGACAGCGAGCAGTTTGGAGGTCGGCACTGGGGACTAAAGGAGGAGCTGGGCACATCAGTTCACAGAGCGCCTCAGGAAAGGACCAGAGCCCATCTTCCAAGCATGTCAAGTTGCTGTTGTTCCCTGGACAGAGACGGAAGTGAGAGTGAGTTGTTATGTGAAGAGTAATGCATGCCGAAGAATTTGGTGAGCTGAAGGCTGTGTTAACTGGGGATGGTCTGACCCAGTATAAGGCAAACTCCTGTGTCCCTGTGCTCTTTAGGTAAAGGACCATAGCTCACTGGCAAAGCATTTGATCCCAGCTTCAGTCTCTGACAACTCCAGGTAAGACTGCGAGAGACTCCCTATATGAAACGCTGGAGAGCCATTGCTAGTCAGTGGAGACGATATTAAGCTAGATGGACTAATGTTTTGGTTCAGAATATAGCAGCTTCTTATTTTTAAAGAGTGTATAATTAAAGCAACATACATCTTCAAAACATCACCAAGCATCACATAAAACAGGGGAATGTTCCCAATGTTCAGCATGGCTAATGGTCAGAGATGCTGAGAATTGTAGTCCAACAATATCTGGAGGGCCACAGGGTCCCCAAACTGATATAAAAAAGAAAATGAGTTCTGTGTTTTGGAGTGTACTACTGAAGTGATTAGACATGACTAACTTAGGTTCATAAACTATGGCGAGTCCACCCTGAGTAAAACTTAGCTGGCTGCAATCCAATAAAATTCAGAAATGGGGGAAAACAATATACATGTCGAGCTAAGCCAAAGCACGTTCCCCAATATACTAGCTTTCTATGTGCAGGGATGATGGTGAGCATTTCGTCAAGTGACACCCTCCCCCCCCCCCACATACAATCTACAGTGGTACAGCTCAGGCATGAGAAAGTTATTCACATTGTATGTTCTGAAACAGAAACTTTTAGAAGCCGCCTTGTCAGTATTACAGGCCAGGTACTTACCAGGCAATGAAATGCCACTACAAAGTAGTTTTGTAAATTGTTTGGAGACCTTTATGTGAAACAACCAATTATCAAGTTTAAATAAAATAACAACAATATGTGATTGCCCAGTGTAACCTTTGGAAAAGTGGCAAGATTGCAAAGGATGATGGCATTATCACATATTGTGCCTTCTCTGAGCCAAGGGATTCATTTCATAGTCCTTACTTTATTCATGTCCATTCAGGCCATAATGTCCTTCACATTGGGAGCTAGTAAGTGGTGTAGCATGGGGGGCAGCTACTGGGGTGATTCCCCTGGGCACAAAATTCTTAGAGGGCGCAAATTGCACTATGCCACTGGGCTGCAGAAGTCCCAAAGTTGCCATGAGACTGGGAGGGGGCTCCCTTTTCTGGCCCGGAAATGCATGGAGTGTGCAGAGCACGCGTCTCCCATGAGGCTGGGTGGGTTGCAAGAAGGGAGTCTGGCAGTTGGCCAAGGCCAGGCCCTCCCATGCTGTGGTGGAGCCCCATGTCACTGCCCTCCTTCTTTGGCCCCTCAAGTCCTTTGCTTGTAAGCACTGCACGCCACATGCTTCTCATGCCATGATTGGTGCCACCGCCATGTGCCCTGGGTTGCTGCTGTGCCTGGTGCCTCCCTTGGCTCCCTCCTGCCCCTGCTTTGGGACAAAGGTTGCTGGAGGCCTTATGGCACTACAGAACTCCCAACCCAGGCCCCCATATGAGAGCAGGCAGCTGCAGGCATGGTGGGGCACAGCAGGAGCACCCAGCATGGAAGAAGAAATGACTGCACAAGCCTATAGAAAGTTGACATATACAAATCAGGTCACAGGTCTATCTATTGTCTATACTGACTGGTAGCAGCTCTCCAGGTGTTCGGGTAGGGATGTCTCTAGTCATGCCTTGAGATGTTGGGGATTGAACCTGGGACCTCCTCACAGAGCTCTAATTCTAAGTGTGGTTTAACTGTCAATCCTTCTTTCCAGAGAACTCTGAGAATTGTAGTTCTTTGAAGAGACACTGGATCTCCAAACAACCCTCAGCATCCCTGACAAATTAGTTCCTATGATTTTTTTGAGGGAACCATGGCTGTTTAAAGTGGCATGATACTGCTTCAAATGCATAGTGCAGATGGGAGCCAGTTGCATGGGAGTCTGTTGTGCTGGATTTGAAAACAAGGTAAGTAAACCACAGTTTAGAATTTTGGACTTTGTGGGGTCCTTGAATACTTTTTGTTTCTTTTAACAAATCTGACGTTTTACGTTATCTGTTAAAATAAATGAATAAGTAAAAGAAACAGAGAAACTCTAAGAAAGACAATATTGTTCTGATATGAAAAAATAAACTTAATGGCTACACAATTATTTGTTAATCTGTGTAGAAATAACTATAATATAGTTTACATATAAGCTAAGTGAGAAATCGTGAGGTATTTTCATTTAAAGAAACTACTTAAAAAACCTCCAGAGACACAGAGTCCACCTTGGAAGGTGGTAAACTCTTTTTGAGCTTCTTAAACAGAGACTGAATGGTCAACTTCAAGGGCTTCAGATGCAAAGCTTCCCCCCCCCCAAAAAAATCTCAAAATAGAGAACGGTTTTTCAGACATTTCAGCGATTTTCAACCAGACACTACATATGGGCTTATTGCAAATAGGTGGGAAGGTTAATGCTATGTGGCCTCTTAAACCTGACTCAGTTTAGGGGTTCCACATGTCTTAATCTAGTGGCAGGAGTCAATGAAGAGAAACACAAGAATGAAGGAAAAGAAAGAAGCAGGGATGCTCAGATGTTGGCCTGGAAAAGGGGGGGGAGCAAGAGGGCTTCTGTATCTTTTCCCCTCCCAACAGCCATGAGGTGTTGAGGTATTTTTGTACAGTTCTGAAAAGCTCCCTTCCTGGTCCAGCGGCTTTGTTTTTCTCCTGTCTGACTCACACAGCATGTCCGCAGTCCAGCGCAGATGATCTCATACTTGCTACGGCAGGGTGATGAACTGTGACATTAAAAAACAGTGGTTTGTGTGACATCAGTGGTCAAATTAAGGAGTGAGTCATCCTGGCTTCCCGACTCAAGGAGCTTGCTGGCTGAGCCCTATTAGTCATCGTTTTGTGATTTGGCGCCCAGAACTTCTTTTTCTCCTCCCCAACCCCCATTTCACTTTTGACAGCTACCGGTCCAAGTGTTGCCGTAATGCTCAAGTTGCAAGCAGGGTGGGTTTCAGGCTACTTCAGAATGCCGAAAGCAGCCTCTTCTTGGTCAGGCCAAGAGCCTGTGCTTAGACCAGGATCTTTTCTCAGAAGCCAACAGACATTTCTCAGCTTTCCAGCCACAATCCAGAAAGCTTGCACCTCAAACATCTGAGTTCAAATTTATTCCATGAATATGCAGGCTGGACCAATGTTGCTCTTTCCAGGCTTTGCTTGTGGACAATGCTTTCTCACATTCTATGGAGCTGGGCTGTTGGGTGGTTCCTCGCGTGGTGAAACGTGAAGGGGCTGCAGCTCAGTGGTAGAGCATCTGCTTTGCACGCAGAAGGAAACTGAAGGTAGAGCTGGGAGCATCTCCTGCCTGAAGTTCCTGGAGAGCCACTGTCAGTCACTGTATCCAATACTGTGCTAGATGACCCAATTGTCTGACTCTGTATCTGGCAACTGCCTGTGATCCTATGTATCTATGTTGCAGTTTCGTATAATGCTGAGATATTATTTTTTTAAAAATGTTAGGTGGTTTAGAAATGCTTTTAAATAAAAATAAATAAACATTCCTTTACTTGCACATTTTAGAGTAGAATTGGGAATAGGTTTACGAAAAATTATAGTGGGCTGGAAATAAAACAGATCTACCTCCATTACATTTGTAGGCATTGGCTGATAGGAACTGGCTCTTGATAAGGGCTCAGCAGACTGAGTGCTTAGTCAGGTGGCAGAGATAGTACTGAAGTCTATGTGGTGCCTTGTGGAGCAGAGCTCAATATGCAAGGTTTAAGGGTGTCGGTGTGCACGTGTGTGCTTTACAACCAAGCAATATATAAATTTTGTGAAAGAAAGAAAGAAAGAAAGAAAGAAAGAAAGAAAGAAAGAAAGAAAGAAAGGTAGGCAGAGATCAGGTATTGCTGGGACACAAGGCACTGGAGCCTGGGAGCAGTGCTAGGAGGCAACACACACAACACGGTAGCCTACCCACACTTGCATGTAACACTGAAGCATAAGGGTCCATTTTATGGTTGTGTCCTTCCTGCTTACCCTTCAGCTGGGCAGGAGGCTTACAAGTGAAAGAACATCTCTTGCCAAAGGTGGTGCCCTCACTGCAGTTGAAGGTGGCTGGGTAGACATGATACTGGTCAGGGATCCCACAGTCCACAGGCTCACAGGCTACCTGCTTGCTCCACTTCCCATCCACACAGGTCATGGTGACACTGGGCTCCACCTGAAAAAGAAAGCATGGACTCACTAAGAGCTGAATGAGACACGGTGGGAGCCCCCAAAACCATTTATTGGCATTGCCCCAAATGCTTGTAAATTGGGTTTCAGCCCATGGCCACTTGTCTTTTTTTTTGGGGGGGGGCAATTATTTTTTATTGGTTCTCCATAATTTTTAACAAATTATCACCAGATTGGTACAAAATAGTACAAATTTAATACAAATTTAAAAGCTGACTTCCCATTTCCCCAGATGTTTCCTTTCTCTTTTTCTCCATGCGTTGCTGCTCCTAGTACAACAACTTTCCCAACTTTATGTCAAAATTCATTCATCCCTTCTCCCTGCACGTCACCTGAACAAGTACCAATTTCTGCTTTGACTTTTATACATTGTTATAACAGGTCAGCGGGCAACCTTCACCATGTCCAAGTTCCCTTTCCTATAGGTGATTTATTTTTTA
Source organism: Podarcis liolepis (assembly GCF_965112155.1). NCBI lineage: Eukaryota > Metazoa > Chordata > Lepidosauria > Squamata > Lacertidae > Podarcis > Podarcis liolepis. The sequence goes on along the minus strand of NC_139570.1, from coordinate 43,849,438 downwards.
TTATGTCATGGAATGGAAGAGCAGTACTATTGGAACACACAATGCAATGGCTTCCCACCCTCAGGACGCAGGATGGAAACAGATGCTACATGATAGGCAAGAGCCAATGTAGTCTGGTGGTTAAAGTGTTGGACTAGGACCTGAGACACCAATTCCCCATCTAACCCAGCATCCTATTCTCACAGTGGCCAACCAGATGCCTCAATGGGAAACTTGCATGCAGAATCTGAGCATAAGAGCACTTTTCCCTCCTGTGGTTTCCAGCAACAGGTATTCAGATGTACTGCTGTCTCCAGCTATGGAGGCACAGCAGAGACACCATGGCTAGTAGCTTCCAATAGATCTTCTTCTCCATGAATTTGTCTTATCCTCTTCTACTGCCATCTAGGTTGGTGGCCATCACTGTCTAATGCAGTAGTAAGTTCCAGAGTTTAAACGAGCTGTGTGAAGAAGTACTTTCTCTTCTCTCTCCTGAATCTTCCAACATTTAGCTACATTGGATGCCTATGAGTTCTAGTGATAGAGAGGAAGATGAACTTTTCTCTATCCACTTTCTTCATGTCTTGCGTAATCTTATAAACCTCTATCTTGTCACCTCTTGTTCACCTTTTCTCTAAACTAAAAAGTCCCAAATGCTGCAACCTTTGTTCATGGGAGAGTCACTCCATCCCCTTGATCATTTTGGTTGCCCTTTTCCAAACCTTCTCCAACCTTACAATATTCTTTCTGAGATTAGGTGACCAAAACTGTACACGGTATTCCAAATGCGGTTGTGCCATACATTTTTATAACAGCAATAAATCAACAGGTTTATTTTAAATTCCTTCCCTAATGATCCCTATCGTGGAGTTTGCCTTCTTCACAGCTGCCACACCCTGAGTTAGAATATTCATTTAGCTAACTACTATGACCCCAAGGTCTCATTCCTGCTCAGACACTGCCAATTCAGACCCCATGAGTGTGTATGTGAAATTAACTTTTAAAAAATTGCCCTGACATGCATCACTTTACACTTGTTTACACTGAATTGCAATTGTCATTTTATTGGCCATTCACTCAGTTTGGAGAGATCCTTTTGTAGCTTTTCACAATCTTTTTGTTATAGTGACCCTAAAAATCTAGTATCGTCAGGCAACTTGGCCATATCATTGCTCACTCCTAACTCTAGCTCATTTATGAACAAGTTTAAACACACAGATCCCTTGGGGACTCTGCTTTCGATATCTTCCCAATCATATAACTATCAGTTTAGACCTGTTCTTCACTTCATGCAACTTAACAAATTCCTGGTCAAACCTTTTTTCTCTCCAAGCATTTTGAAAGTCCAGGTTACTATGTCATCTGGATCGCCTCTATCTGTATGCTTATTGACACTCTCAAAGAGTTCTAAGAGGTTTGTGAGACAGAACTTTCTCTTGCAGAAGCCATGCCGCCTCTGCTTCAGTCGGACTTGTTCTTCTATATGCTTGGTTATTTTATTTTTAACAATACTTTCCACCATTTTTCCTGGGACAGGCATTAGGTTAACTGGCCTGTAATTTCCAGGATTCCCCCCCCCCCCCGATCTCTCTCTTATTAAAAATGGTGCCACATTGGCTACTTCCCAGTCCTTAGATATGGAGGCTGATCTGAGAGACAAGCTACATATCTTTTTGTTAGACGATCAGTGATTTCACATTTGTGTTCTTTGAGAACTCCCAGCTGGATGTCATCCAGACCCAGCAATTTGTCAGTTTTCATTTTGTCTATTAGGCTTCACTATTCATCTCTTGTCACCGCTACCTGCCTCAGGTAGGGCAGGGAGAGATCCCTGCCCGAAATCCCAGAGACCGATTGCAAGTCAACAAAGACAATACTGAACTAGATGGACGAATGGTCTGACTCTGTATAAGGCCACTTACTAGTTCCTATATCAGGGGTCAGAAAACTTTTTCAGTAGGGGGCCAGTCCACTGTCTCGCAGACCTTGTGGGGGGCCAGACTATATTTTGAAAAAGAAAAAAAAAAGAACGAATCCCTATGCCCCACAAATAACCCAGAGATGCATTTTAAGTAAAAGGACACATTCTACTCATATAAAAACGCACTGATTCCTGGACCGTCCGTGGGCCGGATTGAGAAGGTGATTGGGCCGGATTCAGCCCCCAGGCCTTAGTTTCCTCTCCATGTCCTATATGAACAATCTGAGCCAAACAGAACATACGTGGAATGGTTAAATGGCAACACCTACCACACAGCTGACTGGGACACTGTGAAACTATGTGTGCCCCCCCCCAGCAAGGGGGGGGGGAGAAGAGAGATCTGATTCAGGTCTGGCAATGTTGGGAGTCTGGTTCTGCCAAGCATTGATGTGTGCTTATGAAAGCATGGGGAATTTTTCCAGCATACATCAAAGGGAAGCTGAGTCCCCATTTGCCAAGGCACCCTAATAGTTTCAACAGCTTGGGACCTATCTGCTTTTGATATATGGCTGCTTTTGGATGGGAAAAGCAGCCTTACAGCACACCTCCTGTCTAAGGAAGACAGGCAGTTCCCCAAATGGACACTTCCCCCTGCAGAGTTTTCCAAGCCAGTAAACTGATGCAAAACAAGGAATGCCTCCTATAAATTGGACTGAGGAATTGGTGCAGTTTGGAATCTTTCAAGACCTCAAGTTTAGTTTATTTGGTCTACAGACCATAAATGTCATATACAGTATAGGATGATCAGGAGTGAAAAGACAACAATCCACAAATCTATGCCCCTCTTTCAAAGCTGTCTAATTTTCTTCTAAAGCCCTCTCAGCCAGTGGCTACGTTATCGGATCTTGTGACAGCACTTTTTATTATTATTAAAGGGAATGCTAACTTAATAATAAAAGATGCAACGGCTGCAATCCTATGCCGACTTACCTGGGAGTAAGCCCCATTGAATTCAGTGGAGCTGAATTTATTTACAGTGGTATCTCGGGTTAAGAACTTAATTCGTTCCGGAGGTCCGTTCTTAACCTGAAACTGTTCTTAACCTGAAGCACCACTTTAGCTAATGGGGCCTCCCGCTGCGCTGCCACTGCGCAATTTCTGTTCTCATCCTGAAGCAAAGTTCTTAACTCGAGGTACTATTTCTGGGTTAGCGGCGTCTGTAACCCAAAGCGTCTGTAACCTGAAGCGTCTGTAACCCAAGGTACCACTGTATTTATTTCGAAGCATTTGTAAAAATAAATAAATAAATAAATAAATAAAATGTAAAAGCACAAATGGTTAAATAGATAAAAGAAGAAAATCAAGAAAAAAATCACAAGCCTACTTTAAAACATACAAAAGTTAAAATCCTAAAATTGATTAAAATTACCTCTGTTCTGTAAGCATCTGGATAGGCTTGCCTAAACAAAACTGTTTTTAGCAAGCACTGAAAAGAGTACAGTGAAGACACTGCTTGATCTCAAGAGACAGGGAGTTTAAAAGTGCAGGTGTTATTGATGAGCTTTCCGAGTTATACACCCTTCCAGACATACCTTCTGCAGTGCTATAGTTTGTGAATTCTTCATGCATTTAGTTTTAGTGCAAACTTATCCCAATGTGCGCATTTTTGCAAGTTCTTCCCCCCCTAATACATTACTGCATGCTATTTCCACAAACAAAAAGCATTTTAATGCAAACCTTCCCCTAACATACATATCTTTATTAATTTTGGGGGGGTAAACATTTGGTTTGAGAGCTGCCTTACACAATGTAGAGAAGAGTGAATTCAGAAACTGGCTGCATTTTGGGAATAGCAGTTTAGGGAGTTTCATATAGAAATGGAACTGATTTCTCCCCATAACTAGGCTGTTATCCAGTAGAATATCCTCTGTTATCTTTAACCAATAATATGGTAACAGTAATGCATACCCTACAGAACACACACAAACCCTTTGTAGTGCTGCTGGTTTGCAAAATCCATCCGCTGCCCCTTTCAACTGGACCCTCTACAGTCCCTTTCCCCCAAAGAACTGGCTGCTGCATTCTGAAAGAGGAGCCTCAAATTGAACCCACATGAGGCTGGTCTTTTCTCTTTCCCTCTCAGCTCCCGCATGATTGATTAATTTTTTACAGAGCATTAAGGAGCTGTCAAGTTTTAAGCAGCACCTCCTGACCACAGAGGCAGCAGAGGAGGAGAGGCTGCGATGACACCAAGCCACCAACTGAGAGAGTGGCAGCTTGTTACTAAACAGGGGTGGGGGTCGCAGAGGCAAGAGGTGGGAAACAGGGAGGAAGTTCAACCATCAAACAAATGACACAGGCAAAGAAGCACATGCACTATTGGATTGCGATTATTGCAGGGGGGAATTTTAGTCAGTGGCAAAGCTCTTATCAGTACACAAAAATGAATTCCAAACCCTTGATAGACAATGTGCGCGTGCATGCATGTGCTTGTGAAATTACAGTGCATGTGTGTGCAAGCAAAATCGCTTGTGATGCTGAGAGCTGCATGCAAAGGCCCTCTCAGAATTCTGCACCTGATTTGCAGGCAGGCAAATGGAAGAACTACAGCTTACTGGTAGAGCGTTTGCTTTGCATGAGGTGAGTCCCAGGTCAGATCCTCGGCATCGCCAGGCATGGCTGGAAATATTCCCTGTCTGCAAACATTGGTGAGCTGCGCCACTCACTGTAGACAATACTGCGCTAGGTGGACCAATGTTCTGACTCAGGCAGTTCCCTAGGTGTTCTGAACTCAGGATCCCAGCCATTGTATTGGAGAAGGGCTGTTGCTCAGTGGTAAAATGCAGAACCTTTCACATGCAGAAGGTTCCAGGTTCAATCCACAGCACATCCAAGTAAGGTGGGGAGAGACACATGTATGAAAACCCTGCAGAACCACTTCCCATCAATGTAGACAATACTGAGCTAGGTGGACCCACAATCTGGCTCTGCATAAGGCAGCCCCCTATGTTCCAAAGTGAACAATTCGCCAACCTCCTCCAAGAGTGTGGAAGAATTTTTTCCAGAATATAGAGGCCTCATCCACATAATGCAGTTAAAGCTCTATGATATAGTGGTACTTCGGATTACAGATGCTTTGGGTTACAAACTCCGCTAACCAGGAAGTGGTTGCTCCGGGTTAAGAACTTTGCCCCAGGATAAGAACGGAAATTGCACACCAGCGGCGCAGCGGCAGCAGGAGGCCTCATTAGCGAAAGCACGTCTCAGGTTAAGAACTGTTTCAGGTTAAGAACGGACCTCTGGAACAAATTAAGTTCTTAACCTGAGGTACCACTGTACAACTGTTACAGTCATGGCTTTCCACAAAGCCTCCTGGAAACTGTGGCTTATTAAGGTTTCTGATGGTTGTGAGGAGACCTCCCTTCCCCTCACAGAGCTACAGTTCCTAGAGAATATGTACTGATTGCATTCTTCCCTTATCTCTTTCTTTCTGCCTCCACCTACTCTCCCCTTGTTCCCTCCCCACTTGCCATTTCAATGAAATTAGGCTGAGGGACACATTAAATTCAGCCAAGGGCCACAGGTTGCCCACCCCACCATAGATCCTGGAGCAGGGAGATATTTTTCTACGTGTGTTAAAAAGAAAGAAATCAGCAGCTTGCACCTATTGGGATCAGCTCTTTCTCTATGTTTACTCAATGAAAAGAAAAGGATGCAGTCGCATATGTGGAAAGGGCAAGTGCAATTAATATTTCCTCAACATTTCCTTAGTTCAAATCAAAAGTCAATGGTCCGTTACCGCTGGCTTTGCTTATTAATTGGCCACTGTCTGTAGACACCAGCAAAGCCCTCTCCTGTGTGCCGTAGCACATTATGAGGGCTAGGGAAATAAGCAAGGTCACCTCTTATTTCTGCATGGCATGGAGATGTCAAGAGACAGCAGGAGTTTCTCTCTAACATTGCTGCTTCTGGATATGAGACCTTCAGGCTAGGGCCTGAGTGTCCTGTTCACCAAAGTTTTGGGGTGCATTCACCTCTGGTGAGCTGGCGAGTGGATTTGTAGATGCTGGCCTAGGTTAATGTATGCATTGTGAAGAACTTAAGCAAAGCCCTCCTAGATCAGGCTAAAAGCCCAGTCAGTCCAGCATCCTTTTTCTCACAGTGGCTAGCCAGATATCTACAGGAAGCCAACAAGGAGGACCAGAGCATAACAGCACTCTGCCCACCTGTGATTCCCAACAACTGGTTTTCAGAGACTTACTGGAGTCTACAACTCAATGGTAGATTACATAATCTGCATGCAGGAGGCCCCAGTTTCAATCTCCCTGTCATCTCCACTCAAAAGTGATGGGAAAGACCTCTGTGTGAAACCTTGGAAAGCCACAATCAGTCAGCATTGGGACAGTACTCAGCTAGATGGGCCAACGGCAGATTCCCTACATGCATCCAAGCCCCAAAACCTCAGTGGAGAGAGACTGCTGTGTGTGTGTGAATTAACTAAGTACCCATTTGCCTTGCAAGCAGGGCTCCTTGATCAAAACCAGGCACACTAACTGGCTCTAATCTCCTGCCGCCGCCAACCCCCCCCCCCCGCCCCACAGAGGGCTCCCTGCCACAAAAACGATATGGATGGTGATTTGTTTGGTTTGCAGATTCTTGCACTTCTTGACGATAAGGGCCCATTTCCCAAGCATTTCCTTGTTCAGTAAGTCAGGCTCATTTGAGAATTTGTTTTCCGTACTGCAAGAAGTGATCAGCTTTAGGGAGGTTCTGGTACTGGTGCCAGTTAGCATGAAGGAAGTGGGGGTGGGAATGAGGCCCAGACTGCAGTGTCCTCTGTTGGGTCTGCTATTAAATCAAAAGGGGGTTGACTCATCCTGGACTCCCCTTCCCCCACACGCACCTCAAGTATCTCCCCTTGGTAGCAATATGAAGGGTCTTAGTGTTTTCACAAAATGATGCTATATAAACCTCTAGGCGTAGCCCACCCACTTGCAAATTTGTCCTCAATTAACACTCTCAATGAATGCTCTCCACAGCGCGGCCCTTGAATGTGCAGAAAGTTGTGAAACTGCTTTGTGCATGTGTGTGCTAAACCTTGGATTTCTCTTCTTCGCATAGAGCCAGTGGAAAGAGAAGTAAACAAGCAATTGGTGGGGCGGGGTGATACTGAGTGTGTGTGTGTGGAGGGGTGGGGAATAGTAGCTGCCAGCTCTCTCCTGGAAGAGACAAGGAGGAAGTCAGTTGGTGCTGAGGCCACGTTAGGGTAAGATCTGTCACAATGAAGGCCCAGATAGGGGACTCACTCTAGGTAGATAGAAAAGGAACATAGGAAGCTGGCTTATCCTGAGTCAGACTATTGGTCCATCTAGCAGAGTACTGCCTACACTGACTGGCAGAGGCTCTCCACGATTTCAAGCAGGGGACATTCTCAGCCCTACCTGGAGATGCCTACTTGGAAATGCCAGATGAAGCTGGGACCCTCTGCATGCAAGGCAGATGCTTTGCCACTGGTGGGCTTTCTCTTCATAGCTATAGGGTTGTATCCCATGCTAGTTCTACTCACAGTAGTCCCATTGAAAACAGTTTCGTTGCCTTACTTAGATCCATTAATTTCACTGAGCCTGCTTTGAGTAGAACTATCACTGGATACAACCCATTCAGTCTGAAATGGGTCTAGTGGCTGTGCAGTTCAGTTCCTGCAGGCACTCTAAGACAACCGTCCTGTGTATCACTTCCCAGACCCAACCCACAAGGATCCCTATTTACCAGGAATGGTACCTATTTCAGTGGTGCCATTAAGACAGGGCTTTGAAGGACAGAAGTCCAGAGAGGAGGCAGGGAAGGAAAGCCACCCCCCCCCCAATCAAACTGAGGCAACATAGTACAGCTTCATAGAGTGGTATATTAAGAACAAATCAATGCAGACATTTTCAACTGGAAGCCACATTTCACTTAACTAAAGTACTCCAACTCTATATTTCATTGATCCCATATACATCCCTATCACAAGGAGAAATGGGAGGTGCCCAAAAATTTTTCATGAGACTTATTAATATAACTCAAACAAGGGGCAACAGAATGCAACAAAGTGATCATGCCTTAACCTAATGTTGTAATAATAATAATAATAATAATAATAATAATTATTATTATTATTATTATTATTATTATTATTATTATTATTTATACCCCGCCCATCTGGCTGGGTTTCCCCAGCCGCTCTGGGCAGCTCCCAACAGAATATTAAAAACACAATAAAACATCAAACATTAAAAACTTCCCTAAACAGAGTTGCCTTCAGATGTCTTCTAAAAGTCAGATAGTTGTTTATTTCCTTGACATCTGATGGGAGGGCGTTCCACAGGGAGGGCACCACTACCAAGAAGGCCCTCTGCCTGATTCCTTTCAACCTCACTTCTCGCAGTGAGGGAACCGCCAGAAGGCCCTCAGCACTGGACCTCAGTGTCCGGGCTGAACGATGGGGGTGGAGAGGCTCCTTCAGGTATACTGGGCTGAGGTCGTTTAGGGCTTTAAAGGTCAGCACCAACACTTTGAATTGTGCTTAGAAACGTACTGAGAGCCAATATAGGTCTTTCAAGACCGGTGTTATATGGTCTCGGCAGCCACTCCCAGTCACCAGTCTAGCTGCCACATTCTGGATTAGTTGCAGTTTCTGGGTCACCTTCAAAGGTAGCCCCACATAGAGCGCATTGCAGTAGTCCAAGTGAGAGATAACCAGAACATGCACCACTCTGGCAAGACAGTCTGCGGGCAGGTAGGATCTCAGCCTGCATACCAGATGGAGCTGGTAGACAGCTGCCTGGGACACAGAATTGACCTTAGTTGGGTGTGAGTGTGTGTAGATAGAACATTCATTGTTCCACTAACTTCACCTACCTGGCTTCACCTACCACTGGCATATGGCCCAGAAGGGAATGTGGCCATCAGGATTAAAGAAGACCCCAGCCCCTGCTATAACCCATAGCACTGCCTACTATTATATTATGAGATCCTGTATATCTTTAAATGATGGTGAAACCATTCCCCCCACCCACCCAACCCAGACAGCTATTCCCTCACCCTGGCAGATTATGCACTGCAGTAACAAACCTGATTCTTTGCAAGATCATCATCTCTCTGTATTTGAAGGATGTAGCCTGTCTTGCAGGTGACATTGCACTGGGCACCATTAAAACGCCCCGCACTGGAGAAGGTCAGCACAGCATTCTCAATCTCCAGTTCTTGGCAATCAGTGGCTTTGCAGGAGTAGTGGACACAACTGTTGGGGGAGAATGGGAATATATATGCTTCTTGGTTTACAAGTACAAAACCAACAACAATGTGCACAATTAAAATACACAATAAAGCAATAAAACACCTGTAATCAAAATGCTCAATAAAACAAGTTCGTCTAGGTTGCATTCACACAGCACTTTATTCCATTTTCCCAGCTGTAAATTTCTGCATTATATTTGAGCTTTCACACAACATAAAAGCCATTTCTGGAAAGCGAGCAGAATATAGTGGACGTTTTGTGCTCATTTCCATGTTAATTGGTTCCAAAAACAATCCATTTGCAACCCCATAAACCCAGAAAATTGCAGGAGTAAAGTGACAAAACTTGAGGTAGTATGCAAGCTTACAGTACCTCCCTGGTGTTTTCATGGAGGAATCATGGGGGAACCAAAGCAGGTATGTGCGGAATGGGAGGGTGGGGGGCAGCGAACCTGTCCAATGAGATTCCCACTGGTGGGAATTAAATTTATCGTGACACACCAGCATATGGGTCAAAAAGCCGCAGTTGCTTAACACAACAGGTACTACAGCGTGAAAGGAACATTAGAAAACAGAACATAAGCACTAGGAAAACTAACTCAACACTCCCCGCATCCAACTGCATCCCAAAACAGTGCTATGTTCAAAACAGTGAAAACGGTAATTAAAACAGGAGGTTGTAGCTTATCCTTTAAAACCACTCAGCAGTTTCAGTGCCCCTACAATGTCCAAGCCCATCATTTTAGCCACGGAGTCCCATGCAATTGCTTCCCCCCACCCCCTTAAATTATCCTTACAACATGCAAAATTCTTCCCTCGCCAAACCTTTCAAGGACTATGTTTCAGCAAGATTCAGCAGGACTCAGCTGAATTATACCTAAGCTCCTAATTGCCAAAAAACCCCACCCCCATTATTCCATTTGGAAGATTGAAAAGGCGAGAGAGGAATGCAAGGAGATCAATACCATGAGATGAAACTGGGGAGGGAAGCATTACGGAAGGAGTGCTAATGATTGCTGACTTTAGCATGGAAGACACTGCATTGGTATTCTACAGCATCCAACAGCTTGCAGAGAGCAGCCACCCTGCTCTCATTTACCTTCACAGCAAGCCCTTGGATTGAAAGGGAGCACTTTGCCCAAGGCCTGCCTGGTTGTCTTTTTACCTTTATGAGCTAGTTGCAGTGGGGGCTGGTGCCCATTGGGAGAGGCAGGGTGGAAGGCAGGTAGACCAATAATAGGTGGAGGCAGAACCAATGACAGGCAGAGCCACTGGGGGCTGGCAGGAGGCATACTGGAGTTGGTGGGGCAATGCCCCATTTGTCCCATGGACCAGCCTCCACTGACTGCTTGCAGCACAGCGCTTTAAGCTGATTTTTGCCATGATTCATGGAGCAGTTGTGACAATGTCACAGTGTATCTGATAAAGCTGGGCTTCCCAGAGTGGTCAGTACTGGCCCTCCCCCAGATCAAAAAGTGGCTAGGGGTAGAAAAGAAGTGTGCAAGGCATACTGCGAATAATTTAATTAGGAACCAGGTGCCTCAGAAATGCCAGTGCAGAGTTCAACTCCCTTTCCAATGATGTTAAAGGTAAAGGTAAAGGGACCCCTGGCCATTAGGTCCAGTCATGGCCGACTCTGGGGTTGCGGCGCTCATCTCGCTTTATTGGCCGAGGAAGCCGGCGTACAGCTTCCGGGTCATGTGGCCAGCATGACTAAGCTGCTTCTGGCAAACCAGAGCAGCGCATGGAAACGCCGTTTACCTTCCTGCCGGAGTGGTACCTATTTATCTACTTGCACTTTGACGTGCTTTTGAACTGCTAGGTTGGCAGGAGCAGGGACCGAGCAACAGGAGCTCACCCCATCACGGGGATTCGGACCGCTGACCTTCTGATCGGCAAGTCCTAGAGCCACAGCGCCACCTGTGTCCCTCCAATGATGTTACTCAGTATTTAATAGGCTGTTTTATTTTCCCTAACATTTTTTGATTCCTAGTCATGGAGATTGGTCATTAATAAATGTTGACTATATATCAATATATCTCAACTGCATTTTATTTATAGTCATAAAGATTTGGGTTGGGGTTGCTGACAACATTATAAGCTCATCAAGAGATCAAGGGATGAACTCAGAAGTTTGGGAAATGCTGTGAAATCAGCACGGGTTCAAACTTCTGTCATGCATCTCACTATCACCTCACCCCCAAGAGAAACAAAATGTGTACAAAAACCCATATATGGGGGGGGGGGACAGCACACACAAATTAAGTGAAAATGATGTACAGAAATGCACTATATTAACATACAGAAATTTCTTGCAAAAATGGGCAGAACTATGCATAGTAAGAGAAACACATGGGTTTTTTGGTGTGTTTTGTGTAAAACATATAAAACATGTATGCACACTTTGATGCATTTTGTTAAGAAGAAGAAGAATTTGCAAGATGATGTGTAAATGGGCTGCACTGAATTTATAATTGGAAAAATGAGAAAATGAAAAGAACAAAAATTGATAAGACGGGTTGGGTCACAGGATGAGCAAAAGGCACAAGATTTTGGAAGTGCATTGATAAACACTAAGAGGCGCTGTTTTGCGGCTAGTGATTGAATTCGAGAAGCTGAGAGGCTGTTTTGAGGTGACTTCATATGTGGCACAAAATCAAACACAGGAACCAAATCTACTCTTACAGGGAGTGCTTTACATCCATGCGCAGGCCCTCCCACAGCACCTGCACAGATGTAACTTGAAGAGGGTGATAACGCAGTCCACCTGGCAGAAGCCAGCTCTTGGCTGGCCTGGCAAGGTGGATGGCAATAAAACAAGGTTTAGTGGAACCAAGAAAAGCAAGTGTACTTTCTTCCAACTGCAAAGTATGCAGAGCAGTGACATAATTACACAGCAAGGAAAACACAGGCTACCTGTCTGTGGGGGTGCAGTAGAAAACTCAGAGCAAAAGAAAAGCAAAAGTAAGAGGGGAAGGGGGGAGATGGGGAAGAATGAGAATAGAAAGCAAGTCACTCTTTACCTTAAAAAAAATATCATTGTAAGTGTCATTGCTTTGGGGAGAAGTGGGACTCTTGGACCCTTCACCTAGAACGTTGACTGAGCTTTCAGCATGCACACCTTTGGAAGCCCAATGTGGCATTGGCAAATTTCAAAAGCATCTCCACATGGCATGTAGTTAAAACCATGGGATTTCGCTAACATAAGGTGTGGTGATATCCACCAACTTGGACAGATTTAACAAGGAAGTGAACAATTATACAGATAATAAAGCTTACAAGTTATGATGGCCATGCATTACTTCTGTTCAGAGCTTTTTCTTCAGCGGAAACTCACCAGCACTCAGTTCCAACACCTTTAAGGTGGGCACCATTGCCATTATAAGGAAACAAGGGAGGCATTCATGGTGAGTTCCGGCTGGGGTTTGAACCTGGGACATTCCACTTGCAAGGCAGATGCTGTCCCACCGAACCACAACCCTTTTCCTTAGGAATTTGGGTGGCTATGGTGGGGACAAAATGTGGGGCAAGACAAGCCTTTGGTTTGATCTAGCAGGTTCTTCTTCCTCTAGATTTAACCACCTATTTCAATAGGTCTACTCGGGGTAGACCTATTTACTCCTTTTATTAGATCAAGAAGACCAAGATAGTTGCATCCATAGTAATAAAATAAAATAAAATAATAAAATAAAATCAATGCAGACAACATGCTCTGACCTAGATACAAGGCTTCTGATCACTGTGTTGAAATGAGATGAGTAAGCTCAGAAGCCCAGTGAACAGCCGGATCAAGTTTCAAATGAGAGGTCCAGTTTATGGACGTCTGTCCAAGTCCCAAGGCAGGAGGAGACAGAGACAGAGAAAGACCCATTGCTGCAGAGCAATGTCTGAAAGCATTGGCGAAGGGATGGTGGGTGGTAGTGGCAGAATCACATGTTCAGTTTGCTTCTCCGCCTTCCCTTTAAGCTCTTATGAGCTTAAAATGTTGGAGCGGAAATTCTTATCACAGCATTCAAGCATACACCTTGTGATTAATCAGTGCCAATGCAGTAAAAGGTGGGAGGCAACTGAAGGGTTTTAATTCGTAGGGCAAAAAATCAAGGCCACACTTCTACAAAATTCTGAAGCCATTTTTTGCAGAAGGTGTGGGTGTGTTTTTCAAAAGGGTACAGAATTCTTCTTTAAATAATAATGGTGATGCCTTATTCCTGTAACAACCAGTGCTTTGATGGAACTATCTCTTTGAATCTCTGGAAGAGGGCACCTTTCTTAAGGTTTGGCAAATCAATGCAATCGCTCAAGAAAATGGAATAAATACGAGATGATAACTGACTTAAAATTAATAATTCCAATCCACATCTGAAAACTTAAAAAAGAGGGTTTTATTGTTTTTGATGCTTTTGAACATTACCTATATACGTCAATAAACACTGTACTAAATATACACAAAATTGCCTTTGGAAAAAGAAAGGAGGAGGGTATTTTGATTTTTAAGGCTGTTATGATTGATACCTTTGGTCAGTACTTTTTTTCTAAAAAATAGGTGCCAGTACTCACCATGAAGTTGTCACAGTAAGTAACAGTAAAGTACAGTAAAGCCTCTACAAGGTTAAATTATGCATAAATGCACATATCAATGAAAATTGCGTAGAAAGATGCACTATATTAAAGGAAATTGCTGTGCAAAAATGTGTACATTAGGCAAACTTCCATACAAAAATCTGCATATTTAGATAAATTTGCACTAAAATGCTGGTGAATTTCCACTGGACTTTTTAAAATATAAAAGAAAAGAAAATGGAAAACTGGTGTGGAAATATCAACAAAGATCTCATTAAATTAAATTGACTTCTCCACATTTTCCCACCAGTTTGCAATTTATTTATATTTTTAAAGCAAAATTCATTGTGAAAAATCCATCAGCATATTAGTGCAATTTTCTCATAATATACACATTTTGGTATAAATTTTCCTCAATATGCACATTGCTGCAAAATGATTTCCCTTAATATAACACAATTTTTGTACGTTATTCTCACTAACATGTGCATTTTCGGGAACACTGTCTTAGTATGTGTACATTTGCACACTTCACTTGACTGAAAGATACATTGCAAAATTCAGAGAAGTGTGAATTTCGAAGGATAGCCCTGTTTCGGTTTCCATTGTGTTTCAAAATGCACATGTTTAATAGATTCACTTTAACTGAAACTGAATCAAACGGATCACCCACCCCTAGTCCAAAGTCAAAAATTAGTGCAACAATTAATTTTACATCTGTACAGTAGAGTAGTTTCTTAGCACCCCCCCATCCTCCATCTATGCAACCAATAGACATTAAAATAGTGGAAGGATACATACCATCCAGGGCAAAAGAGAAAAGGGTGTGAGGCGTGTGGTCTGCAGAGAGGGAGGAGTGGCCTGGAGAAGGTCCCAAGGGCCAGACAGAGAGGCCAGGAGAGTTGCATTTGGGCTGGAGGCTTCCTGCCTCAACTCAGGATGTTGCTGCCCTACAACTCTCATGGCCTTGCTGAGTGAGACTAATGGAAGGTGTGGCACAGCAACACCCAGAGGGCCCCATAGGTTCCAACACCTATGGTATATGGGAAGAACCTTGGGGAGAAGAGAGACCCTTCACTTACTCCCTCATTCCAAGCCACAAAGAGCTTTAAAGGTGAGATCAGGTGCTGTGCAAGACCATACTGTGTTTATACCATACCCTACAATATTTTTTCCAATTAAAATGGGGGTGTCAACAACAATAACACCACACCCATCTGACTGGGTTGCCCCAGCAAAAACCTCCCCATACAGGGCTGCCTTCAGATGTCTTCCAAAGGTTTATAGTTAGTTACTTATCTCCTTGGTTCAGGGGGTCACATAACTCCATACCCTCCAACATTCCTCTAAAGAGAACAGGGACATCATAAGGAAAAGCGGGATATTCTGAGATCAAATAAAAAACCAGGACAGCTTCTGTGAATTCAGGACTGTCCCTGGAAAATAGGAATGCTTGGAGGGTCTGTTATGCCCAAGCCCACCCAGTGAGCTATATAGATAAATGTAGATTTCAAACTCAGGTCTCCACTGATCCTACACACACACACAAACACACACACACACACTGCTGTGAAAATAAATTGGAAGTGAAAAGAATTATGTACAGCTACTGGAAGTGGGGTGCAAGATTGTGTTAGAATGGATCAAGGTCTTTCTTTCTTTCTTTCTTTCTTTCTTTCTTTCTTTCTTTCTTTCATGCAGAGAGAGCCTGCCCTCTTTGAGTTGCGACTTCTATTCCAGGATTTTCCTAGCATAGATTGAAGCTGGACCATGAAAGCCGAGGAGAGACAAAGGAGGTGGAAATAATCTACTGACATTTTCCCATGTGGGTTAAATGCCCCGTCTGCTCCCATTCACTGGGAAACTCCATGGATTCTGCTGGCAATGCCAAAGGTCAGGCACAGCTTTTCTCCTCCTGCTTCTTATTATCCCCTTGATCAGGCCTACAGAGGCTGGAAGTCTATGGGTGGTAAAGACACGGGAGGGTGAGAGAGGCGGGGTGGGGAGAGAAGAAAGGACTCACCTCTGCTCAGCCGGGCTATAGGTCTGTCCGCTTTGGCAACTGCTGACGGTGATGGGGTCAAAGTTTTGGAAGGAGCGCAAGGCCACCCCAGAGATGGCCACGAACGGAGAGCTGAAGGTGATCAGGATGGCCTGGGTATGGTAGAAATGTTGGCTAAGGTCATGAATGACAGGGATAATCAAAGGGTTTTTCCTGCAGCTCAAGCCATGGATTCCTGTCAACAAAGGAAGTAAGGGGTGATGGAGGAAGGAAGGAGGGGAGGAGAGACAAGAGTTTTAAATTGTTGTTTTGTTTTCCTTTATTTATTTATTTTTATTCACTTACAGAATTTATACCCCACTTTTCACATGTGTCTCAAAGCGGATCACTAAACAAACAAACAAACAAACAAACGAATAACACGACATCTCAAATTTAAAACATAAGATCAAAATATCAGATAATAACAACATTAGAGCAGCATTTGTGGTGTATGAGAAGAATTTTATATATATATATATATATATATATATATATATATATATATATATATATTTGCTTTCGTAGATTTTCACGGGTACAGGAATGCAGGTTTTGGTGTCTTCGGGTGTCTTCCCGTGTAAGAGTTGGGGTGTCTAGCCTAGACACCCCAACTCTTACAAGGGAAGACACCCGAAGACACCAAAACCTGCATATATATATATATATATATATTAATGTTCCTGCTACAGAAGTTCTATCTGCAGTATGGGATCTATGACTCATTGAAACGTAAATCAGTAATCAATAAAAAAAAACAATTTGACCTTGATTGGGTGAGGAATATATTAGCAATTAAAGCTTTTGTTAAAAAAAAATGTGTTACACGCCCCCTCTGATGACTTTGGACAAAGAATGGACCCCAAAATATTTTGAATAATTAATCTGGTTTTCTCATAAGACAATTTTTACCTGCCGTCTGAAACTTTGAAGGGATGCCCGAAGCATTTTTGTGTGTACAAAACTCCTTGAGCATTTTGCAAAAAAATAAAATAAAAATGGTCCTGCACATTTATATGTAGACAACGCATGAGGTTTTGATCCTAAAATAACTTATGAATGTTCATGGAAGTTGGGGGAAGTGTCCTCTTCCCCCCTGCCTCGTGAAGCTCCCTATGCTTCCCCCTCCAAGCTGATAATATACAAGAGGCCCTTTTAAAAATTGTTGTATTGCTTTACTTGTGTATTTTGATCATATTTTAATGTGTGCATAAATTGCTTTAAGACTTTGTAAACCACTTGGAAACCTATTTTGCCATTAAGCAGTAAATGACAGTAATTGTAGTAGCAGCAGCAGCAAAGGGGAAGAACTGTAGTTTAGTGATAGAGCATCTGCTTTGCATACAGAAGGTCCCTGATTCAATCTTTGGCATCAGTCAGTCAAGGCTGGGAACGTCCCCTGTCAGAATCCCTGGATAGTTGCTATCATTAACAGTAGACAATATTGAGCTTAATGGACCAGTGGTCTGATTCATTTTAAGGCTGTTCTCCCTTATACATGGAGGGCAGCACCCCTGAGCAATGTGAGACGAGATAGGGAGGAATCCTCAATAACTGAGCGGAAGTTTGACTGTGATCAAATACTTCATTCACATGAGCTATCTAGATAGGAATTCAGAATAATGCTGTTGCCATACAGACACATTTCACTGATTTATTCTCCCTCCCTTTTACTGTTGATTTTTAGGATTTAAAGTGCACCTGCAGTGCCTGTCCGCTCAGTGAAAATACTTTTTGGTCTTTTCAGGGCTACTGTAACTTTATGTAGAAGCTTGCAGCTTCTGCCTCTGTCCAGCAAGAACATGACTTTACTGAATTGCCTCTTAATTAGACCACGATAGAGACAGGAACCTGCAGAACAGTTTTCCTTTCATTATGAATTTGTTTTTTGTAAAGTAGTGCTATTTTTAAAAATTGCAGGTTGTAGGAGAATTTGTACGATTTTAATTATATTATTTATTTTACTGTAAATTCTTATTGTGGAGTGCCATGAGATATATCGTATGAAAGCTGCTGCAGTGTTCTGTCCTGGGCCCGTTGTTGTTCAACGTCTTGGATGAAGGGATTAAGCGGATGCTCATCAAATTTGCAGATGACACAAAATTAGGAGGGGTAGCTAATGCCCCAGGCAGAATCAGAATTCAAAATGACCTTAACAGATTGGAGAACTGAGCCCAAGCTAACAAAATGAATTTCAATAGGGACAAATGTAAGGTTCTGCACTTAGGCAGGAAGAAGCAGATGCACAAATATAGGATGGGGGACACCTGGCTTACTAGCAGCACTTGTGAAAAGGATCTGAGGGTCTTGATGGACCACAAGCTTAAAATGAGTCCACAGTGTGATGCTGCAGCAAAAAAGGCTAATGCTGTTCTAGACTGTATCAACCAACAAAATTAGTGTCCAGATCAAGCCAAGTAATAGTCCCATTCTATTCTGCCTTGCTCAGACTAGAATACTCTGTCCAATTTGAGAAGGATGTTGACAAGCTGAAACGTGTGCAGAGGAGGGCAACCAAGATGATCAAGGGTCTGGAAACCAAGCCTTATGAGGAACAGTTGAAGGAGCTGGGTACGTTTAGCCTGGAAAAGAGGAGACTGAGAGGAGATATGATAGCCATCTTCAAATATCTTAAGGGCTGTCACACAGAAGAGGGAACAAGCTTGTTTTTTCCCTGCTCTGGAGGGTAGGATTCAAACCAGTGGCTTCAAGTTACAAGAAAACAGATTCCAACTAAACATTAGGAAGAACTTTCTGACAGTAAGAGCTGTTCAACAGTGGAATAGTGTCCCTTGGGAGGTTGCAGATTCTCCTCTCTTTGAAGTTTTAAGCAGAGATTGGATGGCCACCTATCACAGATGCAATAGTTGAGATTTGTGCATTGCAGTGGTTGGGGTCCCTTCGAACCCCCTTCAAACTCTATAGTTCTATGATTCTATGAAAGATGGTAGCAAATGCCTTAAATGAATAAAATATATTTCACAGTCAGAAATTTAGAGAAAACCATCAATTAAAGCTCTCTTCCCCACCATTGAACATGAACTGACTAAATAACAGATGTAGTACAGAGCTGCTAGCAAGCTGAATGGAAAGCAATTAGAGTCAGAATCTGGAGACCAAATCTTCTAATTAAAATTGCATAGGATCTTCACTGAACAGGACTAATCCAGAATAAGTATTACAAGAGCATTGCTGGACAATATAGTGTTTATATCAACTGCCATGTGGAAACATAGCTTTAATTCTGCTTCCAAACTATTTTGGAAAAGCAGAGCTTCACGCTCTGCTAAAAGACCTAAGTGGAAATTACTTCAGACACTTTTCTGCTTTCTTATTCAGGTTTGAAGAAGTTATTATGATTGTATGGACAAGCTCGGTGCCCCAAATCCGCTGAAAACGAACATATAATGCAAGCTATCCATCATGCATTCATGTATGCAATTGGTATAGTAATATAATTAGTTGTCAGGTTTGGATCAGAATACCTAAAATATTGCCTCACCCATTGTATACTCAACTGACTCTTCAGGAGTGAGGCTCCTCCAGATTCTACCACATCAAGAAATCCATTCCATATGATATAGGAATAATGCCTTAAGTGTGGTGGCCCCAACCCTTTGAAACTGCTTCCCATTACATATCAGACAAACACTGTCTCTCTCATCTTTCTGAGCTTGCTTTTCCAACCTTGATTTTCACCATCTAGGTCTCAAAGCAGCTTGTGATGACAAAAATATACAACACAGGCAATTAAAAATGCAAATTAAACCTCAACCATTTAAAACCCCAATAATTCGAAAGCAGACAATTTAGAAGAAGAAGAAGAAGAGTTTGGATTTGATATCCCGCCTTTCACTCCCCTTCAGGAGTCTCAAAGCGGCTAACATTCTCCTTTCCCTTCCTCCCCCACAACAAACACTCTGTGAGGTGAGTGGGGCTGAGAGACTTCAGAGAAGTGTGACTGGCCCAAGGTCACCCAGCAGCTGCATGTGGAGGAGCGGAGACGCGAACCCGGTTCCCCAGATTACGAGACTACCGCTCTTAACCACTACACCACACTGGCTCAAATCTTTTAAGTGGAGAGGGTTTGTTTGTTTTTTAATCCAGTCTGTCTCAGATTTGAAATTGGTTTCATAGATGAATTTATCTGAATTGTTTTCATTTATATGAAATTGCTTTACACATGCTTTTATTGCTGACATTTTTTACTGTTAAATCTATCTGAGGCAATTTCATAGGAAGAGATTCACAGGTGGGGTGAAATAAATAAAATATATAAATAACCACTTCCCTCCAACAGTTTCACAAAGTGACAGTGGAGGCTGGTCCATCAGAGCAAATGGGGCGCAGACCCACCAACCTGAACCAGCCTCCACCTACATGCCTTCTCGCATACATGAGGCACGGCCCTGCCTGCCACCTCCCTGCTCCACTTCTATCTCAGTGTTTGTTCCTTCAAGAGGAAGGAGAATGGGGCCAAAGCTAGAATTAATTGGCTCCATCTGCTCATGTGCCTGAATCAACCTGCCGTAGGTCCCTCTGCCTTCCACCCTCTCCGTCCCAGTGGATTACCAGCCACCATCTGTGATGTACAGATTCTAGCTAAAGTACAGCAGCAGAAAGTACTGCCAACTTTCCCCAGTCCCATGAAATTATATGAAGGAGGGTTCTGTGGGTGTTCCCACCCCCCTTAAAATATTCAGTGAATGCCCATTTATTTACTTTATTTAGTAGTAGTAGTAATAATAATAATAATAATAATTTATTATTTATACCCCGCCCATCTGGCTGGGTTTCCCCAGCCACTCTGGGCGGCTTCCAACAAAATATTAAAATACAGTGGTCTAGTTGTTTCGTTAATAGTGTTTTATAGATTGTAATTGTTTTACTGATGATTTATTAATTATTCTATATGGTTTATGCTGTTTTGTGACATTCTAATATGTTATTTATTCTTTCTAAGCCACTTTTTCCAATTTTTTTGAATGAAAAGCAGCATAGAAATATTACAAATCAAATCAGCTTATCTTATTATATTTATAGGCCGCTTGATTGAGGAGGGGGGGACCTCTAAGACAGGGGTTGGCAAGGCTTACCTTGCCTGGGCCAGTTCACTGCCATGGAGCCCCTTCTGTGGTCTGGATCGCGGGCAGCGTGAGTGTGCATGCCTGCGATTTCCGGCGTCTGCATCTGTGCAGATGCGATTTCTGGTGCCGCAAAAGCAATTCCCGGTGCTGGGCTGCACTGCTTTAGCACAGCACGCGGGGACTCACCAAGTGGGCAGCTCGGTTCAGGGGTGGCTCATGAGCCAGTAAAACAACTCCCATGGGCCGCTTGTGGCCCATGGGCCTTAGGTTGCCGACTCCTGCTCTAAGATGTTTACAAAGGATGAAACGGTAGCATAAAAAAAAAAATTCTCAACCATACTCTAAAACATACAAATGTAAAAATACTATCTGGAGCACTCTGAAACAATGGCTTTTATGATAGTGCAACCAAGACTTCTATTTTATCCTATGGTGAAGGACAATAGCCAAACAGGCAGAGGGGTTCTTACCAAGGTCATGGCTCTGGTCTTTGGTGTCAACCAGTTGAACAGAAATGGTCTCCTGCTGATCGAGATCTTCGGTCCCATCTGCAACCAAGTGGATTATAACGGCGGCAGCAACCATTGGTTGTGAAAAGGAAGCCTGGAGAGAGAAGGAAGAACACCAAGATACAGGACTTGCTGGTTTCCTGTGTGGCCCCTCTTGAAGCAAAACAATTGCTGGCTGACACTTAAAAGTGTATGTAGGGATGGATTATAGATCAGTGGCTGAGAACATGGTAGGCATGCCTGATCAGGCCAATGGCCCATGTAATCCAAAATCCTGTTCTCGGTCAAGCAGATCCCTCTGGGAAACCTGCAAGCAGGACCTGAGTATGAGAGAACTCTCCCCTCTGTGGCTTCCTGCAACTGATTTTCAGAAGCATTATTGCCTCCAACTGTGGAGGCAGAGCAGAGCCATCCTGGCTAGGAGCCATCAATAGTCCTCTCCTCCTCCATGAATTTTTCTAATCCCCTTTTAAATTCACCCAAGTTGGTGGCTATCCTTGTCTCTGATAGGAGTGAGTTCTATTGTGTAACTATGCACTGTGTGAATATGTTCTTTCTTTTAACAGGTCCTAGGTGTGTGTGTGTGTGTGTGTGTGTGCGCGCATATGCAATTGCATACCATTCTCCCACAAAGCAACAGGTGTACAGCAATGTAAAAGCAATCAATGAAACAAAACATTTAGAAGCAATACAGAACCATCATTAAAATGAATGGCAACCCCAGAAAACTGTAAACCTCCGAATAAGCCTGTCAGCATTAACAACAACAACAAAAGTCTTCAAGAGATGCCTGAAAATCAAAAGTGAGGATGCCTGTTGAGTTTCTGTTGGGAGAGAGTTCCACAGTATGGGACTGATGACACCAAATGCCCAAATTCTGGTTAAGGCCAGAATTTCTCTGGAAGACCTCAATGATCAAGCTGGGCTATATGGTTGTCCTTAAGGTAATCTGAACCCAATTTGCTCATGTTCAGTCCTTGCCATCTCAGGATAATATGCCTGCATTACAAAACGAGAAATATGTGTATTTTCTTAGCGGGGGTTAGTTCTTAATAACATTTTTTTGGGTAAAATATATTGTTTCTTCTTGACCAGTGAATTGCCAAAGTGTGCCTTAACTAAGGGAAATGCCTTATAGCTGACAGGGAAATGAACTTATTTTCCCCTCCCTCTTTCATCTTCTCTTCCTCTCTTTTTCTTCTTCCATTCTTTGTTATGAAGAATGCAAGAAGAGTCCTGCTGGTTCAGGCCAAAGACCCATCTACTCCAGCACCCAGGTTTCACAGTGGACAACCAGCTGCCTCACCACCACAAAAACAACTCTCCCAGCTAACTTGTGATTGCCAACAACACTGGTCTTGTCTGAGGCCAATGGATTGTTGATTTATGACACATGGGCGATAATAGATGCATTATGAACATGACAATGCTTGCACTAAAGTATGTTGTTCCACCCATAGAGAAACTGTTTCTGGGAGGAAGAAAGGCCATGGGGAAAGGAAAGACATGTGTATGTAATGAGTGTGCGGGATGGAAGAAAAAATAGTTTTGGTTCAGATTTTAATGTAAACCCTACCCAACATGCAATTTTTAAAACAATATGTCAAATGAGACACAAGCCGTCCTTCAAAATTTGCAGTTCCCAGGATTTGGGGATGTAGTTCCACAGCCCAAGTACCAAGATGCGTACATCAGAGAAAAAAATTGCATAAAAATGTAAGTGTTGGAGAAAATAGCACCTATGGTGTATTTATACCACTTGATTGTAAATAGCACCACAAAGTTTACATTGTGTGCCATAAAGCAGTATACATTATGGTTTACAGAGGCGCTATACCAGTGACAATTGATGGCGAAGATGAGCACATCAGGCCAAATTGCTCACGAAGATGTGTATTTCAGGAGAAATTTGCAAAAAAAAATACGGTGAATTTTCATGAAGGCTTCTCTTTTTTTTTTTAAAAAAAATGAAATTATGCAGAAATGTAAAAATTGAACAAGCATGGAAAACTGAGAAATCAAATTGTATCAACCCCCTCTCCCTTTTCTGGACTTTGCATCTGTTTGTAACTTGGAAAATTTACAAACCTTCAGTGAATAGTTTCTCTTTCTCTCTCTCTCTCTCTCCTTCTTTCTCCCCACCCCATGCAATATCTTACCTTGAGCCAGAAAACAGTCTGGGTGTTGTTGGCACTGCATGGGTACCAAGCATGCTGAGATATTCCATCACTGAAGTCATTCACTTTGGTTCGGCACACCTAAGAGAAAAGAAGAAGGAGAATCAGCATGAAGTCAAACTGAGCTCTAAAAAAAGTCATGGTAAAGTCTATAAAATTATTGAGTAGCCAATGTGGCACCCTTCAGGCATAGGGGACAACTCCATCAGTCCCAGTCAAAATAGCCAATGGTCAGGGATGATGGGAGCTGTAGTCCAAAGCATCTGGAGTGCATCAGATTGTCTTCCCCTGGTGCAATAAGAAAAGGATAAGTTCTTTATACATTTCTTGGTTAATATTTGTTGGGGGAATAAGACAATTAAGCTAAAGCTGGTTATCACAGAATTTTAGAGTTGGAAGGGACCCCAAGGGTCATCTAGTCCAACCCCCTGAAATGCAGGAATCTCAGCTAAAGCATCCATGACAGATGCTTAAAAACCTCCAAGGAAGGAGAGCCCACCACCTTCTGAGGGAAACCGTTCCACTACTGAACGGCTCTTACTCTCAGAAAGTTATTTCTGATGTTTATGGAGATTATGGAGGAATGAGTTGCAAAACAAATGCACAGTGCATCTCTCAAGCACAAAACAATAAAAATGGAGCCAGTGTGGTGTAGTGGATAGATTGCTGGGCTGTGAGTTAGTGAGCTCCAGGTTCAAACCTCCATTTGGACATGAAACTCACTGGGGACTTTTGGCCAGTCATTATTCTGTCAGTCTAACCTCCCTGACAGGCTGTGGTGAGGATAAAATAGAGTGGGGGGGGGGGGTTGGAAAATCATATACACTGCATTGAGATGCTTGGAGGAAAAGCATGATATACATGTCATAAACAAACAGAACCACAGAGTTGGAAGGTGTTTGTCTAGTCTAGCACCCAGCAGATGCAGGAAATCTGCTGCTACAACATCCCTGATAGATGGCCCATTCAGTCTCTCCTCAAAAACCTCTAACCAAGGTGAGTCTACCATCAACAAATGCAGTCTGTTAAACAGTTTATTTACCAGGCAACAGGGGATAAACAAACAAACAAATGTGGACTAGTCATGGTAAATAGGGTGAGTTGTAGTAAAGCAAAGGACAGTCTGAGAAGAGAGAATGTAAGCCTAACTTGGTGGTATAACCAGTGCCCCCTCTGGTCTTCCTGCCCCTGTCCACAGGCCAGGCACCAACAGTTGGACAGGTTAAGCATTGGTCAAGGGCCTCAGGGGTTCAAAGGGGCCCATTGCTGGCCCAATCTGGCCACAATGTTATTTTCTGCCCTCTCTGCAAGATCGCTGGATGCTTCTCAATGGTGAGCAGTGGATGGTGGTGTTACTTTTCAGTAGGGGCCAAGCTCAGCTCTCATCTACAATGCCACAGTCCATAGATCTATGAAACTGATCTGTAATCCAGGCTGGACTACAGCTACCCTGGTTGGATGAGGCAAGGAAGGGCCTTGCCTGTCTAGGTCAATTTGTGGCACTTTTGCACCACTGAAAGCATGGGTGAGGAAGCTATTGCCTTCTATCCGTGGTTAGACCTGAGGTAGTCAACCTCTTTATACCTACTGCCCACTAATGCATCCTTC
This sequence comes from Podarcis liolepis, assembly GCF_965112155.1. Classification (NCBI taxonomy): domain Eukaryota; kingdom Metazoa; phylum Chordata; class Lepidosauria; order Squamata; family Lacertidae; genus Podarcis; species Podarcis liolepis. Next base: position 43,824,278 of record NC_139570.1, on the reverse strand, counting down.
TTGATGGCAAAATTTCCTTACTGCCCACCAGTGCTCAATGGAAGGAGGATTCAGCTTGTGCCGTAGAACCCCCTACCACACACCTAGAATCCTGAAACGGCCACTAGTGGGCGGTAGGGACCAGGCTGACAACCCCTGGGTCAGACTGTAACTCCCACCCAACACCAGAAGCCAGCATGACCAGTAGTCGGGGATGATGGGAGGTGGAGCCCAGCAAAGCATGTAGGGAGACAGGTTTTCCTCCTCTGTCCCTCTAGTTGTTGGACTTCAACTCCCAGCAGTCCCAGCAGCCAGCATGGCCAACGATCAATGATGGTGGGAGTTACAGTCCAGCAACATCTGGAGGTCCATGGCTTCCCCACCCTTGGCCCAAATCATTGCCCATCAGCTCCCCTTCAGGCTTCTCCCAGATATTTCCAGCTTTGCAGCTTCTAAGCTTCCTCCTGCATTCTCACACTTTTGTATTAAAGAAAACATGGTAAGCAGAGAAGCTTCCGTGGGGATATTTTCAAGACAGGGGTGATGTCGATGGCAAATGAGTTCCACAGTGGCTCAAGTAAGAATAGTTCCCTTATGTCCAGGAGGAAAAAAGTCAAAGCAATGCAAAAGTAGCACTCCGCATATTTGGAAACAGAGATGCTGGATTGGCCAAAAGTGAGGTAATGATTTCTCTAATTTGAATCCCCAAAGGCTGAGAGCAAAGGAATCTACGGGCAAAACATAAATCAACTTTAATGGGCTGGAAGAAGTTTTTCAGTTTTGTTTAAAAATAAGGAGGCAGCGGGAGGAAGGAAAAAGAAAACCTTGACTGGAACCGAACCTCAACAAGGCTTGCCAGTGGATAGGGTTACATTTTACAACAGTGCAGGACTTTACATAAACTATCTTTGGCATTTGAAATTCATTCCAGCAATTCGACATGTATCATTTTGCAATTCTCCTTTCTTGCATTTTCAGCAGGCTGCCTCTCATTGGGGAGAATGGATGGTTTCTTTCTTTCTTTCTTTCTTTCTTTCTTTCTTTCTTTCTTTCTTTCTTTCTTTCTTTCTTTCTTAAATACCTATCCAGTTAGGGGATTTATCTTACCCATACCTGCAGTTTATATGGCTAACACAAATGGACAGCCTTTCTGGAATTCTATGGACATTGTGGCGTGACTCTTCTCTTCTCTTCTCTTTTCCTCTCCTCTCTCTCTCTGAAACCCACTTGGCCCCCAAGAACACAGAGAGGAATGGGAGAGCTGGGGTTTGGCATAGTTCATGTGTCGCTTAATGGATGAGTGAGAAACGATATTAAAAGCTGACCCAAACCTCCACTAAAAAACTTGAGCCAAACCCAAAACAAACCATTGTTGAGGTTCAGGAAAGCTCTGATAATTTAAAATATCTATGTTTTTATTTTTGCTGCTGCTACTCCCCCCCCCTCCAAAAAAACCCCACCTCAGCATTTTTCCTGGGTTCTGTCTGCAACCCAGAAGCAGAAATCTTAAAACACAGAGGGGGGAATCTGGTTGGTAGGGCTCTTTTAAAGTTCTGTTTCTGGATCTGAAAGGCTGTACCATGGGAAGCTACAAGTCAGTGTCATAGCATCTGCCTTTGCATGCAAAACATCCCAGATTCAATTCCCAACATCTCCAGGTAAGACCAGAGGAGACTTCTGTCTAAAACCTTAGAGAACTGTTGCCTGACTTTGTTGGTGCATCATTGCTCTGACTCAGTAGAAGGCAGTTTCCTTTGTTTCTATGATTTGTTACTGTTTAATAAAGTCACATCATTTCTTCTGAAAATTGCCTTTTTGTTTGGTCATTGTCTGCCCTTGTAACGTTCAGACAATCTGTCCATTGATGCCAAGTCCCAAACCTGAGATAGCCACATTTCATATATGTCTGGTTTAGACATTTCCAGCAGTGGTTAGCCAAGCCACTGTTATTAATTGCCAACATGAGGTATTTGGAACCATCTGACTTATTTACCATGGAATAATGATTTCTTCATAACTTCAGTTCTACACAGGTGTTCTGCTGTGTGTAAAACCAAAACACAAGAAGCAAGAGTGGGTTGGACACACTAATGTCCACCCTTATCACTCTCCATCTTGTAGAAAGTGGAGGTCAAAAGAACATAAGAAAGCCCTGCTAGATCAGGCCAACAGCGCATCTAGTCTAGCATCCTGTTCTCAAAGTGACCAACCAGGTACCTGTGGGAAGCCCACCCACAGAACCTGAGTGCAACAGCACTTACCCTACTTGTGTTCCATTGCAACTCTGGCAGTGGAGGAAGAACATAGCCAATGTGGCTGGAAGCCAATAATAGGTTTATTCTCCAGATCCACCCTTAAAGCAACTGTAATGCAAGGAAAGCAACAAGGAGCAACCAACTTCATGTTAAGGCAAACATAGGTATTGCCCAAAACTGGTGTCTCCATTTCAACTGAATACTCATAAGGAGCGCTCTGCTGGGGGAGGCCAATCCTGTTCTCACAGTAGCCAGTCAGATGCCTCTGGGGAACCTACAAGCAAACCCTGAGCACAACAGCACTCTGCTCATCTGAAATTCCCTGCAACTGATTTTTCAGAAGCATAGACATGTGCACAGCTTAATGTTAAAAAAAGGAGGGATTGTGGCAATGAGGAAAGAGTATGAAGTAGCAATCCTGCTCCCTCAGCTGCCACAACCTGTGGGGAAGCACTGGTAGGGGAGAGGCAAAGTTGTAAGGGAGGCAGGAAGCAGAGAGAGATGCAGGCAGAAAAAAAATGGCTGGTGTGGGTCTGGAACAGATATGCAGCTTCTGCTTGCATCTGTCTTTGGAAGCAGCAGGGGCAGAGAGTAATGAGCTGCAGTGGTAGCAGTAAGTGAGAAGGAGGAAGTCATTCTCTAGGACAGGAAGATGAAGAAATCCTAAACTGTTTTGGCAAGTTTGGGTTAGCTCATTACAGCGGTACCTCGAGTTACATACGCTTCAGGTTACATACGCTTCAGGTTACAGACTCCTCTAACCCAGAAATAGTACCTCGAGTTAAGAACTTTGCTTCAGGATGAGAACAGAAATCGTGCAGCGGCGGCACAGCGGCAGCAGGAGGCCCCATTAGCTAATGTGGTGCTTCAGGGTAAGAACAGTTTCAGGTTAAGAATAGACCTCCGGAACGAATTAAGTACGTAACCAGAGGTACCACTGTATCTAGTTAAATATAAAGATAACAAAAACTGACTGTATCTTTGTCTGTTATCAGTACAGCAAAATTCTGGTATTTTGTATCTCATTTTTTAAGTTTGTATTTTTAAAGCAAAATTTAGTTAGTCGTTAAAAAATTAGTTAAGTTTTAGTTTCTTTAGTATATTGGATGAATAAAAACAATTCCCTTTATGACTGAGTATGAGTATATATTCAATTAATGTTTGCCTTAAAAAGGAAATTCACAAGGTGCACACCCTAACAAAATGTGCTGTGCACGCCTATATTCAGAGATACACAAGATACACACCTGTATTCAGAGATATACTGCCTCTAACAGTGAAGTTGATAGTCATCATGACTCGCAACCATTGATAGCTGTGTCCTCTAAGAATCTGCCCAATCCTTTTGCAAGAACAAAAATTGACCCAAGAGGGAGCCAAGCCAGTGTTGTGTAGTGGTTAGGAGCGGTAGACTCATAGTCTGGTGAACTGGGTTTGCTTCCCTGCTCCTTCCCATTCAGCTGCTGGGTGACCTTGGGCCAGTCACACTTCTCTGAAGCCTCTCAGCCTCACTCACCTCACAGAGTGTTTGTTGTGGGGGAGGAAGGGAAAGGAGAATGTTAGGCTCATCTACCACCAACAACCATGGTTTTGATGTTGTTTGGATCATGTGAAGGTGCTCAAAATTAAAGTATCAGCTCCCAATTGCCCTGGCACTGATCAAAATACTGAAAAATTAGGGACACTGAAATACTGGAAAAACAAGCCTTCCCAGGTAGGGATGGGTGAGGAATCTGCTGAGCTCAGCTTCCAAAGTGGGTCACATCTAACCTAGTTCTACTCAGAGGATGCTCACCTACATCAAAAGGTCTAAATTAGACTTGCCCATTAACGTCAATGGGTCTACTCTGAGTAGGACTAACACTGGCCAAAACCTATAAATGGGGTGCCATCTTGCTGGTTGACACCTCATCTTTGATGGTGGAGCACCCCAGTTGTGGTCTAGGAATCAGTCTATAAGTCATTAAGATAATTAACATATCTTAAAACAGTGGCTTGGAACCATGGGGACGTTTCTTGTTAACTTGGTACAGGGTCACCAGGGTCTTTAATCAGCCCAGAAGCATGCAAAGCAACCTTGAAGAGACAAGCATCTCTATCTGTTGTCCAATATTCTCTGATGTAGAGTTGAAAAAGCTGTTTACTGCAAGAGTTGGTCTCTCTCTCTCTCCATGAAATGATTGAATGTTATGCTTAGGTCAGGACATGAGTACAATTGGCCACTTATGCAGGGGCCATGCTAATCTTCTCTGTATCGTTACAATTTTGGTATATGTGCTGCCGAAGCGAGCACAGTACAATTGGCCACTTATGATTTCCAGCAACCAGTATTCAGAGCCATGCTGCCTCTGACAGTGGAGGGAGAATATAGCCAGGAATAATGCTGTGGCCATTGATAGTCTCATAATTATATAACATGTTTACTAGAATGGGCCTTTTTGTGGTGGCCCCCCACTTATGAAATGCTCTCTGCAGGGAGGCTTACCTGGTACCATTGTTACATATCTTTAGGCACCAGGCAAAAACATCACTCTTCTCCCAGGCCTTTGGCTAATTAAACAATCAATGGTACAGAAATCAATCAATCAATCAATCAAACAAACAAACAAACAACAAACAAACAAACAAGCAGAAAGAATACCATAAATACTGTTACCTATCTCAGATGTTCTCAGAACATTTTTACTGAAGCATTACCTACACTTACCAGAGATGGGGGCACTTGTTTATCCAAGGGTAAACATACAGCTGACCACATATGAGGCAGTGGGCAGAACCTAACACTGTATTAAGGATGCATTCTCTTTTACCCTCTGCTAGGTATTGCCTGCCCTACACCATATGGCGGCCACTCTCCAGGGTTTCAGGGATTGAACCTGGGACCTTCTACATGCAAAATGGATGTTCTGCCACTGAGCTACAGCCCTTGTAGATCATAGAATCACAGAACTGTAGAGTTGGAAGGGACACCCATGGTCATTTAGTCCAACCTCCTGCAGTGCAGGAATCTCAACACACAGTTCCCCATCCAATTTGAAACCAGACCAGACCCTGCTTAGCACTGCAAAAATGCACCAGCAGTTTTAACGCTGCACCACTAAAGGTAAAGGGCCCCCTGACCATTAGGTCCAGTCATGACCGACTCTGGGGTTGTGACACTCATCTCACTTTATTGGCCGAGGGAGCCGGCGTACAGCTTCCGGGTCATGTGGCCAGCATGACTAAGCCGCTTCTGGCGAACCAGAGCAGCGCACGGAAACACCATTTACCTTCCCGCCGGAGTGGTACCTATTTATCCACTTGCACTTCAAAATGCTTTCAAACTGCTAGGTTGACAGGAGCAAGGACTGAGCAACAGGAGCTCACCCCATCGCGGGGATTCGAACTGCTGACCTTCTGATCAGCAAGTCCTAGGCTCTGCACCACTAGGAGTGCCAAATTGGGAGAAGGGTCTCAATTACTCGGGAAGGTTATCATGGGTGGCCCTTTGGACTCCTGGGCAACTAAGCTTTACAGGGTTCTTTCTCCCTACTTGTCCATGTGATGCCGGATGACAAATTTGCCTTCTACTCCTCTCAACTGGAAGCCTCTGCATCTGTTTTCCTGGCATCTTGTATCAAACTTCTCCCTCCAAAGCTGCTTTCAATTAGAGGCATCTAACATTGTCTCTGCCTTTTCAGTGGGTTCTAAATCCAGCCCTGTCCTCCTTCCACCCACACACTGTATGTATGTGTGCGAGGCGGGCGGGCGGGCGGGCGTGTGTGTGTGGAGAGCAGGAGACAGAGTGAACGAGGGCAGAGGGAGGCACAGATTATGTTTCCAACCCCAGGGGGATGCCATGAGGTTTCCCTTTGACTCATTTAGCCCAGCATTTGCTAATGATAAGGCAACATGTCAACTCTCTCCACTCTCCCCCACCCCCTCCACAAAAAGTAGCTCCTACTCTCTGAGCTTTCTTTCTATCACCCCACAAGCCCCAGGAATGTGTCTGGGTGGGGTGCGGGTGAAGAGGGAAAGTGATATAGCAGTTGTGCACAACTCATGCTCTTTCTCCCACTGCCCCCTCCCCATACAAAGTGTCCCCGACCTGCGTGGAGCCAATTCCAATGCAACGCGACTTCATGCCAGGCAAGCTTCCATTCTAGCCTGCAACATGTCTGTTCTGCAAGCACTGCAAGCCTGCCCATGAGGTGAGATGAAGCAGCTACCTAAGGCTGCAGAGGTGCCCAAGGCAGCACCCTGCCCACCCCACCACTTCTGCCCCTGGAGGAATGCCCCCCTCTCTTCAAGTTCTGTGAGACGGAGGCATTCCAGTGCAGAGTGTTGCTGCTTGCCTTCTCCACCCCTGTGGAAGACTTAGGAATGGGCAGATCTGTCAATTCTAATTTCTTGTTTCTCTCTTTTATTTTCTTTTTTTGCAATCATGTATCCCGGCCTCCACATTACTGCAGCCAAAAAATAATAATAAAAAACAAAAAATCCAGAAGATTACCAGCACTTTGAGTGCACATTTCTCTTAACAAATGCATTTTTGTTTGATGCTTTGAAGAAGATACCCAATTTTGCAAAGCATTATCCTTCATGCAATGCATAGGAGCCAATTCCTAAGGGCCCTGGGGGCTACAGCCCCCACAACAAAATATTTGAGGGAGCTGAGTCCCTACAAAGTTAAGGGGTATTCCCATTCAAATGGTGTGGATGCACTGTGTCGTGTGATCGATTACCCGGACAATATTTTATTCAAGTTGGCACCTCTGATACAATGCATTTCTCTGTGTTAATTTCATCTAGTCCAGACCCATGCAATGCAGGAATAACTGCTGAAGAATTCCTGGCAGATGACCATCCAACCTCTGCTTAAATGCCTCCAAGGAAGAAGAGTCTACCACCTTCTGAGGTTGTCCATTCCAATGTCAAACAACTCTTACCCTCAAAAAGTTCTTCCTGATGTTTCGTTGGAATCTCCTTTCCATTTGAATTGATTGGTTCCATCTACCCTCACAAAACAAGCTTGCTGTACCTTCCATGTGACAGCCCTCCAGAAGGCTATCACATATTTGAAGAAGGCTATCACATCTCCTCTCTTTTCATTTCTATGCACACTTTCCACTGATATATGCATTATTGTTCACATTTCTTGGTTGGAGCACTGCAAAATTCAGAGAAGTGTGAATTCAGAAGGCTGGCTACATTTTTGTTTGTTTATTGGTTTGATAACTGTGGATTAGCTGTGGTGTCATTTTTATGAAAATGCAAGCAGCACTGCATTTCTTGCCAATATCTAATGTGACTAACTTGATGTGTAGTGGGACCGTGTGTGTTCACGCACATGAAATCCCATGGATGTGCTCTGGTGATACTATGCATGCTTGCCCACCAACTAAGAGTTTCAAGGGAACAGCTTTGGCTCAGTGGCAGAGCACCTGCTTTGCATGCAGAAGGTCGCAAGTTCAATCCCCAGCATTTCTGGGTAGGGCTAAGAAACATTCTCTGCCTGAAACCCTGGAGAGCTGCTGCCAGTCAGTGTAGACAATACTGAGTTGGATAGACCAATGGTCTGAGTCATTATAAGACAGCATTCTATGTTCCTATATGTATAGGACAGCACTGTTAACTGCTAGAGGCTGGACATCTCTGTGAAAGTCACATCAACTATTTAGCAAGGCATCTCCCAAAGGCACAAGTTTTTTGGGAGCTTTGTGCTGCTTTTAAGTTACTGCTGTTCCTGCCAACGGCTTTCCTGTTGTTCTTTTCCATTGTGGTGTTTTAATGTCTGCAATCTAATTAGTTTTTATTGTGAATTGAAATCATTGTAAGCTACCCTTGGAATTTATTGAAGTGGGATGGGTGTATGTCCCTGAAATAAACAAACGGCTGAAGATAAACTGGAAGCAGAGATTTACCAAGGACAGGGAGTAGAAAATAGGGGCTGTCCATAGTAAGTAAGGCTACCTGATAAATAAAGACAGGGAGAAATATAATTTCCATTCAAAGGCAACCCTACTTAATTCACAGTTTCATAGGAAATTGCTTTGGCGGGGGGGATGTACATTAGAATGAATTCAGGCTAAAATGTTGGTGAGGACATTTTTTTAAAAAAGAATTAGCAAACTGATGTGCAAATGTTGAGAATTTAATACTGGGAGATTGAGAAATTGAGAGAAACTGAAATTGAAACTGAACCATATCCCTAAACTACCCCTAACTGGATCATGTGAATTTTAAGCTGGCTTCAACTGAGAACATTCTGGATGTCCTTCAAGTGTGCAGCTCAATCTGTCAACCAACTTGACAAACAATCCTTGCCAAGCCATCCCAAATGGGGAGTGATCAAGTCTCTTAGCTCAAGCCATTTAAAGGGATGGGGAATAAATACAAGCCTCATTGTGACTGCTAACTTTTGGGGGAAAGAATTTGCCTGCCATGCTAGTAAGAAAACAAACAAATAAAAACCCCAATTATTGATCCACACAGACACTGAGTGCTTCCAGTCTGTTGCTATTTTCAGGTGAGATTCAATCACATGCCAGCAAATTCAATTCACAGAATGAAAGCTGATTTGTCATTCTGGTGCATCTAATCTGCTCCCCTCCCCCTCCCCCCATTTCGAACTTTTTGCAGTAAGAAAAGTGATAAGGAAATGTAATGGATCACAGTTGCCTGATGGAACCTCAGATGACCTCCCCACAAACAAATCACAATGAAAGCGCAATAAATAGCCGGTCTTGTCTGACCTCCCTACAAAGTCTGTGTAAATAAATCAGGATGAATGCTCAATAAGCAGGTCATCTGGAGGCGACTGCTGTGGCTCAGCCAAAAGGAGACTTTTCCACATTGAACCAATGGGCTAATTTTATATGGAGTTCCACTCCTCCTTTGTCCAGGAGCAACTACATAGACTTCAGTTTCACCAGTGTAATCCTATGCATCATTACTCAGCAGCAGGTCCCTGTGTATTCAACAGGGCTTAGTCCCAGGATACAGCCTAAAGAAGTTGATTTGGTGCAAAGATTTGGAAACCATCCTGCCTCCTGCGCAGTATTATGAACAAGGTCATCCTGTTCAGCTACTGAGCCAATTCTCTGAGCCAACACGTTCTCTTTGACTCTGGTCCTGAGGATGACATCAGCAGCTCACAAGCAAATGTAAAATCATATGCAGCTTGCCAAACAAAGGGTGACCCATGGGAAGTTACGGTTTTTTTTAGGAGTCAACTCTGCCACTGTACAATCTATGAGCAGATTGTCACTTGCCCTGTGCCTTTACTATATTCTGTGTGTTCACTGGGCCCTGAATTCTGTTCCTCTTGATTTCTGGCTTTCTAATACTGAGTCCCAGCATTGGAGAATGCACCAGTTTGCTGCAGATTTCAATTCATTTGAATCTTAATTCTTGTCCCTGCACATGCAGATTTGGCATAAACATGGTATAACATATTAGCAACTGTTGGAAACAAGTTATTGGACTAGATCAGGGATGGGAAAACTGGGACCCTTCATATGTTGCTGGACTAGAACTTCCCTCATCTTTGACCGTTAGCCATGCTGACTGAGGCTGATGGGAATTTGTGTCCAACAGCAAGCAGAGGGCCATACCTTTCAGCTATGCAGGACCAGACTCTGACAAATGCACTATGCATGACATAGCAATTAAGGATAGTGATTAAGGGCTGTCCAACTACTACCAAACCCAGCCAGCATGGCCTGGGGATGATAGGAGGTGGAGCTAGGGATGGCAGAGAATTCAGTTAGGAACAGGAGTGGCAATTGCCACAATCTGCTTGTTCATCTGAGGTCAGAAACAGAAATCATGTAAACAAATATTTGCTATTGATTTTCTTTTTAGCCCACAAATATCACACAAATAATTACCTTATTTTCTGTGTTGTTCATGACATTTCCCTTCTGCTGGAAATTAACTGTATAATTAATTACATTAATTTATGTAATATTGGACAGCAAGGTTTCAGAAGCTAACAGGAACAGAATGGAAACAGTGCTGGTTGCAATTAACACAGGATGGCAAGGAAACTACTGCTTCCTTACATGTTCCTCACTGCTGCTGTACTGCCCAAGTCAATGATGGCGAATCTGTGGCTTTCCAGTTGTTGTTGGACTCCAAGTCCCATAAGCTTCAGCCAACATGGAGAACAAGTCAGGGATGATGGGAGTGGCAATCCAACAATTTCTGGAGGGTTGCTGTGTCTCTATCCCTTTAACAGTTTGGTTTGATCCAACAAGGCTTATTTTATGTTCCTGTTTTCTAAATCCACTGCAGAGGCCCAAATGGTACTTGGGAACTGTAAGGTTTGACAAAGATACGCAGGTCAAACAGAAAGTACAAGCTTGCCCAGTACATGAGGACATTTTGCAATCAGTTGCTATATTTAACATTGGTTGTCACAAGGCCACTGTTTGTTTAAGCCTGGTACTTTGGAAGGCAAATCTGTTGTGCTCAAAAGAAGTTGTGTCATCTGTTCCTTTTTCCTGCTTGAGATTGCCCTAGTGGGGACCATTCTTGTGAATGAAGTGTAAATAATGGCTTGTTTCCACTTGGACAAGCGAGCAGGATCAAGTTTCCATGTACATCCACAAGCTGGAGGATGCCAGCTGAATTGCACACAGCTCCTTGGCAAACAGGGTGAAGTTCTGGAGAAGGAACATCCAACCCTTTGGTCCATTGAGGCAAGGACAGGATGCTTGTGCTCCAACAAAATAAAATGATGTGCTATATCTCAGTAGCAGAGAATAACAGAGAAAGGAGTTTGAGAGAAGCAAATCACAGTGGCAAATTCCACCTCTCATGGAAGTGAGTGGATTTAAATCAGAGATGGGGAACCTGTGGCCCTTTGGGTGTTTCTGGAATTTACTAGCCTGAGGGAGGGCAACTAAAGGAGAGAACTCTTGAAACTGCCTGATGAGGACTGGGCATACTCATAAACAAAGGGTTGGGAACCTCCAGATGTTGCTCCCTTCAGCCCCAGCCAGCATGGCCTATGGTTGTTGTGAGGATGAAACTGGGGAGGGGTAGAACTGTACATGCTACTTAAGCTCCCTGGTGGAAAAGTGGAATATAAATGTAATGATAAAAATAACAATGTAATATTTCACAATGGCATGGGTAAATGCAGGCGATACAGTGTGGGCACCATCAAACAGGTGGTTATAGCAGTAGCAAAACTGCCATGCCCATAGGGGAGAAAAACATAGTTCACAGCTGAACCCTCCAGCAACATCTGCATGCTGGGAAAGGGGTGTCTGACCAAGAGTGGAAGCACAGGCAGAATATTGACTGAGTGGATTAATGATGGTTGCAGAAGTCCTGCCAGGAAAGCAGCAGTATCTCATTTATGAAAGCTGGATTCAACCACTCTCAGCTGAGCCAGGTCCATAATGAAATGCTCTGTTAGCAGGCAACAGTAGATGGAGAGAAAACCTCAATTTTCCACCTCCCTGTCCTAGGACCATGGTTGTGACGGATTTCCTATACTCTGATGGTTGCCAGTTTTGGCAATGCTGAAATCAAGCCCCATATCCACCCGTCTGTCTACCCCATCCTCCCTCCAAAACTTATTGCTGACCTTCCTGTGCCTTCTGGATCCGTGTTAAGACCCCCCCCCCCAATATTTTCACTGGAGATTCCTGGGCAAGAGGCGTCGGCTGTTGTAAACAGCTGCACAAGCAGCAAATACCAGCTCTGACCACACTTTCTCATTCAAGAAAGGTCAAGAGAACAATTTTTCACTTCAAACAGAGCTGTGTGTCGAAAGAACAGAACTTTCTCATACCCGGTGAGTAATGCCTGAGGAAACCAACAACCATTTTTAATGCGTCCAGTATGGTTAATACCCAAATAAAATGCACTGCATAAACTAGAGAGCGAGTTTGACATTCTCTTGCGAAGTGGATTAGATGATAAGTGGATGGGAGGATACTGACTCCCCCTCCTTCTCTGCTCTTATGGATAGTGTGATGAGTTGGAAAAGAGTGGAGCTGAGTGTTAGAAGGTTCAAGACAGATATAGAAAGTATGTCTTCATGCAGTGCATAGTGAAACTATGAAACTCACTTCCACAAGAGGGACTGGTGGCCACCAAAGTTGATGCCAGTTGCAGGAAACCACAGGAGGGGAGAGTACTCTTCTTGTGGGTTTTCTACTGAGGCATCTGATTGGCCACTCTGAGGACAGGATGCTGGACTAGACAAGCCATTGGCCAGATCAAGCATGCTCCTCTTATGTTCTTAGAGTACTACTTTAACAATATATGGATGCCCTGTCCCACCAACCTTAATCTGTCCTCAACCAGCTCCTGCCTACCTGCCTTCTTACTTGCAAGCAGTCCAGGGGGTGGCATTGCCTGGAAGCTTCTTCATCCTCAGTCTTAAGTGTTGCCCTTGCAGAACTCTGCAGGGGGAAGGAGGATGGGGGGGGGAGCTAGAATGAGTTAGCTCTGACTGTCATTGGCTCTGGCTCCACCTACCATTGGGCTCCACCTACCAACTGTCTTAACAATCCCAATGGGCATCAGCCACCAATGTGCAGCCCTCCAGGAGCAGCCCTCCAGGAGCCAATGAGTGAACTCTGCCTCCTGCTTCAGTTCTCTACAAACATATGTGTCTGAATCCAAATTCAATGCAGATTTTTGCTTCTCCGTCATGCTCTGGCCAGGTTTATCTTCAAAAACCAAGCAGGCACCTGGCATGGTTACTTGGTGCCTTTCTTTTAAAACAGCTCCTTTTTAAAATTAAAACATTGAGGCGGAGGGAGGCTCCTTGATTGCCACAAAGGTAAAGGCCAGCCAACCAGGACTCTGCTCAGTTGGTTGGGAAACAGGGAGGAAGTGTGGCTTTGCAATTTCCCCAAGGGCTAGCCAACCAAGAGTGCACAGTCAACTGATAAGCACAAGGGGAAGGAAGGTGACCCAGTGATTGCCACAAGGGCTAGTCAGTCAGCACTCTGCACAGCCAGCTCGGAAGTGCAGGCCAGAGGGAAAGTGACTGTGACTGCCACAAGGGCAAGCCAATCAGCATTCCTACAACAGGCTTCTGCTGCAAATCGGAAGAACCATTTCCTCTTGAGTTGGAATCAACATGAATTTGCATAAGGCTAAAACAATTGTTTCAAATGGTGAGGACATAAATAATTCATTTGTTTTTGGAAAGTAGTTCCTTTGGTCTTTTAGGATATAGGGAGACTTATTTGTGAGTAAGGACACAGGTGGCGCTGTGGGTTAAACCGCAGAGCCTAGGACTTGCCGATCAGAAGGTTGGCAGTTCAAATCCCCGTGACGGGTGAGCTCCCATTGCTCGGTCCCTGCTCCTGCCAACCTAGCAGTTTGAAAGCACATCAAAGTGCAAGTAGATAAATAGGTACCGCTCCGGCGGGAAGGTAAACGGCGTTTCTGTGCGCTGCTCTGGTTTGCCAGAAGCAGCTTAGTCATGCTGGCCACATGACTCGGAAACTGTACGCCGGCTCCCTCGGCCAATAAAGCGAGATGAGCACCGCAACCCCAGAGTGGGTCACGACTGGACCTAATGTTCAGGGGTCCCTTTACCTTTACCTTTATTTGTGAGTAAACATACGTGGCATTATATTGTATGAGACAGACACATAGAGATAGAAAGAAAGAAGCTGGATGTTTCTGTCTGTGATGGTGTCCCTTCTCCTATCTAATTATCAAACTACATTTCGATGCATAAGACTTTAGAATTAAGCATTTGTTGTGGTTTGATGTGGGTTTTCCTCCCCTCCCCTCTCTGTGAATACCAGGCACAGGGCCTTGTAGTGGTGTGCAAATCAGAAAAAAACATACTCTTTTCCACAGCTGTCATTGTAAAAGTGCTGAGTAACAAAACCTCCACCACATAAATACACTCCAGCTCAAGAGGCTAGACCATCCAGCTCACAGGCTCTCCCTAAAACAGCGGCAAGTCTACTTCCTTTGGCACATGAGCCAGCTTCATCTGCATCCAAGTACAGTTTTCCTGCAACCCAACCCCACAGTCAACAGTCATAGCTCAGTGGTATAGCATGTGTTCTGCACAAAGTATGCCCCAGGTTCAAAACCCATCATCTCCAGATAGGACTGGGAATGTCTCCAACTCTGGAGTACCCCTGCAAACCAGTGTAAACACTATTGATCTAGAGAGATCAATGGACTGGGCATAAGACAACTTCCTATGTTGTTTTGGGGAAGGGCTGTTGCTCAGAAGGCAGAGCACCTGCTTTGAATGAGGAAGGTACTCAGTTCAATCCCCGACATCTCTAAGTAGGGCAAGGAGCAAACCCTACCTAAAATCCTGGAGAGCTGCTGCCAGCCATTAGGTTGACTTGGCATAAGGAAACTTCCCATTTTCCTAATTTGACAATCTTTCACTCCGTCGATTACTGTACTTAAAAAGCAAAAAAAGTACCTGCCAGGGGTGCTCAGAGCACTGAAGACTCAAGGGTGGAAGATGATGTGGTCTGACTACTCTAGGGCAGGGGGAGAGAACCTGGGTAGCCCTCCAGCTACATGAGCCCTGAACCAGCAGGGATGATGGGGCATTGCAATCCAGCAACATCTGGAGGACCACAGATGTCCTCATCCCTCATTTAAACCCACACTTGCCCCCAATCACACATAATATGAGACAGGAGGGGGAAATCAAAAGGAGGCAGAAGGAAGCAGAAGAGGCAGCTCCAGCATGAGTGGAGCCTGACTGGAAGTGTCTAATGGTGAAAGAGCTGGACTCTTTCCCCACATCCTGTTCGATCCTTCCCCAGGATCCAAATCTGAATTCCCAGGACCCACAGCTGCTCTCTCTACCAGTTCGGAGACCCCTTGGGTCTGGAGCCTGTCCCAACTCACTAGGACCTTCCTTGGTCCTTATCAGACTTTAGCACCTCCTACTCCTCCTCTTGCCTGACTACCTCCATCTCTATGTGGCTCATGATAGCTTTTGCCTGGCTGGAAGGTGTACTTGAACTTGGACAATGCCTCTTGGCCTTGAAAGCTAGAGAGGAGAGATTTTAGGAAGAAGGAATGACTGAAGCTTCCAGTGGAGCTGAATACTGGGAGGTTCAGGACAGATAAAATAAAGTACTTCTTAATGCAGGGTTTGGTTAAACTATGAACCTTGCTCCCTCAGGAAGAAGTGATGGCCACCAACCTAGATGGCTTTAAAGGAGTATTAGACAAATTCATGGAGAAGGAGAGAGCTATTTATGGCTGCTAGCCATGTTGGCTATGCTCTGCCTTTGCAGCTGGAGATAGCCATGTTTCAGAATACTTCTGAATACTCTTCTCAGATTCTTATGCTGTCCTTAAAGATGCACCCTGAATTTGCCAATGACAATGAACAGGGCAGGCAAGTAGATCATAAAATATATTTCTGCAATCTTCATTGCCAAGATGGTCAAGTATGAAAATATTTCTAACAGCAGTGTGGACAATAAAACAAAGGAGCCTTCATTACTGAGTTGTGCGTTGTTAGGGGTTTTTTAAGTGCCCTCCACTGCTGACTTGAGAAGCTGAACTTCCAGGCTTGAAGAAAATGAACATGTGGCTTTGGGGATGACATTCCATTATGCCAGAGAATACAGACTTGCATGTCTGTGTATTTGTGGCTTTGCAATAACATTACAATCTTGGAGTGCTGTTCTCATATTTGACATGTTTTCTTGTACAGAACACGAAACCAAATTATACAGAGAAGGCTATGGCTGGCCCTGTTCTGGAACCACCATGGCTACACTCCCTCATTGTTGCCATCTTCCTCTCATTATTGTGGTTTGAAGTCAATCAAGTAAAGCCTGCTAGCATATTTTTTATCCTAGCTTGATTGGCTGGTGGCATGCAGGCAAGAAGGAAGGGATCTTTGTTGTTGTTGCTTAAGGCTTTGTTGCAAGATGAATTGTGCAAACTCTGGTGAAGCTACACAGTGGCATGTCTTGGAGCTTGTTTGTTTATGTTTTAGTAAGAGGTGAGTGGAGGGGGGAAGCCACAGTTCTTCAATGCACAAACATCAGAGGCACCTTCTTGGGCAACTTTTTGAGCAATTGTTTCATCCAGAATGGAGATGGAAGAAACTAGGGGCAACTTTTTTTTTTAGAATATTAAAAGAAAAATAAGGTTAGAATGTGTTAAGATAATTATAGGATAGAAAACAGAGGAAGATGGAAAGGAATTGCTGAAACAATTAACAGAAGTGGAATACAAAAAGGGAGGTGTGAGGAGGTCGTTGAAATAAGTGAATGAAAGATAAGATACTGAAATTGTTTGGTTTTAAACTGTTTTTGTTTGGTTTTGTTAGTTTAATGTGTTAGTGTGATGTAGTGTTTTTGTATTGTATTGTATTGTTCTTTTTTGTTCTTTTTAGTGTTGTGTTTAAATTGTTGGAAAAGTAATAAATATATATATATTTAAAGAAACTAGGGGCAACTTTTTGAGCAATTGTTTCATCCAGAATGGAGATGGAAGAAACTAGGGGAAGAAACATCAGGGGAGTTATCCCTACATTTTTCAGCATTAACAGGTAGATTAGAGGGTTAGTGCTGACTGCAAGAGTTTCAGGGGCCTTGGGTATGGCCCTAGATGCCAAGGTGGTTCCCCCTAACCCGGAAGAGGTATGCAAACAGAGAATTCCCAGGAAAAATCCTATGGGTGCCATGTGCTGAGGACATGGCAACACAGTGCAGCTATCAAATAAATGACAGAGGTGAAATGAAGCCAAATGAAAGGGAAGGCAATGCTCCCAAGATCAGCACTGCCCTCATTCCAAACAGGAATCCACTCTGACCATCTTAAGATTAATCCCTGGGAAATGTCTGTCTTTCTTTTTGAAAGAGATGGGAGAGAGTAGAGTCTGGGGCTCCCAAAGTGAGGAACAGAGAGAAGCTGATGATGGAGGTGGGGGAGACTCTGTTTATGTGTTTGCGTATGTGACTGGATGGCAGATTAATGAAGGAGGCACAGTGTGTATATGCCTGGGTGAGAGAGAGAATGAGTGGGTGAATATTCTCATTATCCTGAAGCTTTCTGTTGCTATTGTGGGATGCTTTGCGTATATTTTTTCATTAATTGCATGCGTTTTCTCTGTAAATGTGTTTAGAATGTATTTTTTTTACTCATCTTTGTGTTTTAAAATATGTGGGAGATCTTTTAATGTAACAAGTGACTAGCAAGTTTAATAAAGTATAATACACCACCAGGAGCATCACCAGTTGAATTTCTTCCCTTCCTTTAAAAATGAGTAACAGCTGGAGAGCAGCGAGGGGCAGACAGAGGTGCCCACGCTCACTTTCACCTTTGGCTCCACCCACCACTAATATACAGCCCCTGACCAAATAAAAAATTCCTTCCAGTAGCACCTTAAAGACCAACTAAGTTAGTTCTTGGTATGAGCTTTCGTGTGCATGCACACTTCTTCAGATACACAGAAGGAATTTTTGCTACTGGAAGGAATTTTTTATTTTGACTATGGCAGACCAACACGGCTACCTATCTGTAACTGGAGCCCCTGACCAGTTTACCATGAGGGAATGCCAACCTTGACATCAAAAAAGATTGGCTGCTCCTCGCACAGAACTGAGTGGCTGTTTGGTTTTACTGACCCTGCCTAACATAGAAAGGTGCCTTATACCCTCAGACCATCTACGTAGCTCCCTCTAGCTCAGCGTGGTCTACCGTAACTGGTAGCAGCTCTCTGGGGATTCAGGCAGAGGTCTCTCCCCTGCGCGCCCTGGATATGCTGGGGACTGAACTGGTGAACTTCTGTATGCAAGGCAGATGCTCTGCCACTGACCTGCAGCCCAAAGCAGGGGTCTGGTGGTGCAGTCCCTCAGAATTCCACCAGAGGGCTGCAGCCTCTCTCCGATTGGTACAAAAGTCAGCTAGCAAAAAAGGGGGAGGAGCAGCACTTTGGGATGGAGAATAAAAGGAGCGGTTTTTGAGAGAGAGAGTTAGACAGGGTTTGAGCTGAGATGAGAGATAGGGCTTGATTTGCAACAGGGTTTAGTTTGAGAGACGGGGACAGAGACAGGGATGAGGATAGGATTTGACTGAGGGAGAACTGGTTCTGATTTGAGTTGAACATCTGCTCTGAGGAGAATATAGCTGGAGCAGTTCCCATCATCCCTGACCACTGGTCCTGTTAGCTAGGGATGATGGGAGTTGTAGTCCCAAAACATCTGGAGGGTTGAGTTTGCCTGTGCCTGAGCTAGAGGAAGGATCCTCACAGCTTAGATGAGAAGAGCAGGTTGAGTGTCTGGGGAAAGTATACAGACAAAGGTACCTGGAGGGCTGAGTCTGAGCCAGGAGAGGGAGAAGCTGTGGAAATACAGACTCTCTGGGTCTCATTCTAGCCGGGGGCGGGCGGGGGGGGGGAGGAGGAGATCTTCTAGGTAAAGAAGACTCCCAAGCCAGTAACAAGGGGTGAGGGGATCCCCTGGGTCTGTTATACCAAATGGAATACCTCAGGTGTGAGATTGCTAAAAGAGTGGGCAACTGACGAAAAGTGCCCCTCACTCATGAACCAAAGTATTAAGCTGTGAAGGAAGCCGTGCTGTGTCAAAAGTATTTAACTGTAACACCTGCCATAACTAAGTAAGGGAATGAGACTGAATTAACAGAAGCTGAGTTAAGCATTTTACCACCCATTCTAGAAACCTGAACATCTACTTGAAGTGTAGCAACAGATCTTTAGCAACGGAAGCTTAAGAAAAGCTGTGCATATACTACTGTGCTTAAGCCTGTGACATCCTTATATAAAGTTTAAATAATAAGTTAGCTTCTACCTGGAAAAGTGCCATATTTAACTGGGGGCAGTTAGTGGGTGAGTCTGCTACATATTAATTGGTGACAAGGGTGGGATCCTATCACTAACTCATAATTCCCCATCTCCTGTTCCATACTTCACATTTCGGCATCAGTTTGCAATTCTTTTTAAATAAAGGTCCTCATGAAAATGGGTCTAAATCTGAGTATGAATTTCTCCTAATATATACACTTTTGTATGCATTTTCCTCAAACAAACACATTTTTGCAAATTATTTTCCCTCATAAATTTTTATACACTGCTTTCATTAATACATCACACTTTCTGTGCTATTTTCACTCATATATGCATTGAAATGCATACTTTCATATGTGGATTCCTAGAAATGTTATCAGAGAACTGCGCTTCAAAATTCAGAGAATTGTGACATTTAAGAGGGTGGCTGTGTTTTCCTGTGCATATTGCTCTGGAAATGGTGAATTAAGGAGTTTTGCATTAAAATGCAAATTGAACCAATTGTTTCTCTCCCTGCCCTGTCCCTCATCTGAGATATCCCCCCAATCCACTCCAAGAGTTCATCTCTCTCCTTCCTCCTGCCACCCATACTCTCTGAAGCAAACTAGATTAATCACTATCAACCAGTCTGTCTTGTCACACAGGAACAACACAGCCACACTATATAAGGTCATTATTCAAGTGTTCCTTTGTGTGGAGAAAGACAGTGACCCCTTCTCATTTCCTCCTTCCTTCCAGATTAGCACCCCTTAAAATTTCTTTCTACCCACCACATCACACATGTACTCCTTGGAACAGGGTGGTTTGTCTTCTCTCACCACTACTGCAGGGAATGCACTGTGCCAGTCTTCCCATCTGGGCAAGGAAGGAAAATGGCAAGCTGCCCAGCCCAGGGAGAGTCTCAGTTTGCAGCCAATCTCAGCCATGACACAAACACACATACAAGGCCCTTATTTGTAGGTGAGAATGGGAACAGGTAGGAAGATCATGCCAGTACAGTTCTTAGGGTGGTTATTACTGTATGTGTCTTGCTCTGAAGAGGCCCCAGATTCTGTCTGGTCATGGAATAGTATCAGTATGGCTCATAAGATTTCCATTCCTTGAGATCCAGGGGCAGCTCCAAGCATGAAAGTAAGGCTCAGTTCTCAGTGCAGGGACTTATCACTTGATATAATGTTCTGCCACACTATCATCTATCTATCTATCTATCTATCTATCTATCTATCTATCTATCTATCTATCTATCCCTACACATAGAATGCTAACTTGCAAGGGAAACGGTTTTGAGTCTAAGATTTTCTGTGTGCAGGGATTATTATTTTATGCATTTAATCAATAGAATTCCACCCTTCTGCAGTCTGGTGCAGATATAGTCAGCAGGGTGGGGGGAACACAGATCTGCCCCACAGGCATAACCCACCCCAACACAATTTTCAGCCATTCAAAAACAGCAAACCACTGGAACAGATAAAAGGCCCCATCTAGTACAGCATTCTCACAGTGACTAACCAGATACCTATTTCTCCTCACATGAGATCTCATGGACATCCAATGAAGCTGAATGTTGGAAAATCCAGGACAGATTAAAAAAAGTATTTATTTATACAGCGCCCAGTTGAACTATGGAACTCATTCCCACAGGACGCAGAAGTGGCCACCAACTTGGATGGCTTTAAAAGAGGAATAGACAGATTCAAAGAGGAGGAGGAGGAGGAGACGACTATCAATGGCTACCAGCTATGATGATAATGATAATGATAATGATAATGATAATGATAATGATAATGATAATGATAATGATAATGATAATGATTTATTGTTTGTACCTTGCCCATCTGGCTGGGTTTCCCCAGCCATTCTGGGCGGCTTCCAACAAAGACCAAATATACACTAAATGGCTGTGCTCTGTCTCCATGATCAGAGGCAGTAATGCTTTTGAATACCAATAGCTCAGGTGATGTCTATGTGTTTTGACTGGCAAGATAACAGAACACCCTGCCCTACTCCCATTATTTGAACCATGATTTGGTTCTTTTGGCTCAGGTACTTAAATGTATCATCCTGTCTTAGGCTGGCCCTATTACAATGTTCTCAACAATGTTGGGGGGTGGGGGGGAGCCTTTGGAAACCAATAAGATCGAAATGATTTTGTAACACCTCAAAGTTCATTTGTTTCTTTAAAAAAACTAAAAACAAACAAACAAACTTGATTTGCATCTCAGAAAAAAAGGTCAAGGCAAACTTGGTTTCAAACCTGGATGGCTGCTGTGCTGTCTGCATCTTTTTCTTTTATCTATTTTTTCTGAATTGTGCACCCAAACACACATATACACAGAGAGGGAACAGAGTGTGCTAACCCTCACTTCATTCTTCCCCTTACATATCTGCATGGACTCTTAAGTGAGAGTAAAAGAGGAGATTCATTCAAAAGATAAAGAAGAAGGTGTCTCTCTAGGGTGGTTTGGCTGGGAGTTCCTTTGATTGCTGTGGTGGCTGGTGCCCTTTGGGGACTGGTAGGGTAGAAGGCAAGGAGCCCAATAGTGGGTGGTGCCAGAGTCACTGAGAGACACAGCTAACTAATGCTGGTTTTGTTTCCTTCTTCCTCCTTACTGAGTTCTACAAGGGGCAACATGGAGGAGGAGAAGGCAGAGGAAACAGGTGGAGGTGGAGAGCAGCACTGTGAATGCCCCCCCCCCTGCAGCCTGATTGCTGTGGTGCTGTACAGGGTTCCTAACAGGGTGGAAGACCAAAGCTCAGTGATAGAGCATCTGCTTTCCATGCAGAAGGTCCCAGGTACAGTCCCTGGCACCTCCAGGTAGGCTTGGGAATGTCACCAGCATGAAATCCCAGAGACCCACAGCCAGTCAGTGTAAACAATACTGCGCTATCAAGTAGCCATGGTGGCTACGCTGGGCTTTCAGCTTCCTCTCGGTAGCCATGCAGCCTCTGATTCTAACCTAGAGGAGCAACCAGCTCAACTTATGCTAGACACACCTGTGATTTGAAGGAGGCTTCTAGCCCACCTGTCCTCAACTGGTGGTTGGAACACACTACCAGTCATGGGTCACAGCAGCAGCCCTTAGACTAAACAAAGACAGATGGTTGTTGTTGTTGTTGTTTAAAAAAGCTTGAAAGGCATTGGAAAAGGAGATCAGGGGCCATGAAGGTGTCTGTCCTTGTTAAATACCTGGACAACAGGTCAAGTCACTGTTCACAGCCTGCCCCACTAGGGAGAGATATGCTATATTTAGCTTTAAATTATAGTAATTGTATACATTTGCATTATATGAATCATATAAATCAGCATATGCAAATTTATGTAAAACAACCTATTTTGTATTTCTCTTTTAACTGTCATAATTATTTCCAAATCTGCACAGATACATGTAAATTAGCATGTGCAAATTTTATGCAGATTGGCATCCTCTCCTTTTGTGATGCACTTCCTTAAAAAAAAAAGTGGCCTAAACTTATTTCAACCCCAATATTCTACTATCTGGAAATGGTTTTTATGTTAGCGGAGAATCCCCATTTCTTTGCCACAGTTTCATTTCAATGAGTAAAATAGGCCTCTAGAAGAGAATCCCCTAAAGGATTGGCACTGCCAATGAATACAATGTTTTCAAACCAGGGAGAGGAAGAGAAGAAAATTTGCCTGCTATGATTGAGAAGCCATTTGCTTCCTTTGGAGTGACCTTGCTGAGAACTGGGATGTCTCCACTTTGGCATGCCTCAGGAACCTCTCGTTACAACTTCCCTTGCAGGAGCCAAGGGCATTCCCTCTTACGCTGCAGAAATAATCTCTCCCTGGATCTCCCTATAGCTTCACACCTTCACTCTAGCTTTAATTTTGCCACTGCTGCTGTTGTTGACATTTTATTTTAAACACGCACCAAAAACACATGTAAATTCCTTAGATATTTATAGCACAGCTTCTAGAGCTTTAAATAGTATTTTCTTGAATAAACTGGTTTAATGTTAGAGAAGCCTTGAGCCACATGTGATCCACCAAGCTGTCTGAAGTTCATCAGCCATACATACTAACCTAGGTGGCCACCAATGCCTGGACATGGAATAAAGAGGCCTTTCAGGGCCAGATGCAGGGGGAAAGTGGCCTCTTCTGGATCCACTCATACATCAGTGGGCTATGTGTTGAGTAATCTTGTGTTCTTAACCTGCTGTCCCCCAGCTTCATAGTGTGTGGCATGACAGGTTCTGTGCTCCACAGTGTGTTAATGTTCATGCATTCGTCTTACATTTGCAACATCGAATCTGTTATTTAGTTACAGCAATTACAATTTTTTATTTTTTATTTTTGCAAAGGAGGAGGAATGCACTGCAGCAAGAATAATCTCTTGCTTCACAAAGAATGGTTTATGAAACTAGAGCAAAAACATCCAGTGCTTTAAAGGAATGCATAACAAGTAACACAGCAGAGTGTGTTGCGCAAGGAGACCAGGGTGCAAATCCTCCCTTGGCCATGAATACTGCTGGGTTAGACACAGGCCGGTCACACTCAGTGGTGGAGCAAGCCGATCGGGCGCCTGGGACAGCACGCATGCCCTGCACCCTGGGGTGGGGCCAGTCACCCATGGGGGCAAGGCCAGCTGGGGCAGGACGCTCCATGGGGCCTCCAAGGAGTCTGCATGCCTCCTCCCACTTAGCCGCCCTACAGCTGAGGGTAGGCGGTGGGCGGACCATTTGGGGCCGCGTCACTCCCATCCGGCATTTTGTCACCCCCCCAGTGGTGACACCCAGGGTAACCTGCCCCCACCGCACCCACTTCCTCCGCCCCTGGTCACACTGTCTCTCCCTAAAACCTACTTCACAGTACTGTGGAGAGGATAGAAAGGAACATACTGTTATCCAAGTTCAGACCACTGATCCTTCTAGCTCGTATTGACTGGCAGCAGCTCTCTAGGGTTTCAGAATCATAGAACTGTAGAGTTGGAAGGGCCATGGGGGTCATCTAGTGTAACACCCTGCAATGCAGGAATTTTTAACCCAATGTGGGGCTCGAAAGCCTGGGATTAATAGTCTCATGCTGTACCAACTGAGCTAGGAGGAAGCCTTTCCCAGCCCTCCCTGGAGATGTCAGAGATTGAACCTGGGACCTTCTGCATGCAAAGCAGGTGTACTACCACTGAGCTATGGCCTTTTACACATAACCACGGAAACCACCATGAGCTCCTTGGAGGATAAGTATAAGAGAGAGAGAGAGGCTGCCCACAGGTGATAGCCCTTATCTAGGGACACTGTAGTTCTCTGCCCAGGCTCAACATTTACCCTGAAGGAGCCTGGGTTAGCTAGACAGCTGGAACTTTGTAATAGGTTTCCTCATAATAGTTTATGAGTTAGTACCTCGTAACTGGCTTGCTTTCATTTCTTTTCTCTCCCCCAGCTGCCCCGCCACTCTGCTTTTTTAAGAGTCCAGAGCTGCAATGCAGAGCAAGCCAAGGCACACGGAGGATGGAATCTTGGCTAAGTGGCGTTCCATTGGCCCGCCGAAGGCTTGAGTCAGATGGATCGGGTGAATATGGAGAAGGGGAGAGAGTTCCAGTAGCAGCCAAAAATATGTATCTTTCCTTGCAGGGCACAAGCTGAATTTAACTATCATTGTTAGAAGTTGTTTCCTCCTCATTTGATACAGCATTTCCCTGGCACTAAGTGCAAATACATTTTTATCTTGTCCGTCTTCCCTCACCCCCAAAGAAAGCCCTATTATCTTTTTTCAGTGACACCAAGGCTGACATCCGAAGCACAGTTTACTATGATGCCAAAGTCCTCTTAAAACAAGGTTGAGGGGCATTTTTTAGCCTGAGGGCCAAAGGCCAGTGGTGGATGGGAGCCAGGGGCAAATAAATATATAAATAAAGTGGGTGTAGGAACAGATGAGTTGTATCCAAATCAGTTCTATTATAAAAGAGACCCACTGCAATTATGTTGGTCACGTTCATCAGTCTCATTAGTTCTACTGAGTAGCACTAACATTGGAGACAACCTGTTCCCCAACAGTCATGGAAGAATCAGAATGGGCCTTTTTTTCTTTTTCTTTACAAATTTGTATCTCTATCCAGGCAAGCATCTTCACAGTTCAAGGGTGCAATCCAACCAGGCATAGATCAGGGCTGGTAAAGGGTGTAGCCTGGGGATAATCTCAAGGGCCAGATAGAGAGGTTTGGATGGCTGCACTTGACTTCCAGGTCTTAAGTTCCCTGTCCCATTCTTAAATTCAACAAATGTTGCTGGAAACTATTCCTTAAAATACATATATTAATGATAATCAGACTGTCAAAAATATGATTTTTATGGTAAAGAGCTCATTTCCTGTTGTGAAAAAAAAATACTATGAAGCCTGATGAGTTGAAAAAATTTGCCATTATTATCTTCATTGATTTTGTCAGTTGTGTTGTGTTTTCATTCTGCCCTTTCTCCATGGAACGTGGGGAAGGAGGCTGTCATCCTTACAACAGTCCTGTGAGGCAACTGAGAGTGGATGACTAGGCCACTATTACCCACTGAGCTTGCTCATCATTGGACTGTACACCTCACCTTGTTTGCCAAGAGAACAAACAAACAGCAAAAAACAAAACAAAAACAAAAACAAAAAACAAAGCTGAAGGATAACTATGTTCTGATTTGCATGTTATAGTATGGAATGTGAGAATCAAGCCAGCTCATATCAGAATTCACAAAGACTGAATTTATCAAAAACTCCTGAGACCCAACACACACATACACACACACATTACACATACACTGAAATAATCTAGATTTGAATTGCTTCAGGAGATAAATTAAGAGATAACGAAGCTAAATTCCCTCCCTTGGGAGGCCTGGTTTGACCCTCTCCCTATCTTGTTTTTGATGTCCAGCAAGGATGGGGCATTTCTTCAGTCTAAGGACCACATTTCCTTCTGGAAGTCACATGCCAGGGATGGGCAGGCAGAGGTGAAAATTGGTGGAGTGGCAAATGTAATGGTTACCTTTGTACAGTACGCTAGCTTGCACAGACCCCCTCTCTAATCCCCCATTCAGCAAACAAGAGGCATTAGCAGAGTCCAAGGATACATTCCAGCCAGGCAAACACATTCAGAGTACAGAACAGGGCCAGCAAGAGCTCTGAGGACCAGGCAGAGAGGCCTCATGGGCCTGGGTCTGAAGTTCCCCACCTCTGCTACAAACAATAAACTTTCATATCATGATTTTATGACAACTGAAGCTGTTATTTTTGTCCCCTGGCTCTGTGGGTTTGGCTCCCTTTATTTCGACTCAGTACTGTTTCATAGTTTTTATTGTATTTTGATATATGTCGTGCACTACTTTGGATGCCCTTGAGCTGGAAAGCAGGATAAAAATAAACTTTAATAGTAATGATGATAAGATGTGGGGAAAGGAAGGTGCCATGTTTAGAGGCAATGCACCTCTGAATATAAGTTTTCAAAAATGTTGTCTTAGTTGTTGAGTGGCAAATAATTGAAGAAGGACCATTGCTTTCATTTCCTGTTGGACCATCCAGCAGGGGCACCTAGTAAACTGTTGCAATATATAGGACATTGGACAAGATCAGTGACTGGAGGGAATTTGGAAGGCCAGTTTTCTTACCCCAGATCTACCTGGACCAATACTCTGATTCAGGAGAAGAAGGCAGCATAATGTTGATATAAGTTTCCACTAGAACCCCACCACCAACAACCCAAACAATGCTTTGCTTATGTATTTATGGAGGGAATGATTCCAGTGGTTATGGGGGTGGGGAAAGATACTCTTGTGGTTTGCAAAGTAATAACCAGTGGGGCCCTGGAGGTCAGTTGGGAGAAGAAAGGCTATTTTGCAATCAAGGCAGCTGCATGATCTTATAAACATAAGACAAACCATAGCTGAGTGGTAAAACACATGCTTTGCAGGTAGAATATCATAGATTTGATTAGTGCTTCTGCCCAAGAAAAATAGGTGTCAGTACTTATCATGAAATTGTTACAGTGTCACACTTCTTAACAACAACAAAATGAGGTGCCAGTACTGTGTACTCTTGAATACCCCGGGGGGGGGGAGCACTGGGTTCGATCCTTGGCAATGTCTGTTTCAAAGGACCAGATGGTGAGCTGATGGAAAGATGCTTTGCTGAGAACCAGAGATCTGCTCTGTCCCCCCAAAACAGTACTTCTGTCTTGTCAGGATTCTACCTCAACCCATCCTCCAAACGCCTCCAAACACTCACACAGGACATTCACTGCCTTCACTGGTTCTGATTTAAAGCTGAGTATCATTTGCATGGGTATACAAATGATACCCAGGTGGGTATAGCTGGGTATCATTCACATACTGGTGAACACCCAGCCCAAACTCCCTGATGATCTCTCCAAGCACCTTCCTGTAGATGTTGAAAAGCCTGGGGGAGAGGACCATGCCCTGAGACACCCCACAAGTGAACACCTAGGGATCCGAACAACCCCTCCAACACCACTTTCTGGACACAGCCCAGGAGAAAGGATCGGAACCACTGTATAACAGTGTCCTCAGCTCCCAACTCCTCTAGACAGTCCAGAAGGATACCATGGTCAATGGTATCAAAAGCAGCTGAGAGATCCAGGAAAGAGTTTTCACCTCTGTCTCTAGCCTGCTGGAGATAATCGAACAGCGTGACCAAGGCAGTTTCAGTCCCATTTTGGGTCCGGAATCCTGATTGGAAGGGATCCAAATGGTCTGCATCATCCAGATGTGTCTGGAGTTGTTCAGTGACCAGACGCTCAATCATCTTTTGCCCCACCAGTCCCAATGAGCACCAGCCTCCACTGGTCTCAGGTAATATCTGCTTCCAGTGTGCTGTAATGGATCACTGGGTGAGCCTGGACCAGTCACTGCCTCTTAACCTAACCTACCTCACAGAAATCATGTACACCACTGAGCTTTTGGCAGAAAAAAATGGATAAATGCAATAAATAAATAAAATCCTTTATGTGGAGATGGCGGGGATTCATCCTGGAGCTATTTGTGTGCAAAGCATGAGCTGTGCTACTGAAATGCGACTTAATCCTCCCCCCACAAAGAAATAGTAAAACATCCCATTGGCTTGGATGCACCGCTTAACACTTTAACCAATGACCATCTGCTTTCCTTACTTGATTGGCTGCTGGCTGACCTATCACAACCAATTCTGGGCATCGCTCATCATGATGTGAGACCGACACGTTGGACGCCCACTGGTCAACAAAGCCTTTGGGTGTATAGACTCCACAGTCTATGATGCTGGTCATCTGCTCAAACTCTTCGCACACGCCGTCACCATCATGGAAGTAGCACCTGCTCGGTTCATCTGCAGTAAGAGAGAACAGGAGGGGAAGGGAAGTCAAGAAGGATGGAAAAGCCATTTCTCAATAACCAAGTCCAGTAAGCACTGTGTACTTTGACCTAATGAGCAAATGGGAATGATGCCCTCGGAAAACTATAGCTTTTGCCCTTTAGAATAAATTATGCAAATTATATAAAAAAATTGGGAATGATGTGCTCTTGCTTCCGTCAAAGTCTGGCTTTCATAATACCACCTACTCCCTCACCCACCCCTTCACACACACTCACTTCTTGTCAAACACTTGAGCTGACAGAGGACAATGAGGGAGCCTGGGAATTGCTAACATATGTATCATAGCTTGTTTGTAAAATGTGCATGTTTTCAGAAATCTACCAACAACTCTCAGTGCATTTACACTTAAAAATAGACAACTGAACTACCGTTGGAATAGTTGCATGAGGTCCCTTACCTCTTGTACAATTCAGAGTTATCAGGTAATTTGAGGATAAGATCACAAAGTTTGTTCCAGTTTCCTTGCAAGGAGTGCCCCTAGAGAGTGCTTCAATTTAGATCGGGGAACCTCAGGCCTGGTGTCCACATGTGGCCCTCAGAACTACCCACAGGCCACATCCATTCCTAGCCACATCCTTGCCACACCTTCTCTCCCCAAATCACAACCCTCACTTTGCACCCTGTGTGTTTCTGAGTGGCTGTGATGTGTCCTTGAGCTCTGGCAATGCCTCTTGCTTGTCTGGACAAAGGATAGAGTGGGGTGGGTGTGTTTGTAGAAGCTGTAGAACCTGCCCATCACTAACACATGACCCTTGACAAATTGCCCAGAAGGGAGTGCAGCCCTCACGATGAAAAATGTCCCACATTCCAATTCAGATGATCCTACAAATCCTGAAAGATCATGATTGAGCCAAACTCTCACTTCTTCCTTCCTCCATATCTCCCCATCCCTCCTTCATTCCTTTATTTATTTTCAACTTTTTGTTGTTGTAAAAAGTTTTCTTACAGCTTTAACAGATTTAATGCTTTCCATATCCTCCTATCGTTAAAAAAAAATTCCTTACAAAATCAAATGTTAGTCCTGTTCAGAGTAGACACATTGAAATTCATGGGCATGACTAACTTCCCTATTCTGCTTCATATGTGGGTGGGTGTCTTGAGGTAGAGAAAGGGACACAAAGACCTATGCAATCCTGCAAATTCCACACACTTTGGTGTCTGCCTCATCCCACCGCTCTCTCCAGATCCTGGCTGACTCTTTCCATGGCTCAACAGCCCTTTAAAGGGCTGCTTCAGTTGGAGATGCCAGAGACTGAATCTGGAACACCTTTGCTTGCAAGGCAAGGGCCCAGTGTGTAGCTCAGCTCTGAATGTTGTTTTCTTTGTTATGGCTTACACCTAAACAAATGAAATTGCTGCTACTACTACCTCTTGTGGCTTACTGTTTTATATGTGCTATGTTATACATTAAGGGTGGCAGTTCAGTGGCAGAGCATTTGATTTGCATGCAGAATGTCCCAGGTCCAACCCTCGACCTCTCTAGACAGGACTGCAGCCAGAAAAATGAGAGTCAGTCAATGCAGACAACTCTGAGCAAGATGGACCAATGAGTTGATTGCGTATAAGGCAGCTTCCCACCACCACCCCTAAAAGAAATCCCAGGATATTTTATATCTGGTGGTTTGCCTACATCTATCCGTGTGCCTATTTCTCGCCCCCCCCCCCACACACCTGACTAGAACCAGTGTAAAACTGTATAAGTAAACAAAAATAAACATAATAAAAAAACAAGCAAACAACCCTTTGCACAGGAATAGAAAAAGAGCAATGAAGCAAATTAACTGCTGGCAGAGCCCAGCTGATTTCAGTGGCCTCCTGCCAGTGCAAGAGAGGCTCCAGGCCCCTGGTGTTGTTCACTATTTTGTTCTTAAATGACACTTGCGAAACACTGAGTTTAGCAAGGACAAGCACTTCCAAAGGAACAGCTCCAGAGACTGGAGGCCTCTGTTTACCAACTCACGGCATATTTGGCATGGGGAGTAGCAGAAGGGAAGGGAGGGGGGGGGTGTCCCTTGCAACTGAAGAAACATCTTTTTGCGCCAGTCAATGAGACACTAATCTGAACTAGAGGGATCAAAAGTCAAAGGGAGATGGAGTGACTCTCTATGGCAGGGGTCAGCAACCTTTTCAGCCATGGGTCGGTCCACCATCCCTCAGACCATGTGGAGGGTCAGACTACCTTTTGAAAAAAAATATGAACAAATTCCTATGCCCCACAAATAACCCACAGATGCATTTTAAATAAAAGCATACATTCTAATCATGTAAAAACACCAGGCAGGCCCCACAAATAACCCAGAGATGAATTTTAAATAAAAGGACACATTCTACTCATGTAAAAACACGTTGATTCCCGGACCGTCCACAGGCCAGATTGAGAAGGTGATTGGGCCGGATCTGGCCCCCAGGCCATAGGTTGCCCACCCCTGCTCTATGGGGATAACCCAATGCTGGGGAGGAGGGCAAAGAGTGTCCTCCTGTGTCTTTAAAGGAGCAGAACTTCCACTGCAGGTCATTCTCTAGCTGTCCCTTACTTTACCACCCCTGATTTTCTTCCCCCTTGTAAATCCCTTTCCTTACATACTCAGTGGAAAAGTATCTGCTTTGTATGCAGATGGTCCTAAGATTCCTAGGATGACTCCAGGTAAAGGTAAAGGACCCCTGACAGTTAAGTCCAGTTGCGGGCGACTCTGGAGTTGTGGTGCTCATCTTGCTAGTTCCTCAGAGGGCAGATCTGCCACACCTCCCAGCTGTCTCATTGCTGGCCCGGCCCTGCATATACCAGCAATGGAGACTGAATTCCTTGAACCATGTGGATTTTGGGGTTTCCTGTGCCAAGTTGCATGGATGCACAATGAAATTATTCAAAATCCATCCCTTGGAACCACCAGAAGTGGTTGTTCTAAGAGGCCAAACTATATATGATTCTACTCCCCTGATCAGCAAGGTGTCTTTTTAAAAGGTTTGTGTGAGAAAGAGATCTGGAACAGGATTTTGTGTGGAAGGGTAAAAGGCATTAATCCTTTGTCCCCTTCTGCTTGGTCTCAGCCTGAATTCCTTGAACCCAACTCCCTGTAATGCAGGAATCCTGCCCACAGCTGTCCCTGGGTGGACTTGAACCACGCACTTGCTGTTTACAGCAGGGCTGGGAATTCCAGTTGGTGTCAATGAGACCTTTTATTTCCATGCAAATAACAGGCCAGGGGCAGGGGCAACAGTCTGGTGGGAAGCAAATACTCTGGATCAAGCCGCAGCTATTTGTCCTCTAACACACACACACACACACACCCCAAATTCACATAACAGCCAATTACATGAATTAGATCACATCTAAATCAGTTCATTCATAGACTAGATAATGCAGAAGTTATAATTCGCCCAGAAAGTCAAGTGAGAAAGTCAAGTGGGAGTACACTGGTACCTCAGTTTATGAACTTGATCCGTTCCGGAAGTCCGTTCTTATACCAAAACCATTCTTAAACCAAGGTGCGCTTTCCCTAATGAGGCCTCCCACCGCCAGTGCCCTTCCACCATTTGGATTCCGTTCGTAGACCGAGGTAAAGTTCTCAAACAGGGACACTATTTCCGGTTTTGCGGAGTTTGTAAACCGAATTGTTCTTAAACTGGACTGTTCTTAAACCGAGGTACCACTGTACTGTATCTGAATCAGTCCAAGCATACCTTCCCTGCAATGTATCAAAGACAAACAGGGACAAGCTTGCAACATGCTGCCTATAGAAGATTAGAAACCAAGGCCACTCAAAATACTGGAATTGCCACTGGCAGACTGCATACCAAAAGGCGGAGATAAGCAAACTTGCTATACTCCATTTCTTCTTTCTTCTTTATAAGGGGTGGACATTAGGTTCCATCAGCCATAAAGTTTTTTTTAATTGCAAAATCTGTCTCCCAACTTCTCTACCCTTCAGACGTCTGGTACAACAGCTTATTTCCTAAGTTAGATGGGTCCCAGGCAAAGTTTGTTCGGTCTTTACTACAGTTTCCAAATCCAATCTTATTTGTATCAACTGGGCTACAATACTGCCCTTGCATCCCTGAGGCAAAGGCTTTGGAACATCTCACAAAGTGACCTGCAATCCAGATCCAATGTACCCGTATTTTTCGCTCTATAACACGCACCAGACCATAACACGCACGTAGTTTTTAGAGGAGGAAAACAAGAAAAAAAATATTCTAAACGAAATAGTGGATATATGATTTTTGTGGTTCATGCTGTGGCCACAGACATGTGATCTGACAGTGAGTTTGGAGTAGCCCAATGCAAAAATCCTGAGGATCCATGTGGATCCATGCTTTGTAACCTGAAGGAGGGAAGGAAGGGGAACTATGGATCCTCTGCTCATGACTGCAGCAGATCCCCCCCCCCCGCCACCCGCAGGCATTCACTCCATAACACGCACAGACATTTCCCCTTACTTTTTAGGAGGAAAAAAGTGAGTGTTATGGTGCAAAAAATACGGTAATCTGTGGCCCGATTGCAGCTGGAATCCAATACGGGCATGACTTTCAGTTAGCCTCATGTCTTAGGAAACCTATCGGCGTT
Organism: Podarcis liolepis; assembly: GCF_965112155.1. Lineage (NCBI taxonomy): Eukaryota > Metazoa > Chordata > Lepidosauria > Squamata > Lacertidae > Podarcis > Podarcis liolepis. Next base: position 43,791,345 of record NC_139570.1, on the reverse strand, counting down.
TATTTACCAAACCTAGATTAAAGGTATTTCCATTGGAAGTTTTAAATGGTAGACTGAGAGGCATCCCCTATCATAAAAGGCTTTGTTTATGTTCTCAGGATGTCGAATGCATGAACCATATCCTACTACTGCATTGTGAGCAGTGCAAGCAAGCAAGCAAGGGACCATCTGATCAAACCCTTACTAGCAAATTTGCCAGGGAAATCTGAAGCCTCCCATATTAAATACCTTCTGGAGGATAGGTCAAATGATATGACACTGACCGTGGCAAAGTTTCTTTTGGGGGTCGCAAGAAAAAAAAAGACCACCATGCTCTAGACATACCAACAATACTCTGCTCTTCAATGATTTATAAGGCAAGAGAGTGTTTTGTTATATATCAATTGAAATATATATTAGGGGGGAAATATTGCCTTAGCTAGGAAAAGGAAAAATAAATAAATCTCAGGGCTTCCCCCCCCCCCAGTTTCACATATTTCCACACATTCTCCACACTTCTCCACAAGTTTGCATTTTTTATATGTAGAAAAATCGTGCTTTTAAAAATTAATCAGCATTTTAGTGTGAATTTCTACTTACCCCTGTTTGTATGAAATTTGCCCTTAAGTATACATTTATTTCAGGGAATTGCCACTAATTTTAAGCATTTTTAATGTTATTTTCACTATTGAGTGCATTTTTATATACACTTTCCCATAATATACACAATTTTGTATTCATTATTTGCTTGGAGAACTGCATTGCAGCATTTGGAGATGTACAAATTTCAAAGGAAACTTCTGTTTTAGCTTACATATTGATTTGGAAATGACTAATTAGAGTGTTTTGCATTAAAACGAAAACTAAACCAACTTTCTCCCCGTTCCTAGTGCTAACATGTTATTCCAGATGTTCTTTAACTACACTGTTAATCACTGCTGGCTGTGGCCGATGGGAGTTAGAGCCCAATGGAATCTGGAGGGCACCACAATGGCTACCTCCCAGCTAGCCCATAAGAAGATTAAAAACCAAAGGCCCATCTAGTCCACCATCCTGTCCCTACAGTGGCCAAACAGGTGCCTCTGGGAAGCCTACAAGCAGAAGATGATTGCAATAGTTGTTATCCTCTGCCTCTAGTACTGGAGACAGGGCTGTCACACCGAAGATGGAACAAGCTTGTTTTCTCCTGCTCTGGGGGTAGGACCTGAACCAACGAGCTCAAGTTACAAAAAAGGAGATTCCGACAAGAAGAAGAAGAAGAAGAAGAAGAAGAAGAAGAAGAAGAAGAAGAAGAGGAGGAGGAGTTTGGATTTGATATCCCGCCTTTCACTCCCTTTAAGGAGTCTCAAAGCGGCTAACATTCTCCTTTCCCTTCCTCCCACACAACAAACACTCTGTGAGGTGAGTGGGGCTGAGAGACTTCAGAGAAGTGTGACTGGCCCAAGGTCACCCAGCAGCTGCATGTGGAGGAGCGGAGACGCGAACCCGGTTCCCCAGATTACAAGTCTATCGCTCTTAACCACTGCACCACACTGGCTCCCACTAAACATCAGGAAGAACTTTCTGATGGTAACAGCTGTTTGACAGAGGAACAGATTCCCACAAGAGATGGTAGACTCTTCTTTTTTAAGCAGAGGTTGGGAGTCATCTGTCATGGTTGCTTTAGTTGAGATTCCTGCATTGAAGAGGATTGGACTTGATTACTCTTCCAGCTCTATGATAGTATATAGTCATCGAGTAGCTGTGTCTTAGCTGTTTTACCATATGCTTGGTAGTTTTATCTTTAGTAAAAATTTCCACTAGTGTTCCTAGAACAGAGATTAACTGAGTTGTAATTTCCTGGATTCCTCTCTCTCTCTCTCTCTCTCTCTATATATATATATATGGAGTGTCAAATTTGCCACTTTCCCATTTTCAGGAATGGAAGCTTAAATTGCTGATCTTCTGGATCTTGTCCCTAAGAATTTGAGTTATTTAGGAACTCTTGGGCAGCTGCCATCTGGACCTGGTGACTTGTTCATTTTAATTTGTCAACAAATTCTAGAACATCACCTCCTGTTACCACCTTTTGCCTTTTTCCCTCAGACTTCCTTCCCGAGAAAGTTAGTCAAGGCAAAAAGATCTGCCCTTTATCTTCTACAGTGCAGCAGATGGAAATAATTTATTCGGCATCTCTGAAATTTCCTTTCACTCCTTTAGCACACCTTCAATTCCCTTGTCATTCAAAGGTCCAAACATCTCCCTAGCTGTTTTCCTTTTTCTAATATTTATGAAGTAATTTTATTGTTGATTTAAAGTGCTTTTTTTTTTAGCAGTGTACTCCTCAGCTTATTTTTTGCACATCACATGCTGCTTGCATTTCTTTCATCAAAGTCTGTGTTCCTTTCTGTTTTCCATATTTAGGCAATACTTCCATAAAGGAAGCCTTCTTGCTTCCATAGCTTCCTTGACTGCTCATGAACCACACTGGCATAATCTTGGCCTTAGTGGTTGTTTTCTTGTATACATTCCAGCTGAGCTTTCTGAAGAATTTGGACCCTCTTGACTTTCCCTTCCAAATTCCATTTTTACTTATCTCTTGTTTTTTGTTAGAAGTTTCCTCTTTTCAAGTCAAGCATGGCTGAGTTGGACTTTCCTGGCAACTATCCACTTGCATACGTTGGCAAGGCATATTCCTGATGTGGTTGCACTCCAATTCCCATAAGCCCTACTCAGTATGGCCAGTGGTCAGGTATGATGGAAGTTGTAGTCCAACATCTTCTGGAGGGCGCCATGTCAGCTGCCCCTGGGCTAACCAGATGCCCACCCATATATAGACCCCCCCCCTTTGCACTGAAATGCACTGAAAAATAATCCCAAGTTTGATATCATGCTCAGTGGCTTCCCCATGTGATGATAAAAAATAGTAGGCCTCTGATATGAAATCATATGCTTGGGATAAAGAGAGGACATGGGCCTGATCCAATGTGATGAGTTAATTCATACTTGCATGGAGAGGAAATCTTTTGAATAGCTCTAGTGCAAGCCAGTATGTGATCTGTATGGAGGCTAATTTGTTCCTGATTATGTTTAAGACCCCAATAAATCTGTCTGCTCTGAGTCTGAAAGGCCCAAGGGATGAGAGGAACAGAGAGACAGAGATGTCTGAATTAAAACAGAGATTGCACAGTTGATTTAAAAAAAGCTCACTGAACGCAGCCCAGACAGTGAGCATGCCCCTTCTCAGATTCCAGCTCTGTTGTACCGAGTCGGCATGCCCTGCCCTCCATTACCTTTTTGGCCAGCCCCAATGACATTGGTAATGAGAGCCAGGAAAAGATTAGGTGTTCCATTGGTTTCATGGAAGAATCATGGAGAAATGTGGTTTAACTACTGCATTCATCTTATTCTTCTTTTTAAGGGAAGATATGTTCTTAACATTGGCAGGATACTACAAAAAAAATAAAGCTGCCCTTCTAAGGAGAGCAGGAGGACCATCATCAAATGTTTTAGTGCCCAAGATGGAATGTCCAAAGTACATCTCTTATAATGTGAAAATGCACATTAAATGAAATTCAATAGATACAAATGTGAATATCTACAGAGAGATACAGATAATTTGGCGTGAAAAATGAAAGGGATATTGGGGTTGACATCCATCACAAGCTGGTCAAATTCCAACAACTGCAAAAAGGGCAAGTGTGGTTTCAGAGTACATTGAGAGAACCATACTTCCAGGACAGAAGAAGCAAGAGTCCCACTATTATTCCACTCTGGAGTCTATTTCTGGGCACCACAATTTAAGAAACATGTTGACAATGTGTGCAGAAGAGGACAATAAAGATGGCCAGGAATATGGAAAACAAGTACTATGAGCAAAGAACAAAGTGTACGCTCATGAACCATATTCCACTGTATCCAGCCCTAGGGAACTGGGTACCAGATCCATCTTAGCAGTTTGCGGCACAAATGCATTTACAAAAGATGCCTGCCAATTTTAGAAGTTTTGAGAGGTCAACGTGGACTGAAAACCACTGAAGAAGACCATTGCTAGATCAGACCAAAGATTCATTTTGTCTATTATCTCTTTTGCTACAGTGGCCAATGCAGTGCCGCCAGGAAGCCCACAAGCAAGGTACAGCATCAGGGTGGGGATCTTCAGGTCAGGGCATGAAAGCAGCCCTCCAAGCATCCCTATCTAGCCCTCAGAACTCTTCCCTTGCTACACCCTTCACAGGTCATGCCTCCTGCCCCAAGCACATTCGCCTGGCTGCAACATGTCCTTGATCTCTAATAACGTCTTTTGTTGGCTGCACGGAAGATAGAGAGGCATGTGTGAATGTGTGCCTTTGGAATTCTGGTAACATGTCATGGGCACCAGTCACAAAATGGCTACAGTAAATGTGTGACATATCCTAGAACGCTGTGGGGTGTGGCATGGTAGTCTCAATGTAGGAGATGCTAAGCCACTGGCAACAGTGAGAGCAGACTGTAGATTTCGGGGGAATATTTAATGAGAACTTTTTAGGGTGCCATAAGAGGTAGGGACGCAGGTGGCACTGTGGTCTAAACCACTGAGCCTAGGAGTAGCCAATCAGAAGGTCGGTGGTTCGAATCCCTGTGACGGGGTGAGCTCCCATTGCTCGGTCCCAGCTCCTGCCAATCTAGCAGTTCGAAAGCACATCAAAGTGCAAGTAGATAAATAGGTACCACTATGGTGGGAAGGTAAATGGTGCTTCCGTGTGCTGCTCTGGTTCGCCAGAAGTGGCTTAGTCCTGCTGGCCACATGACACGGAAGCTGTCTGCGGACAAACGCCGGCTCCCTCAGCCTAAAGAGCGAGATGAGTGCACAACTCCAGAGTCGTTCGCGACAGGACCTAATGGTTGGGGTACCTTTACCTTTAAGAGGTACTGGCAGGCACACTGGTGCCATGTGAAGAAGCTGACCTACTATACAAAGCCACCACTGGGGTGTGGTCCCTGGATGGTTGTCCTGATCAGAATGTGCCTCCCAGGCTGAAAAAGGTTCCCCACCACTGTATAATAGTAGCACCCATCCCTTGTTGTCAGCAACTGGTCCACGGCCTATTAGGTTGTTACTCAGCTTGCCCTGGCAAAAATAATAGTCAGGCATAACGATGGAAGACAGGAACTTGCTGAATGGTTCACGGTGAGAAGGGGGGAATACATATTAAAAATGCAATCTTGAAGTTGTGATGTTTGGTGGAATAAACACAGCATATGAATTCCCAAGGGTCTAACTTGTATCAGGAGAGAGAAATGTATTCACTGGTAGGAAGGCTTGGCCTTTAAGAGTACTGAGACAGATGTTAGACTAAAAGAAGCCTGCTTTATATCCTCATTATAAACTGGGCGGGGCAGACTTGTAATTGGCTTATGAGGGTGTGTTTTTTATTTAAAAAAATATTTCTAATAATAAACTAGAACTTGGCTATATTAAACACTGATAAGTCTTTGGCCTCATTCTCAGAAACAGCAGATGTGGTGTTGAGCTGTGTTTTTTTCAGCTATCCTTCAAATAACGTTTCCTACACCTGTTCTCCTGCCCCCACACTCAGTCTTTGGCCTGAGTTTAATCTAAAGTCTTCTTTGGCACTTGCCAGAGATTCCATTCCTAGCCAAATGACCCAGATGATCATTGTTGAAGAGAAGGAAGGTATATCATTGACACAGATCTGTGACTGTTACTTTGGCACACATGGGTATATCTGATAATTTATTTTATTTATTTATTGCATTTATATACCCTCTTTCCTCCAAAGAGCTCAAGGTGGCATGTATAGTTCTCCTCCTCCTCATTTTATCACCACAACTACCCTGTCAGGTAGTCCAGTGAGTGACTGGCTCAAGGTTAAGTGGGGAATTTGAACCCTGGTCTCCCTAGTCTTAGTCCAACACTGTAACCACTACACCACTCTATTCTTTTTTCCAGTTTGGCACATTATTTATTTTATTTTATTTTATTTATATTTATATATAAATATATATTTATATTTATAAACAGGACATACGCATGAAGTGCATTTTAGTTGGGTGTGTTTTAACACATCCAAAATGCAGGCATTTTAGAAAAATGTCTTCTAAATAAAAGAAACTCTAACTTCCCCCATAGGCAGGTTTTAAACAACTCTAGCAACAGAAAGTCCCCCCACCAGCACCACCACTAGCAAACAGTTTGCACAAGTACGGAAGGTTCTTCTGAATGTTTAGTTCTCTTGAGGTTGTTATGAGGACAAAACGGGGTGGAGGAAAACTGCATGCTACCACCTTGACCTCCTTAGAGGAAAAGTGGGGTAGAAATCTAATAAATAAAAATAATAATAGTCAATCTCGCTCAGACATATGGACAGCTTAGATTAATCTATCTACTTAAATCAGGACTGATGGAATGCATCTACTGCTGATGTCAACTAACAATGTCTCTTTCCTTCATTCTCCACTATATTTGCAAGAGCCATTATTATTGTTGTTATTATTATTATTATTATTATTATTATTATTATTATTATTATTTTATCATTATTTATTAACCACAACAATAATGATTTTGTCTGTGATGGACAGCCTTTTATCAGACTGCACATAAGGAACCAAACAAAAACTCAAAGGTAATCTACCCCATTTGGCAAAATCCCCCACCTGGGGCTCAAATTGCACAAAACCGACTGGGTAGAGAAGGGTGGACACACAACCCTGCATCCTGCTTTCAGTTTGGAACGAAGCTGCTGGCATCAGAATCACCTCCTTTTCTACAATAGCTACTCTTTAAAGAAAAGGGGAAAAAGGCCAGGCAAAATTAGAGAAGGGAGGGTGGGGAGAAGGGTATTTTTAAGCAAGCCTGTTTACTTAGGGACCGTGCCAATGTCAACAGGCCTTGTACCGTATAATGACATGTCCAACTTTTGTTTTTTAAAAAACAATGAACAAAAATGCACACGTGTTGTTTCTGAGTAACAGATTCTTGGACTATGCTGGCCTTTTCAGTTTAGTCCCTCTGCCAACTGCAAAAAAAAAAAAGTATATTCAGTCTTGGGTCTCCCATTGCTTCGCCTCACGGACATAGAGAAGGTGCCCCCACACTCTCCTTCTCTCATGTAATATTAGAACTCAGGGGCATCCAATGAAGCTGGGTGCTGGAAGGTTCAGAACCAGCAAAACAAAGCACTTCTTCACACAGTGTGTAGTTACAACCATTGCATTGGCTCCCAGAAGAGATAGCAATGGCCACCAGCTTGAAGAGCTTTCAAAGAGGATTAGACCAACCCATGTAGGATGAGGCTATCAGGGGCTACTAGCCACAATGTCTGTGATCTGCCTCCACTGTCGGAAGCAGCATGCCTCTGAAAGACAGTTGCTGGGAATCACACAAGTGGGAGAGGTGCTGCTGTTGCACTCAGATCCCCATAGGTATCTACATGGCCACTAAGAGAACAGGCTGTGCAAGAATGGAGGGGGTTGATGCTCACAAATGGATCCTTTGTATGAGAAACTGGGGTGTTGCAGGTACATCTAAAATGATGGATAAAAAGGTAAAGGTAAAGGGACCCCTGACCATTAGGTCCAGTCTTGGCTGACTCTGGGTTGCGGCGCTCATCTCGCTTTATTGGCCGAGGGAGCCGGCGTACAACTTCCGGGTCATGTGGCCAGCATGACTAAGCCGCTTCTTAATTATCACATGCGCTGGGTAATTTAATAAGCATCCATTATGAGTTGTTTGTGGGAATATCAGCTAACATTGTGTAAAGCAAAAGGCCACCTCGACACTTCGCAGTGCTATTACTCATCACTTTGCTTATCGCAAAAAAGTTATTTATTTATCTGAGGGTTGGGGGTCGGGAAGGCACTATTGTTCAAGAAGTCCAAATCAAGTTTAATAGCACAACTTAAATTTGCTAGTATGCGACTTAATCCCACTAGAAAATAGAGACAGTCTGGAAACATCCCTACACACACACCACTACCTTTCAATTGTTTTGACAAAGGAAGCAGTTGTTCAGAAAAGCCCTGCTTACTATTCTGAGGAGGAGGAGGAATTCACAATAAGTGATGTGCAGGGATAGAGAGTTGGCTTTTGGACACTGGTTTCTCTGCAGGGTGTAAGGAATGGGGAAGACGAAGAGAAGCATGGTCATAATGAATATGGATGGTCATCCATCAATTTATTTTAAGCACATTACCTCCATGACAAAGGGAGGAGTGTGCGGGGGGGGGGGAGCAAAAGGAAGGGGGGGGAGATGTATAAAATTAGGTTTGTGTCACTCACTTAAAATTTTAGCTTCCCCAGAGGATCCTCTCCTAAACAGAGCTTGCAAGCTCATGAATATTAATCATTTCCCTGAATGCACTGCTGTCTACCAAAACAATGAGATTAGCAGGGGCAGAAGGAGCTCTGATTTATTAAAGAGAAGAGAACTGGTGGGATGGCTTGAACTCACAGAAGTAAGGGTGGGGGAGGAAGTGAGGCCCCACTCAGAGAAAAGCTTTTTGGAAGAAGCATCTTCAAAGTGGCACCAGCAGAGGTGTTAAGAAAGAGACAATCCACACACTTTTAATTCACCTTCCCTCCCCAAGTACCATGATGAGGGCCACAATGGGATGCAGCATGATGCAGTATACAGTGGTGCCCCGCAAGACGAATGCCTCGCAAGACGAAAAACTCGCTAGACGAAAGGGTTTTCCGTTTTTGCGTTGCTTCGCTAGACGAATTTCCCTATGGGCTTGCTTCGCAAGACGAAAATGTCTTGCACTTTTTTTTTAAGCCGCTTGAAGAGGCACAGTTGCGACGGACCATGCTTCGCAAGACGAAAAACATCGCAAGACGAAAAGACTCGCGGAACGAATTCTTTTCGTCTTGCGAGGCACCACTGTACATGATGTCTCCTGCTCAAGATGGGGGCGCCTGAGTTAAAGTCATCATTTGGACTCAGACTTCACAAATGAGCAGGCCAGCTGCTTCACACATAGAAGGTTCCAGGTACAATTTCTGGTATCTCTATGCAGCGCTGCAAATGTCCCCATACTGAAATCCTGGAGTACTAGCCACTGGGAATCACAATTTATGCTTGGTTCCTGCTTGTGGGTTTCTCATAGGCACCTTGCTTGGCCACTGGGGAAAAAGGACAATGGACTTAGATGGGCCTGATCCAGCAGGGCTCTTATGTTCTTAACATGTTTGAGATTTTGGCTCAGTTCTGAACCTCTCTTCATTGTCCAGCCATCTGCGGAAGTGTGGTCAGTGGAGACAAGGGAAAGGGCCTAGATTATAACATGGTAGCCCTTAGGGTACTTCCCAAGAGAAGTTTGTCACACCTTTCTTCTTCATCTGCTTTGAAATAGGCTCTTTAAAACTATTGGGTTGGATTCAGACTTACAGTGCCATCCAAGGTAACTCCTCCTCCAAGGTAAGTTCACTTAAGGCAACCACCTCTGTCCTACCAACTTAGGTCCCATCAATATCAGACATGTGGCTCTTGCATGGTTTCCCACAATGGAAAGAGTCCCTCAAGCTGAAAAAGATTCCCTGCCCTTACTATTATGGAAGAAAACTACATGTTTGAGGGGGTTCCTACCTCTCTAACCATTGCACTATACTACCCCTTTGACAGTGGTCTATTGCTAGTGAGAAGGAAGCACATGTTTATCTGTGGTGGGAAGATACCCCACACATTCCAAACTGTGTGTGTGTATGGGGAAGGGAAGAGCCATGGGCTTGGCTCTTGAGTCATCTAGTCCAACCCCCCACAATACAGGAACCACAGCTAAAGAATCCCTGGCAGACGACCACCCAACCTCAGTTTAAATACCTCCAGTGAGTGAGAGGGAGTCCACTCTACTGTCAGACAGCTCTCATCATGAGAAAGTTATTCTGAACATTTAGTTGGAATATCTGTTCTTGCAATTTGTAGGTATGAGATATTTGTGGAGGGGTGGTGGTGGTGAAGCAATAAAACCAGTACAGCCATACCTTGGATCTCAAATGCCTTGGCTCTCAAATAAATTGGCTCCCAAATGATTGAAACCCAGAAGTGTGTGTAAAGATTTTCGAATGGGTTTCAGAAGCCAAATGTCCGGCGCGCCTTCCGATTGGCTGCAGGAGCTTCCTGCAGCCAATCAGAAGCCGTGCTTTGGTTTCCGAAAGTTTTGGAAGTCAAATGGACTTCCGGAAGTGATTCTGTCCATCTTCCAAGGTACAAGTGTACTGCTGCCCCACCCCACAGTACTCTCTCTTCACAGCAAACTTCTGCTCTGCTATCAGATCCTATGAGGAGAGCCGAATCCCATATGGTTTAGCAGGGCATCTCAGGCAGTGTGTGAAAACAGCATGCAGCCAGATGCCAAAACCAAATTATTTCATTTACTCCATCCTAGCCACCTTCGCATTTGCTAGAGCATCAGAGAGAAATAAAACAATCTTATTATCCCTTATCTGGGCTTTATGTTTGTGTTGCCGTTGTTTTCCAAAGAGGCCAGGACAGCCTGACAGAAGAGACCACACAGATCCTCCCCCTCTCTCCCTCCTTTCTTTCTTTCCCCCTTCCTCCTCCAACACCCCTCTCCTTACCTCCCATGGCCTAAGCAGATTGGTCCAGGCCTTATCTGATTAAGAGGAGGCTGGGGTGGGCTGGGGAGGAAGCCAGGAGAAAACAAAAGAGGCAGTTAATTGAGTTACAGGCAAATGAGTGGAAGCCTCAAGAGCAGACTGTGGTGGAGATAAAAGTATGGACATGTCTGGGCAACGAAAGAGCATCACACAGCTCTCTCTCTCTCTCTCTCTCTCTCTCACACACACACACACACACACACACACACAGAGTATGGGTTGTATTCTGTGCTAGACCTACTCAGAACAGATCCATCAAAAACAATTCACATGGGTGACTAAGATAACTTAATTTCAATGGACAAAACTTGGTTGAATACAGCCTGATGGGTTGCCTCCAATATTTGTCTTACTCAGAGCAGACCCATTGGAAACAATGGACATGACTGACAAATCTCTTAATTTCAATGGGTTTATTTTTGGCAAAACTTTACTGAATACAATGGGTGGTAGCCAATGCTAGCCCTACTCAGTGTAGACTCATTGAAGTTAAGAGTTATGATTAACTTAGGTTCATTGAATTTAGTGGGTCCGCTCTGAGTAGGTCTTAACTGAATACAGCCCAACGTGATAGGTTGGAGCCAATATTAGTCCTACTCAGAGTCGACGCATTAATGGCATTAATGGCCATGACAAACTTAGGTCTATTCATTTCAATGGCTCTTAACTGAGTATAACTTAGAGTACTTCCACACTGTTGCGATTTCCAGTGGGATTCACTCACATAACAAAGGTCCAGCTGCAGAATTAAAGTCGATTTGGAGCTCTGGAATATCAGGGGGGGTTGCTTGTTTTTTGTGATAAAAGATTGGAAAACACACTGGGAAAGAGCAGGGTGACATTTGCTTGAAGCAGCATTGTCTATCCTCTCTGCCAGCGAATCCGGATAAAAGCTCAATAAACAGATGATGTCACTGGATTGTCGAACCTCCCTGAAAACAAACTGTGGTGAATGCTCTGTGAACAGGTCGGGTGGAAGGGATCTTTGCTGCATGTGAGCCAATTCTAAAAGAAAGAAGGTGGCGAAGATCGCAAAGGAGGAACACTTCATGCCGCAATTGGTCCAGGAGGGAAACAAGGGGTTATTTCCAGCAGCTAATGCAACCCGCCCACCCCCTTCCCCTGTACTCTTCCAAGCAAGGGGGATTCTAGCTGGCTAATTAGCTTAGGGAAACCCACACACAGGTATGTTCTTCAACCATCTCACCTTATCAGTAACACTGATATAAAACATTTAGATATAAAAACCAAAGGCTCATAGGATCAGGTGGAACAGTCCTTATCCCAGACAAAAGAACAAACTCATATCCAACCAGCAGGGAAAGCAACAAGTGACTGAGCAGCAGAAGGGAAAACAGCATCACAAAAGAGATGCCAGAGATTGAAGATGGGACTTTCAAGAGGCAAAGCAGATGCTTTACCATGGTTATTAATAAAAGGCAGCAGTAGCAGTCGCACAGAAGCTGAACACTAGCTATCAGTTCCTTCAGAGGGCGCTACTAGTGCTAGTTGCAGAGAGACAGTATCATCTAAACCATGGGTGGGGGACCTGTGTAGCCCCCGGATGATGGTAACCGGATGTGAGTATGAATGGGCCAAAAAGAGAACCACTTGAATAATTTTGATGGAAAGGTTGTGCCAAAAGATTGGCAAGCTTTGGATTTTGTTAGAACAGGCTGTAAAGCTACATGTTATTCCCCAATGGGATTTTTCAACTTGTATTGCCATAAACAAAGGAGTCTGGATATGAGAAAAGGGAAACAATAAATTGTCCACGTTGCATCCCCTCAGCTCAGAAACCTTGCAAAGTTATGCTGCCAGAATTGGCACAGCCAACACTGGGGCCCCTATTGCAAAACTGTCTGCTGAAGAGAAACCTGCTAGTTGCATCTTATTTATTCATTTACTTACAGTATTTTATACACCGCTTTTCAGGCTGACTTCACAGGCAGTTTACATAAGATTATTCAAGTTACTACTGTCATTATCTTTACAGCTATACTGGGGTATTAACTGGCCTCTTGGCATGCTCTGAGTTCATTTGTTTTTATGGGTGTATTTTAAATGATTTGTTAATAATTTATCAACAACAGATATTAATGATTTCATTATTGATTTAGTATTGCAAAAGGTATTGTTATGTTCATTATGCATTGTGGTTATTCTGTCATTGCCTTTGGACTGTTATTCTGTGGTAAATCACTTTGAGTACCAATTTTTAGAAAATGTGATGTGTAAATAAAACAACAAGAAGAAGACCATACGACAACAGTGTAATAAATTAAGGGCATCTGCAGATGACATAGGTTTTTTTGTGGATAACCCCTTGGATAATGCAATGAAAGTATTTTGAAATGATAAAACAGTATGGTGAATTAGCTGGTTTTTATGTAAAGAAGGATAAAACTAAAATGATAGTTAAAAATATGGAGTGGCAAAAGAAAGGAAACTTACAAGAAGAGATGGGTATAAAGGTGGGGGGAAAGATGAATTAGCTTCATATATGGGTAACAAAGTTAAAGCCATGGTTTTCCCAGTAGTGATGTGTGGAAGAGAGAGCTGGACCATCAAGAAGGCTGATCGCTGAAGAATTGATGCTTTTGAATTATGGTACTGGAGGAGACTCATGAGAGTCCCATGGACTGCAAGAAGATCAAACGTATCCATTCTGAAGGAAATCAGCCCTGAGTGCTCACTGGAAGGACAGATCGTGAAGTTGAGGCTCCAATACTTTGGCCACCTCATGAGAAGAGAAGACTCCCTGGGAAAGACCCTGATGTTGGGAAAGATGGAGGGCACAAGGAGAAGGGGACGACAGAGGACGAGATGGTTGGACAGTGTTTTCGAAGCTACAAACATGAGCCTGACCAAACTGCGGGAGGCAGTAGAAGACAGGAGTGCTTGGCGTGCTCTGGTCCATGGGGCCACGAAGAGTCGGACACGACTAAACAACAACAAATGGGTAACAAATAAAAATGCAATGTTGTATCAAAATAATTATGTTAAAGTGTGGAACAGTATGAAAACTGGTTTATTTAGGTGGGAAAGAATGAAACTTTCATTGATGGAAAGAATATCAGCTATAAAAATGTATTACCTAAGATGTGTTTTCTTTTAAAACTATTCCAATAATAAGTAACCTGAATTGCTTGAAACAATGGCAAAAATAATTATCTGGCAGCGGGGAAAACTCTAGGATTAAATCTAAAATATTAACAGATTTTACAGAAAGAGGTGAGTTCTCCTTACCAGATTTAAAATTGTATTATGAAGGACCGTGTTTGAGTTGGTTACACCGGGAATGGCTGATATGGAAAGAAACTAGATTGCTGGACCTTGAAGGTTATGGTAGAAGGTTTGGGTGCCATGTCTATTTATGGTATGAGAAGATTAAGGTGCACAAAGATTTTTTTTTAGATCACGTTATAAGGAGAAGTTTATATAATGTGCAGTTTCGATATAAAAATGTACTTGAAAGAAAAACACCATTGCGGTTATCTCCAATAAAGGCATGTTTTCAGAAGAATATGGAAGGAGATTGGGGTGCATATAGAGATATATTAAAATTATCTGAAGGTTATTAATTGGAAAAAAAATCCAGAGATGGGTGGTGGGATGGCTCCAACATCATCAAATAAATGACTTATATAAGAAAATAAGATATTTGGTTTTTCAGAACAAAGATCTGAATTTGAAGTAAAACTGTTAGAGGGTCAAGAAAAAACGATTTCGAAAGTGTATAATATGCTGTTAGAATAGGGTTGCCAGGAAATCATTGAAATTGTTGCGCTTTTTTCAGGAAACAACCCCAAACTGTAGAGCTTCGTTTTCCTCAACATGGGTTGGCATCAGCCACAGTGTGCAGTGATTACAAGAAGAGAGAAAGGAGCAGGCCTCTGAACACGCACAGAGTAACTTTTTGTTCAAATTGCAATAGAGAGAAGTGGACTGTAGGAAATGAGTGAAGAACTTTTTGGCGAGCCAGTGCCAGACATTTGCCCTTTTGACAAGTGGCTGTCAAAAGCCTTTCCAGCTTTAGAAAAATATAGAAACCACAAATGCTATCCGTGGAGGAGAGGCCTATTAGCCATTATAGCAAACCGAGCCTCCATATACAGGAGTAGCATTCCTTGGAATTCCAGGTGCTGGGGGAGAAGCACCAAGAGAAGGCCATTATGATGCCACCCTTTTAGTGCCCTGCTCTGCAGCTTCCTAAAAGCACCCAGCAGGCGGGATTCTGGACTAGAATCCTGAACAGAATCCACCTTGGACTAGATGCACCTTGCTCTTAATCCAGCCATTAAATAACAATGAAGAATCTACATTTAGCTAAGCAATTCTTTCTCCCTTCCTTCTGCACCCCTCCCCTCCAAAATCTGATCTTAAGACACTCTCTCCCCTCTAGGCTTTCAGCTGCAAAAGAACACCAGTATTATAACAGCAAAGCCTGCAATAAAAGCATGTGTGAATAAGTCACACTGCTGCTGTGGAACACACACACACAGGTTTCCAAATCCCACCCCTCTCCTGCCGTCATTAAGATGTTATGATGACTCCCATGCTGGTAACCTCCAATATACACACTGACACAAGTGTGTGTGTGAAACACCCCCCCCCCTTTAAAAAAAAAATGATACGAGTTAAGTTATGTACTGGCCAATATCCTAGATTTTCACAGACATATAGATGGAAGCGGAATGTAACCCTCCCCCCTTAATAAAAAAATGCTCTTAAACTTAGCAGGGTTGTGGATCAGAAATCTTTTAGTGCAACAGCATCTTGATCACCTATCTCTCTCCCCACTCTCTAATAGGCAAGGGAAGGAGAATAAATAAATGATTTCAATATAAGTTATAATGCAATAGAAAATGAATGGCAGTTATGGCAACAGATAAAGGAATACAACAGGAGTACCACAGACATTAAGGATGGGAAGTCAAAATGTAAAAAAATTATTCTATTGAATGTGAATTGAATAATGTCAAATTTTGAGTAAAAAACAACTAATAACAATAAGACCTTCAAGGTACCTTTTTAACTATAATAAACAAATTTATGGTAGCATGAAAGGCAGATGTTCTGTCACCGTGGATTTCTTTGCTCCAGTTAGAAGGGATATAACTCTTATAAATGGGATGCACAAGTATATATAATCAACTGGTAAGGTCTTTGGCTCTGCAAACCTACAGGCCTCTTGATGGCTTCAACATTGACCAGCTTTTGTGTCCAGCAATCCTCGCTAATCAAGGCACAGCAAGCCTTGCAAAAGAGATCTGGTTAAGCAATTATAGCCCTTGAAAGGAAAGGATAAAGTACCTTTGATTCCTCTTCAAGGGCACTTATTAGCATCTCAAAGAAGGTGTCAACTTCTTCAGCTGGGCCCATTTTGGCTCCCAAAGGCTTATTCTTCACCCTCTCTCCTCTGCTTGCAAGCAGCCCTTTCAGATCACAGCCTTCCCAAAGCTACCCCCACTCCACCCCGCTCTGCACATCTGTTTCAGAGGGCCTTGGACACAAAGGGTAGCTCAGCTAAAAAGGCTTGAACTGCAGGCAAAACAGATATTTGATCTCTGGATACCATTGAATTAAAAACCATAGGGAGGGATACCTGTTGGCTACCTGCGCTCTAATTTCTTTTAAGACTTCCTTTCAGCCCATAAGAGAGGACTTCCTTAAGCTTTCCTTAGTCAGTTCCTTTGTATAGGAATCTAGTGCTCCTTTATTTCTTTATTATTAAATTGTATTTTGTGTTCCCCTTTTGCATTTTTATGTTGTGAACTGCCCTGTGATCTTCAGGTGAAGAGTGGTATACAAATTAATTAATTAATTAGGAGCTAAATCTCTGGGCTAGGTCTCTTCAGGTCCAGACTGCTATGATATAGTCCTCTAACACAGCAATTCTTAAGTGTGCTTAAAATAGTTCTAATTAATTTAGCGAGACTGAAGGCTTAGCTTAGAAATAACCACTGCATGGTCTTTTCAAGATGTTGTTGGACTGGGCAGAGGTTATAGAAGCTGTAGTCCAGTGACTTCTGGAAGGTACCATATTGGCTACCCCATCTTAGTTAAATGTGCTGCAGAGGTCAAAGTCCAGAGGGCTATCTATGATACTCAGTTTCAACAGATGCTGAGAGAGAGACATAGGGTTGCTACTTTGGTTGGGTAAAATAAGGGACAGGTCAGGCAAAAGATGGGACAATAGGGGTGGTAATTGAGGCTAAAAATTACTTTACATAGTGCAGAAATGGCTTCAAAGCAATCCATCACAATGAGTTGTTTCCAATTCTGGCCATACTAATAGAGTAGACCCAGTGAAATTTATGGATCTAAGCAATGCACATTAATTTCGATGACTCACATCCTCCCCACCTGCTGGATTTCTGCCTGTCAGAAGAATGGTACATGTAGAAACCCAGCCAAAGAAAGGAAGAGGTGGAGATAGCAACAAATTCTGTTTTTCTTCCTAAGAAAGCTTTGCTTCCAACATCCCTTTCCATATAGCTGCTCATTTCAATTCATCCTCTCTCTCTCTCTCTCTCTCTCTCTCTCTCTCTCTCTCTCTCACACACACACACACACACACACACACATATGCAATATAGTCAGAGAAGTTCATCCAATCACTAGGATTACATCTTTTCTTGTCACATATTAGAGGCATTTTAAAAAGAATTCTGTTATCTATAGGCATTCATAGAATCATAGAATCATAGATTTGTAGAGTTGGAAAGGGTCCTAAGGGTCATCTAGTCCAACCCCCTGCAAATGCAGGAATCTCAATTAAAGCATTCTTCTCCCAGAGACATCTGGGAAGAAGTATTGTGTGTGTGTGTGTGTGTGTGTGTGTGTGTGTGTGTGTGTGTTGTCCTGGCTGCAGAAAAGGGCAACCAACATGATCAAAGGGTTGGAGCAACTTCCCTAGGGGGAAAGATTACAGAATTGGGGACTTTGTAGTTTTGAGAAAAGGCAAGTAAGGGGACTCTTTATAGAAGTGCATTACATTGTGCATGACATGGAGAAAAAGGATAGAGAGGAGTTTTTCTCCCTTTCTTGTAATACTAGAACTCAGGGCATCCAATGAAACCAGGGGGTTTTCCTTCTTCACCTTTTTGCACACATTAGCCACAGGGAACATGTGCAAAGCATAAACACATATGATACAAGGAAACGGAGATACTGAACCTGGACTGCAAGCAATTTGGCTCTGGCTGTTGTCACTGCAAGCCTGGCCAACTGAGTATTGTGCCTCAAGGGTGCCATCTAAGCTTGCCTGAAAATTTCATCAGCTGACCCTACAGACCAATCTTGATCAACCAGGCCCTATAAAGCTCAAGACTCAAGAGTTTGCTCTTCTGTCCAAGCATCTAGTCTCTTGTGTCAGGACAGTGCATAAGCACTCCTGCTACCTCTCCCTGGTTTTTAAGTTATTAACTCAAGCACTCATTAAAAATACACATTTTTATAGCCTGGGGTTTTTTTCTTCCAAAATAGAAGATTTTAAAAGGAGCTTATGATGCCCACAACCAAATACACAAGATATTTAACAGCCACCAAAAATTACCAAGTTCATAAAATCCAAAATCGGCAAACCAACAACTCATAAAATTCATCCCCAATGAAAGCAAGAAAAGTCACAGAAGAAGCAAGATTGCCTCACCATATCCATACCAATAAAATACACTCCCCACTCCAACCCCACAGCTGATTGGTAGCCAGAATAGTTATGCCACCAGCCATGCCATGCCAAAGACACTTACCGATGCAATTGAAGGACAACTCTTGACGGCAAAAGAGGGAACATCCATCTCCATTGACCTTGTTCAAGTCATCACACTCTTCCCCGAGGTCCCTGAGAGCAAGATACAAAAAAGGGGGGAAATTAATGCTGTGATGGTCCAAATAACCCCTTCTGCCTCTTCTACTTCCTTCTCCCATTACAGGCTGATAAAGTGAAATGTATATTGAGGGAAAGTAAGAAAAATAAAAACATTTGTAAGGATCGGCAAATCTGTCAAATTTAGTTTCTCCTTTTTACAGTCTTAAGTTTTCAATATTTCCACATCTGTTGACGATTCTCCCCAATATGCATTTTTGTATTATATATTCATTTTGTGCACACTTCTTCCTAGTATACAGGCAACAACTGATTAACACATGCCTGTAGTTATAGGCGGGAAGGGACTAGCCAGGTTTTTTGCTCCAGGTGAAGCCCCCAGAGGGGCACCATTGAGGCTCCCAGCCTCTGTGTGTGTGTGTGTGTGTGTGTGTGTGTGTGTGTGTGCACGCACAAATGAGCAAAGGGCTAAACCGGGTCTTTGACCTAGGTGACAAAAGCCTAGTTTCACCTCTGCCTGAAAGACGGGTGATCGCACATGCATGCATGATGCTGAACCCAGAAGTGACCCCCGAACATCACTCAACACATGATGAGAATGGTAGAATGGGGGTCGGGCACAGTGCGAAAACTGCAGTGTGAAATTTGGAGAAGTGTGGATATCGAAAGCTGGCTGTGCTTGGGTTCACATATTATTTCTGAAAGTGTGAATTGGGTAAGTTAGTCTTTAATTGTGAAATGAATTTATTTCCCCTCCAATCCTAGTAGTAGACCACAAAACACTTTATTGTACAACGGAAGTCTATATGCAGCATAAAGAAAACATGAATGCTCTTTTAAAAGCATGCACAACCATTTCAGCACTGTGGATCAACTGGGGGACACGTTATGCAACCTTTAGTAGTCACTTTTACAGTCTTTTTGCTCATAGATCCCAATACCCAGATTCCATCTGCAACCTTTCCTCATGGTAGTGATTGATCATTTTGGTTACCCTTTTCTTTCTTTCTTTTTTAAAAAATAATATTTATTGAAAGTTTAAGAATTACAAAATGAAGTAGGAAAAAAAAGAAAAGTTAAACAATACAATACAAATCAATACATTACAGTACGTATGTAAAAAAAAGACACAATACATCAGAACAAAAACAAAAGCAAAAACAATTAAAAACACATCCAATATTTCCATATCTTTATCTTTCATTAACTTGTTTCATCGACCTCCTCACACCTCCCTTTTTTGTGTTCTAGTTATTAATTATTTCAGCAAATCCTTTCCATCTTTCACTATTTTCTGTCATTTAATTGTCTTAGTTTATTTTAACCTAATCTTACCATTAAAACCCTAAAACTTATTTATACTTAACTCCTTATAACATTTCTACTAAAGCCATATAATTTCATTCCAACAATTTTTCTAAAACTCATTAATTTTACAATCTTTCTCTAAATAAATTTTTAAACTTTTTTCCAATCTTCTTCCACCGTCTCTTCTCCCTGGTCTCGGATTCTGTCAGTCCTTTCTATCAATTCCATATGGTCCATCAACCTGGTGATCTTCTATCCGAGGCTCTTAATTCTTTTCCATGTCCCTTCTGAAGATCTTCTTCATATTTATACATGTGCTTTACTTTGTCTTCTGCTGATCTTGTTCTTAATTTCCTTCCTTTGGCACTGAGGAGTAGATCTTGGGGAAACTCCAACCTAACAATGTCTTTATTCCTTCTCGACAGGTCAGCCCTTTCTCCATATTCAGAACTAAAGTCCAAAAGATATTTCAGAGCGTGTTTCAAAGTCCCTCCAAAGCTCCAATCTCCCCCTGACCCAAATCCAGGTCCCAAACCTGCATAAGGGGATCTATCCAGCTTTTCTTCTCCAATCCAAGCGGGACTCCATCCCTCCAAATCTGGCTTTCTCTGGATTCAATCGTAAAGGGCAACAGCTTATGTTTATCAAATTGCCTCTGTAAGGCTGGGGCAATTACTTGAGGTTCAACAACAACTTTCTCCTTCGTCTTCTCCACAGCTTGCCATGTCAAAACAGATTCCTGAAACAAATCCTGAGTTGTTTCTGTATAGGTATTCACTTTTTGTCCCAAATCAGTCATTTTTTGTCCCATATTGTCAATTTTAATAATCCTCACATCCGTCTTCTTATGAAGCTGTTCCAATAAAGCACTTGTCTTGCAAAATGCAATCACTAAGGCTTCTTCTGTCAACATTCTTGTCCAAGGTCAATCTCTGTTTCTCACGGTCTTTAATCTCTACAGCTGGAAAATTCCCCAGCTCCACTCCTGCAACAGTTTCAAAAACTCCCTCTAGGGGAAACAATTTCTATTTGTATCCGTCCTTTTAAACACAGATCCAGCAACAAAGTTAGTTCGATTTTCAGTTATATTTGCTCCTTTTCAAGTGCAAACAGAAACAATGGAGACAATATATTTCTCTTATTTAGCTGTCTGTCAACATACGTTATTCACAGTCAATGAACTTTCCCAAAAAGTCGATCTTACTGGCAGCCATTTTGGTTACCCTTTTCTGAACCTTTTCCAACTCTACAATATCCTTTTTTTCAGGTGAGGCAGCCAGAACTGTATACTGCTTCCCAAATGCGCCCACATCATAGATTTGAATAATGGCAATATGATATCAGCAGTTTTATTTTCATTACCTAATGATCCCTAGCATGGAATTTGCACAGCTGCTGAAAACTGGGTCAACATCTTCATTGAGCTATCTATTATGACCCCAATGTCTCATTCTTGTATCAGGAGATGCTTGGACTAGATAATGTTTGAGGTACCTTCACACCTTCATTACTGCCTTAAACTAGGGATTAGCCTGCTCACCAGAGGCAACACTCAGGCCTATGCAGCCAACTCTGATGAGATGATGAGACTTGTACTCTAGCAACATTTGATGGACTACAGATGTTCACATCCCTAGATGTGTCATCAAATCAATTTAAAAGCACCATGCACTTACTTCTGGATAATTCCATCTCCACAGTAGCCGCTTCCATGGACATAGGTGAGTGGTGGGGATGTTTCGCTCTCTTCCATCCCAGAAATTACTGAAACCCAGTAAGTGTATAAGATGCCTGCTTGTATTTCACTGCAAGATAAGGAAGGAGACATTAGCCAGGCATTAAAGTGTAGGATAGTCTCAACATATAATACTGGGTGCAGAATCCAACTTCCTGGAAAATCTCATTGTCCTCATGCCCTCTAACATATCACAGGTGCAAACAAAGACATTTGGGGCATCCTGATTCTCATACCAAGGCCTCCAATTCTACCATCACTGGACATTCGGGCAAATCTGTAAATTTCAATTTCAGAGGGTTTTTTAAATACAATTTCTATGCAGGCCTCTCAGGATTGATTGCTGAACCACTCCAGGAACCAGATGAATTGCAGGAATTGCAGCTCTGTGAGGGAAATAGTTTCCAGCATTATTGGGGGAAGTCATGACTGTTTAAAGTACAGTCATATCTCTTGTTACATTTGCTTCAGGTTGCACATTTTCAGGTTGCGTTCCACGGTGACCCGGAAGTACCGGAAGGGGTTACTTCCGGGTTTTGCCGCTCGCGCATGCGCAGACGCAAAAAATGACATCACTCGCATGCACAGACGCGGCGAATCGCGACCACACACGTACAGACGCGCAGACACGGGTTGCGTTCTGCTCATGTTGCGAACGGGTCTCCAGAACGGATCCTGTTCGCAACCAGAGGTACCACTGTAGTATGCTACTGCTTTAAATGTATAGAGCAGACGAGGGCTAAGTTTTACTCAGAGCAGACCCACTGAAATTGATAAGACTATAGGTCTACACTGAGTATGACTAACACTGAATACGTTCTTCTAGGACCTGAAGGGCTATCACACGGCAAAGGGCTGAACTTACAGGAGGAGAGATTTGGATGGAATATTGAGAGAAACTTCTTGATGATAAGAGCAGTTTGCCATCAGAAATAATTTCCAGGGCAGGTGGGCTTGCCCTTGCTGGAGGTCTTCCAGCAAATTTGGGGTGGCCATCCATCAGGGATGTTCTTACTCTGGATGCCTGCCACCAAACAGGAGGTTGGACCGCAAGACCTTTCACAGAAGCATAGGAATATTAGGTAGCTGCCTTATACTGAATTCAACTATTGATTCATCTGGTTCAGTATTGTTTACATTGACTGGCACTGGGAAGGGTCCAGCTCTCCCTGGAGATGTTGGGGCTTGGATGTGGCACCTCCTGCATGCAAAGCAGATGCTCTGCCACTGAGCTACAGCCCCTTCAATCCTATCATACTACTGTTCTTCTTATTAAAACATGTGGCAACAGAAGGAAGCTGAACGTATTTTCCCTCCTCGGTGTAGAATGAATCTAGCAAAACAGATGACTAGAAAAGCTCACACCACTAGCATTACAGCAGGGCTGAGCCAACATGAATGAAATGTTTATGGCTAACTCTAAATGACAATTTCCCAGTTGGTGGGTATTTATGTTTTTATATGAAGCCAGAGTATCTCCTTCTGATCTGTTTCTGCCAAAGAAAGAATGAATTTGAGATGCAGCAGAGAGTAATAAAATTGTAAATTGTCTCCTAGACAAAAGGAAACTGGGACAAAGTGCATGGATTGCAGTAATAGAGAGATCCATCGCTATCTGCTAAAATGTTTTTATTACAGCAAAACTAATAGCTCTTTAACAATGATATTGTTTGCACAGCAGAATTGCTCTTCTTTCTTCTTTCTTAAAAAAGATGTGCATTGTATCTTGCAATCTGATGTACAGAGAGAGAGAGAGATATGGATAATACTTTATGAACATATTCAGCAACACAGGACAAAATGGGCAAGGATGCCCATTCAGCTGAACCAGTATCTATTGGCCATTTGTGAGCCAGAGGGAATTTTTTTATGAATCATACGGCAGATGCAAACTATCACTAGACTGATGCTGTGTGGCACATCAGTTTGGCACGATTGAGGAGGCTCGTGGCTTGCTGCCGACACTCTCACACGTTGTGGTGCACACTGACATGTTGTGCAGGTACCCTGCAGTGTGTGTGGTGGCCACTGCAGAACTTTGGGGGCCCTAGCCCCTACACTGAAAATTGGGAGGGGCTCGGTCCCCATGGCCCCACATAGATGGTGTGCCTGATTGCAGACAAGAGTCTCTCTCAATCCTACCTAGATGTGTTGGGGATTGAACCAGGGACCTTCAGCACACAAAACAGGGGTTCTAATGGTCTGACTTATACCAAGGTAGTTTCCTATGTTCCTAAGTCTTAGATGGCAGAGCAAGCCCATTACATTGATCGTGGGGGAGGACTGGCTTCCAAGTAGGAAAGCGAGAAGAAATGTATTCTATCCCTTGCAATTGCTTGTCCCTCCTTAGAAAGACTTAGTGCATATATCAGGTTAGGGGAACCTTTGGCACTCTGGATGTTACTGAACTATAACTCCCCATTTGGGGAGTAGACCAGAACAATATTAAAGAATATAAAACTGTGCGAAAAAAGACAGTATAAACAGTACAATGAGAATGATTGGAAGACTCGTTTTGTCAGAAGTCTTTTTTATTTAAGTGTTAAATTAAGTATTAATTAGGAAGATTGAGTTTTTTATGCATATAAATTTGCTTTTTCTTCTTTCTTCTTTCTGTATTTTCTTCTTTTCTTTTTTCTTAATTCTTTTTTCTTTAATTCTCTTTTTGTAGAATGTCATTGTAAATTCTTTGTATAAGTGTGTAATTTAAATTAATAAAAATTATTTATTTAAAAAGAAGAAGAACTATAACTACCATGAGTCCCAGCATGGATGGGTGGGCATCATAGTTGTGGTTCAGCAACATCTAGAGGGGCCAAAGATACCTTACACCTGCCGTGTGTGGTCAATTGCTCTTCTGGGGGTCACCTTCAATACAAAGGGATGGGTCCAACTAAATTCTACTCAGCGTACACCCATTAAAATTAATGACTCTAACTTGGTGTTGCCCATTAATTTCAATGGGTCTACTTAGAGTAGTGCTAACACTGGATACAACCCAAAAATCAAAACAATATCTTCCCTTCCTCTCATCACAAATATAGCATTTAATTTTAAAATTATCCTCCATGATTGCTTTCTGTGATTTTTTTCTCATTTTTACTGCTCATGGCTCCTCCAAATCCTCTTCTGTCTTTTTAATAACAACAACAACAACTTTATTATTTGTACCCCATCCATCTGACTGGGTTGCCCTAGCCACTCTGGGCAGCTTCCAACAAATATAAAAGTGCAATAAAACATCAAATATTAAAACTTCCCTATACAGGGCTGCCTTCAGATGTCTTCTAAAAGTTGTATAGTCCATTTATTGGTCTCTTTCCAAGTGAATTCCTGACATAACTTTTTCAGTAGACTTCCATCATCTAATCATTCCACTTGACCTAGCCATCTTAACCTTTCTGGCACAATTAATAGACCTGATTTTGTTAACATCCATCCACTGCACACTCAGCCAAAGCAAGCACCCCAGAGATGGGGCTTAAAAACAGGTTCTAAGATTCAGTTCCGATTTTTTTGTTTTCCTAATGAGCATGTACCACCAGATTTACAGATTAGCATCTCTTGCAGGCTTGTGATCAGTGACAGAGTGCCATTACTTCTTTATAGGGCAAAAGGAAACACACCAGTCTGTGGGATCCAAGCATGCGATCTGCTGTTTGTGGAATTCCTTCAGGAAAGCTGAAAGCTCAGTAACAGAGCACATGCATTGCATGCAAGAAGGTCTGAAATGTCAGAGAGCCCCTGCTTTACATTGCAGCCATGGAAAAATCAGTAGTTCTCATTGCACATCCA
Source organism: Podarcis liolepis (assembly GCF_965112155.1). Classification (NCBI taxonomy): domain Eukaryota; kingdom Metazoa; phylum Chordata; class Lepidosauria; order Squamata; family Lacertidae; genus Podarcis; species Podarcis liolepis. Next base: position 43,766,094 of record NC_139570.1, on the reverse strand, counting down.
CACAAAGAAGCAAGAGGCACTATCACAGTTCAAAGACACATTCCAGCCAGCCAAAAAACACTCAAGGAGCAGTGTTAGGTAAAGCCTGGAAAGGAGGGAAAGAGTCCTAAGGGCCAGATAGAGAGGCTTGGAGGGCCACATTAATCCTCCAGGCCTAAGGTTCCCCACCCACCTCAAGCCTTCACAACACCTAGGAGATACCCAATATGAAATGTTCTTATCTCCTCCCAGTCCTGTGCAAGGATGGTATAAACCAGGTGTCTGTGTAGAGGAACAAACTGTAGTTTGTCAAAGAGGGGGAAAGAGAAGTGAGACAGAGTCACATTTCAGCTCTGTAAGCTAGCAGCATTCTGGGACGGTGGCTGGTAATTTCTAGTGTTCTGATGTGGAAGCCATGGACTCTTGTGCCTCCACCGACACTCACAACACTCACATAACTGTATATTTATAAATAAAATCAGGGGCCCTCCAGACTGTTTTTGCTTGCTTGTTTGCACCATGACACTGATGCAATAATGATGCATTTGTAGTGGATTCATACTGGACCATCCACATGTCATTCTGCTTTACTTGTTGTCCTGTGATACTTCCCCAGTGTTCCCACACTATCACTGTCAAGAGGTGCACTATTGCAACAAAAGTGGGACAACTCCCTGCCCTGAAATATTTGTAGTATGAAATGTCGCAGAATTTCATCTGGAAGTTATGAGACGCACATAAGTGAAGCAGAATGTCCTCCTCAAAACTTTTGCTAACACCAAAAGCATTGAAAGCAGGGGAGTGTCTCACCACAGTGGCCGCCTTGCAAAAGAAAGCAAAACCACATTCATGCTGTGCTGTTTGGAGAATCTCACCTATCAGAGAAGTGGCATGAGCACTCACATTATTGTTAACAACGAACAAGTGTTGCTCCATTCTTTTCTGCATCTGGGGAAAATGTCATTACAGGGTCAAAGTTGCATTCAATTTTGCGTTCCAGCTTCCAGCCTGCATCAGAGACTCTGGGCTCAGGGAGTGTACGGCGCTTTTCTCCCTCTGCTTACTATGCCCCTTTCTCTAACAGAGAGCAAAGGGTGGTCTACTAGGGCAAATGGGACATTGCCTCACCAACTTCAGTCTGCCTGCCACCAGTCCCCACTTGCCTGTCTTCTTCTTTCCAACCAAGACTGATATACTGTTAGTGGATGGTTCCCTAAACCAACTGGGTGGGAGGTTGCCTGCTCTTGATGGGGTTAGACTCCCTCTAAAGGAGCGGGTATGTAGCTTGGGGGTCTTCCTGGATCCTTTGCTGTTGCTCAAGGCTCAGGTTGCCTCAGTGGCCTGGAGTGCCTTCCGTCAGCTTTGGCTGGTGGCCCAGCTGCACGCTTATTTGGACAGGGATAGCCTGACTACTGTTCTCTATGCTCTGGTAACCTCAAGGTTAGATTACTGCAGCATGTTATACATGGGGCTGCCTCTGAAGATGGTTCAGAAACTTCAGCTGGTGCAGAATTCAACAGCCAGGCTGCTCACTGGGACAAGATGGTTTGAGCATATTATTACACTGATCCTGGCCTGACTGCACTGGCTGCCAATTAGCTTGTAGGCCCAATTCAAAGTACTGGTTTTGACCTATAAAGCCTTAAATGGCTCAGGACCACAATACCTCAAGGACCGCCTCTCACCTGGACTCTGTGTTCATCATCTGAGGCCCTTCTTTGTGTGCCTCCTCCATGAGACATCTGGAGGGTGATAACACAAGAAGGCGCATTTTTTGTACTGACTTCTGTACTAGCTCTCCCTGTTCTCTCCTGGGACGTTTGACTGGTACCTTCATTATATATTTTTAGGTGCTAGGCAAATATGTTCCTCTTCAACCAGGCCTTTGGCTGATTAATATTCTACAGCTTTTTAATATGTACCTGTGGGAAGCGGAGGTTATTGTTTAACTGTTTTAATTATTTACTTGTGTTATTATCTTGTATTTTATTCTGTGAACTGCCCCGAGATCTTATGATGAAAGGCAGTATATAAATTTAATAAATAAATAAACTAGTTGGCTTCGCCTGCCATTGGCTCTGGCTCCACCTATTATTGACCTCTCTGCCTTCTGACTTACCAGTCCCAATGGGCACCAGCCACAAGGGACAGAGAGCACTGCAATAGCCAAAATGCCCTCTCCACCGAGCCTGATGCATTCCTGTTCCTGCTTTAGTGTATGAGCCTGCTTCAAAGCTAAGGACATAAGCAAGTTGGTGTTTTAAGATCTATATCCCCTGTCTTTTAATGGGCTTTTGGAACACTGACTTAGGGGATAATGATTGTTCTGACTTCCATATAAATGGGTTACCGGAAAGGTCTCCTTTTTTGCTGGACATCTGTTGATGGGGAATTAGAGCAATCCACAAATAACAAAACGCCAACAGCTCTTCCTTCTTTTTGAAATCTTTCCAATGGCTCCTTAAATCAAGGCTCCGTTGGGTTACTAGCACCTCCCTCAAACACACAAACTGGTACTACTAAGTTTTAACCAGGTAACCAGGGTGATGAACCAAGTAAAGCTTCAATGCAGATTAAAATGTGCCTCCCAATCAACCAGTGTGGCAGGCAACAAGTAAAGGATTCTGGGATTCAGAATTTGGGAAGAACTTTGTCACTTGTGGGCACATAATGCACAATGCCTGGGTAACATATTACCAGCAAGGAGGATGTGCTATTTGCCTCTGCCATGCTGGCTCCCTCAAGAACTAAATTTAATATTGGGGGGAAAGTATGAGAGAGAAACTGAAATTGATAGGTTTCTGTGTCACAGGGATCTGGACCCTGTGAAGCTTCAGATGCTAGTGAATTTCAAATCCCATAGTTCCTGACCATGCTGACTTAAACTGATGAGAGCTGAAGTCCAAAAAATATTGGGTGGTGAAGCAGGTCCTCCATCCTTGATTTAGCATCTCTGGTTTTTTCCTTTAAAATAACAATATGTGTGTGGCTGTTGGGGGTGGGGGTTTCGGCATCAATGGGTGAATAGCCAATATGCGGGGGAATGGAATAATCTGCCAATTTTGTAATATCTTGGTTTCTCACTTTTCAATCTTAAATTCAGTTCTCTACATTTCCAAAGAAGCCTGTTCGTGCTTTTTGCTTAAGTCCAGAAAACTCATCAGCATTTTAGCATGAATGTCTCCTAATGTACACATTTTTGTATGCAATGTACACAATTTTGAAAGTGATCTTATGTTGCATTTTTGTAAGTGGCTATCTATTTCTATGCCCACATTATCCTAGTAGATGCATTTCTGTACACACCAGATGGTTGGAAAACTGCATTGCAAAACTGCAAATTTCAAAGGATGGTATTATTTCTAATTAGGTAGGTTTAAATGTTACTCATACTCAGAGTTAGACACATTAGCATTAATGTACATGAGAAACTTAGGTTTATTAACTTCAATTATTTTAACAGGCCAGGCTCAAGAATCTTGTGCTAATTCATAAAGCCCTAAGCAACTGGTGTCCAAAGTACCTTAAGGACTATCTGATCATTATCTGACACTGCAACTGAAATCCTCTGATGGGGCACTTCTGTTGGTTCCCCACATCCAAGACTTGGTCAGCCTTTACCAGGAGACAAGTCTTTATTGTGGCAGGCCCTGCCCTGTGGAACTCCCTGCCAGTAGAATTACTGCATTAGTCTCATCTCGTTTATTTTAGATGTCTTTTAAAAATTGTTCTGTTCCAACATGCCTTTGCAATGTGATTCTTTCTTATTCAATCAACCAGTCTTTATTGATGTTTCTATTTATGTTAATGTGTTACAGTATTGATGTTGTACTAATGTATTACTGTAGTATAGGATGTGATTCCTGCATTAAAAGACCAGATGACTCTTGCGGTCCCTTCTAATTATACAATTCTATGATTCTATGATGTTATTATATTGTACACAACCTTGTTATATGGTCACCCCCCCCAAAAAAAAAACCCCACACAACTCCACCATTTAAATATATAAATACTCTGAGAATAGCTTGGTTGGGTAAGGCCAGTAGCAGTTGTGGATTTCCAGGGAGGATTTTCTGTGTTCCCACTGGTCCTTTGAAGTGTATCAAAAACAAAACACTTCTGACAATCCCTGAATGAGGGAAGGGTGATTCTAGGACACATGAATTAGTGACCGCCCTCGTCTCTTTACTGTACAAATAGGTCTATTTTTCTGTTTTTGTCTTCTCCTCTCTCTCTCTCTTTCTCTCTGGGTGTGTGTGTGTTTAAAACAAAATGCCAAAAGGCTGTGAGAAGCTTGACTTGGATAACGTAGGGAATCCTTGTCTGAATCAGAAGTCTAAGCTCTGCGTGTGTTGGAGGTACAGGGTAGTAGTGCAGTATGCAGTAAACAAAGGAAAGACATCAAAACTCAGACGGCTATTCTGCTTTCCTGTTATTTCAGCTGCATTTTCACTTATTTGGCTAGAGAGGGAACAGGTGCAAAAGACACACAACAATCTCTCTGCCCCTTCAACCCAGACAAATGCACATCCCACCCCTCTTTTCACTATTAAGTTGATTTAAAAGGCAAGAGTGCCAAAGAACATTTGGATCCCACAAGAGGGGCAGCAAACTAACACCACCATGCCTGGATTTTACAGTCTCCTGTGAATGATGGACAGGAGGGCAAAACAGGCCACGTGCAGGCATGATCTCTGCGAAAAGCCACAGGGCTGTGGGGTTGGCCGGGATCTCAAGGGCCAGCTGTGCATTTCTATGAGGAGACCATGATGCTAGTTTCCTGCGACAGTGCCAGTTGTACACATCAAAAAGGGCAGTGGGCACATATGGGGTAAGGCAATCCCACAGGTCAATCGGTCCCAGATGAGTCTGGGAAGCCCATAAGCCCATTGATCGCTCATTATCATCTATGATTTTTCCTAGTTCCCTTTTGACACTGTCCCAGTTGGTGGTGCTTTGCAAATCTTGTGGCAGCAAATCCCAGCATTTAGCTGTGAGCTGTGTAGTGGTGCCTATTGGGACTGGTAGGGGCAGAAGGCAGGGAGACCAAACATTAGGAATACAAAGAAAGCTGGCTCAGTTTTGTATACCCTGGCTGGGACGGGCTCTCCAGGGTTTTATGCATGGGTCTATCCCAGACTTCCCTTGAGAAGCTAGGGATTGAGCCTGGTACTTTGCACATGCAAAGCAAGTGCTCCGTTTCTGAGCAAAGGGCTTTCAGCTAAGCCAGAGCCAATGAAAGCAAGGGCCAACTAAATTTAGTTTTGCTATTCTCTTTAAGAGGAATAATGAAGAGGAAGCCGGCAGCCAGTGCCACCCTCTGGACTGGCTGGAAAGAAAGAAGGCAGGCAGGTGAAGCGTAGCTGAGGGCAGACCAAGGTTTGCCAGGCAGTGCAGCATTTGCCCATTCACTGTGTCAAGAACCATGCACTGTGTGAAGACTGAACTACAGGTGACAGAGGGAGAAAGTAACACTAACAACATTTTAAGAAGGTTCTTGCCCCCCAGTTAGCAGGACTGGGAAATAGGGAAGGTCAGGGGTGGCCTGTCCATTAGGTGAGGTGAAGCCATTTGCTTCAGGAGGCAGATCCATGTGCCTCTCCCCCACCACTGCACTATTGCCGGCCCTCCCAGGACTTCACCCACATTGCCAACACAGCCCTGTTGCCCTTGCCCTTGCCACTGTCACAGTGGTAGCAGAGACGCAGCTGCAGGTGAGAGTACAGTTGCCTTGACAGGTCTGGAAGCAGCATAGGCCTGACAGCAGGGGCAAGGAGGGACTGGGGACCCGGATCTGCGGAGGTAGGCAGTGTTGGAGAGGGGCATTGGGGTGTTTTGTTTACAGTGCCAAAACATCTTGAGCCCGCCCTGCGGGTGGTGATTTACCAGGGTTAGAGATAAGAAAAGAAGGAACATCTGTTCTACCTTGGGAGGGACAGAGCTGCATGTAGAAAGTTAAATAAGGTGTCTCTTCTGAAAGGATGCTCCATAATATTTCCCTTGGGAGGGACTTTGTGTCTTGACTTAATCTCCACTGTTACCATCACATTTGCAACTGGCCTCAACCCCCCCACAACAACAACAACAACAACAACTCACAGCAACCAATGGACCAACACATTGCTCCAGACACAAATCAGGATCTGCAGGACTTGTTCTAGGTCAAGGCATGAATGGGATTGCCTGAATGAAGCAAGGGATGAAGGAACAAAGGGAGCAGTCTTACAGTGAGTCAGACCATTGGGTCCATGTAGCTCTGGTCTACGTTGACTGGCAGCAACTCTCCAAAGGGTTTCAAATAGGGAGACTCCAGGCCCTACCTGGATGCAAAGCAGATGCTCTACCTATGAATTACAGCCCTTTCTCTAAGAAGAAGCTGCCTTATACTGAATCAGACCCACTGGTCCATCTAACAAAGTATTGCTTTGACTGAGTAGCAGTGGCTCTTCTGGGTTTCAGATGGGAGAAAATAATCACAGTCCTACATGAGAGATGCTGAGGACTGAGGGACTCTCCACATAGAAATATGTTCTGCCAGTGAGCTCCAGCCCTTCTCCCAAAGAAATGAAGAGGGGGAAAGAGAGAAAAGTGGGTGGCAGAAAAAAGAAAGAAAGAATGGGGAGGCAGGTGGTGGCAAGGGAGAGGGCAAAGGGAGAGAAGGGATGGCAAAAAGAGTGTGGGGGTGGCAAGATAGAGGGGCAGAAAAGAGAGAAAATGGTGGCAGAGGGAGAAGAATGGGATGCCCTGCCCCCTTATGACTCTGTTCCCACCCACCACCCATAAGTGGCCCCCAAGAGATTTTCCCCAAGGGAACACGACCCCCAACAGGAAAAAAAGGTTCCCCAAGCTAGAACGGACAGTGCTAGATACGCTGGTTCTGGTGGCCCAGCCTTGTATAAGATATCTTCTTATGTTCCTAGGAAAAGAAGCAGCGCTAAGTTCTCCTCAAAGCTCTGTGTTTCATTTTGGGTGGGGCTGCATGCCATTAAATTTACTTTAATCCCCAGCCCCCAGCAGGTGGACCTGGCAGCCACATCTGCATGTTTGAGAGTCAGAATGTTCCTCTGGCTAGCAGGGCTTCGGGGGCGGGGGGGGGGAGGACAAGAAGACAGACTGACAGAGTCTGGAGATGGATGAGTGGGAAGGAATGCAATAGCAGGAGGCAGCTGTGGGGATGAGCTCTAGCAAATTGACCACATTCAGTGGAGATTGGAGATCATGCTTCCTTTTGCCCAAAGCAGGGGGTCATGTTATCTCAAGCCTCTGTGCACAGAGGTTTGACCCAGAGCCAAATGCAAGTCAGCAAGAGGCAGACTTGACTGTGGCCTCTCCAAGGGAGCTTTGCTCCAACCTTTCAGCGCTGGCTTGCAGCTGCAAACTACACAGCAAGGAGCCATGCCACTGGCTGAAGGGCACACAGCTGAAATTTGGTGTACTTCAGATCTTGGTTCAGTAACCCCTGATGGATTTAACATAAAAGGGGCTTTTTGAGGCATAGGGTACTTCCAGACTTTTGCAATTTATGGGTGGGATTCAATCACATACCAGCAAGTGCAGGTTGCTCAGTTGATTTGGCAGTCCTGCGCAACAACTCCACTCCCCTCACCCAAATTGTGTGTGTGTGTGTGTGTGTGTGTGTGTGTACTTTTGGCAATAAGGAAAGTGTCAGGAAAATGTACTTTAAAGGGGGTGGTGGGATGATTACTTAGAAAAAAGTCATATAATATATTAATATAGTATTAGAAAATAGCTACCAACTTAACTCTAGAGGCACTGTGGAATTAGAATATGGAATCTAGCCCTTATGCAGAAACCAATGAAGCATCCTACAATGCTCAGAATGCAAAGACCAAAGATGATTTTGAAACTGTATTACATGTGTTTATTCAGTACGCTGGAAAGGACAATGTTGTCCTCTCACCCATGGCTCACTCTGAGACAATCTGTTAAGACAGAGAGCAAAAGATACCCAGTTCAAAACTGCTTACAAACTCACTGTTTGACTGCAAATGCATGGAATGTTTCTTTTGGGGGGGGGGCTATGGAGATTGCTTGCCATATGTATTTTTAGAAACTGAGACACAAAAAAGTTTTTTTTTTTAAAAAAAAGACATATAATCTCCCCACAAAAAATCAGAATGAATGCTCAGTAAACAGTTTTCTAATGTCCCTTCAAAATTTGCACAAACAAATCAGGACAAATGCTCACCAAACAGGCCATCTGGAGAGTGGCCTGATGGACATGCTCTCCTGCCTCAGAAGAATTTATCCCAAAGCACAGAATCTGACACCGTACAAGCATACTCATTTCCTCCCCTAAAGGAAACTACTGGGGCAGGAGGAGGGGCTGTGAATTTGATTGGAGGAATAGCATTTGGAGAGGGAGGTTTAACCCTTCTCCCTGTTGACATTGTAGGAAATGTTTAGATGTTGGTATGTACTATCAGGGAAATTGTAGATAGGACAAGGAGAGATTTTAACTGTTCTGGTGCTTCTGCACCAATCAAATTTGGGTCTCTAACCCTATGGCATCATTAACGTCCAATATCCTCACTGAATCAGTCCTACTTCCCAGCTTAGATCAAACCATACTTGTTTATCGAAGATATGCCTACCCTGTCCTTCAAACAGGTCCTCAGAATGCCATTCTTCATTGCCTCTCTTGATGCAAGTCACATGGCATTCTTCAAGCAGAAAACTGGCTTGCAATTATTACCATGATATATTCCAGCGGTGGGAAAGCCACTTTTTTTTAGCCTGAGAGCCAAATTCCCTTTTGGCCAGTGGCAGACGGGGGACAAAGGCAAAAGTGGATGGAACAAAGAATGTAAATTCTACCTTTGCACAGAAGGCTAGTTCTTACACACACTCATTCCATTCAAATGGGGGGAATTCTGAGGGCCACATAGGGATGCCTGGTGGAGTACATTTCACTGCTTATAATAATATAACTCATATCTTGAAGTGTGGCTCCTTACATAGATAAACCAACATCATTTGTGCAGAGGAGGGAAGTGTCAGCAGGTTTGGGGGGAACAGAAGGTTTGCTGAAGTATGAAAAAATAACATTGTAAATGAAGGGGGTGGAATCCAAACAGCACAATGCGGACTGGGTGAGCACAAAAAGGTGGGAGGAGGAATTCATGGAGTATCCTAGAACAGGGCATGTCTCCATGGGTGGAACACTGAACAGGAGTGCTATAACATTTTGTTGCAAGCTTTGCGCCAACAGATAAAATCAAGAGCTGTTTGCCTTTGTGCTATCAGTACTTACGTGTCCATGAATTTCCGGCTGAGGTCTGAGATGATGAATGGAGAGCCCTTCTGAAAGGGAGGGTCCCGGGCTACTTTGTACCAGATAGGTCGGCAGTTGGCACACTGCTTGCTCTGTGGGACCGAGCTTATCATGGCGGCATCAATCTCCAGCTGTTCATCCAAAGTGTAGATTTGGATGCCACAAACTTCTTCATTCACCTTCTTGGAGTCCAGCCTGATGGTCATGGGGACATCACAGAAGAAGTTCTGAGGGCCAAGGGATATGTTCCGCCCACTGACCATTAAGAGTTTGATGTCATTCACCGCTTCGCTAAAATGCCAGTCATCAGAGACATAGGTCACCCATATGGTCAGAGACTCTGGGATTACCGGGTACTGAAACTCTAGCTCCAAGTAGCAGCCCTGGGGTTCAGGACAGGCAGGAGGGATGGTTTGCTTGATGACTGCTGAATTGGGGCTCCAAGTTCTAACACTGGCCTTGCACGGCTGTTCCACATCAGGGGGACCTTGAAAGCATAAAGAAAATGTAAAGTTGAAGGCAACACCTCAACACTGCACAGGTCTTATAAAACTGGAAACCTGAAATTTCAGTTTCCACAATGTAATTTATATGTTGTATAAAGAAGAATTTACATGGGACACTGATGGGCCACAAGCTTCTTTCCTTTGCCCATCAATTTCCTTGGACAACCTCGATTATTGTGTTATTGCATTGGAAGAAAAACCTCTCTATCCACTAGGGAAGGAGAAGCCAGTCAATTTCAGTTTTTCTCAAATTCTCATATTTCCAAACCTCAGTTCAGTTCTTCTCATTTCTGGATCAGTTTGCAATAAAAAGTCATTGTGAAAATTCATCAGCAGTTTAGTGTGAATTTCTCTTAATATATACTTTTCTGCATGCAGAATATAATTTATTATGTATGCTATTTTTGTTAATCTGTACATATTATTTATTATTATTATTAAATTTATTATCTGCCCTTCATCCTAAGATCCCAGGGCAGGTTACAAATTAAAACACAACGTTAGAACAGAATAACAGAAACAGTTTAAAACAATTTATAATTACAGAAATAAAGTGGGCCATAAAAATATGCACATCCAGTGTCAAAGGCTAGTTGCATTTCTTTTAGGAGGTTTTGTACAGAAACGCGAACTGAACTGAATTCCTCCTCTAACCCAATTCACTTTCATATCCGGTTTTCAGTAACACCGCTTGAGACCCTTCTTCATGTGCCCCCTCCATGAGGGGTCTGGAGGGTGGTAACACAAGAACAAGACTTTTCTGTGGTAGCTCCCTGTAGGTGGAATGCTCTCCCCAGGGCAGCTCCCCAGGTGCCTTTGTTACATATCTTTAGGCACATGGAAGAAATGTTCCTCTATATCCAGGCCTTTGTCTGATGAAACAATCACTGGTCTTCAGAAATGGCGGGGAGTTAATTGTAAACACTGTTTGACTGTAGAATTGCTTTGCAAAATTTGGAGAAGTGTGAGTTTCAAAGCGTGACTGTGGTGTTTCAGTAGTAGATAGGTAGCCGTGTTGGTCTGCCATAGTCAAAATAAAAAAAATCCTTCCAGTAGCACCTTAAAGACCAACTAAGTTAGTTCTTGGTATGAGCTTTCGTGTGCATGCACACATGTTATCTGAAGAAGTGTGCATGCACACGAAAGCTCATACCAAGAACTAACTTAGTTGGTCTTTAAGGTGCTACTGGAAGGAATTTTTTTATTTTGTGGTGTTTCAGTTCACATGCTGTTATGGGAAGAGAAAATTAGGGAGTAACAAAACAAAATTTCTCCCCCATCCCTCCTGTTCACTTTTTCCACGACCGTGCATGATTTTTCATAGATTACCCTGATGCGTCCCTCACCCTTCCATCATTTGTCTCCCCTGCCCTTCCAAACTAAAAAGACTGGAGTGCAATAAGAAAATGCAACAGAAGGTAGCAAAGGATTGGTAACAAGCAGATAAAAACAACATTAAACTGAAACAAGTGGAAAAAGGACAATGCAGCCAAATACAACAGTGGAAATGAAATGTTATCTTCTCGCATTTGCTTTTCTTTCTTTTTTTTGCAAAATATGAATGAGGTGAGGCAGTGAAGGTTTGGTCACAAAGAGATAGCATGCAACAGTGACTCGATTTATTTGGAGCAGGATCACTCTTCCTTATGAAAGCTCATGCCATGATAAACTAGTTAGACCTATTCCTCACTGAAAAGGTCTGTCTGTGTTTGGCGCTGTACCACATCTCCAGTTCCACAGATGGGGAATGTGTGGTCCTGTGGATGTTGTTAGACTCCAGCTCCCATCAGCTCTAGACTGTATGGCCAATAGTAGGGATGATGGGAGTTGCATCCCAACAACATCCAGAGGGCCACAGATCTGTCAAGTGTTCTGCCTCCCACTGTGGGAGCTCTGAGCTTCAACAGTCTTACAGTGCAATATACTATGCGGGTCCACTGGGAGCAGGCTCCTTTGAGCTCAATGGACTTAATCCCAAGTAAATTTGCACAGCAAAGGGACGCGGGTGGTGCTGTGGGTTAAACCACAGAGCCTAGGACTTGCTGATCAGAAGGTCGGCGGTTCGAATCCCCGTGACAGGGTGAGCTCCTGTTGCTTGGTCCCTGCTCCTGCCAACCTAGCAGTTCAAAAGCATGTCAAAGTGCAAGTAGATAAATAGGTACCGTTCTGGCAGGAAGGTAAACGGCATTTCCATGAGCTGCTCTGGTTCGCCAGAAGTGGCTTAGTCATGCTGGCACATAACTGGAGTCACAGTGTATATTAAACTTGCAAAACATATTGGGTGGTATTCAACTCAGTTTTATTCAGAATAGACCCACTAAAATGGATGATGCTAACTTAATCACATTAATTAATTTCAATGGGAATAAAGCTTAGCTGAATACCACCCACTGAACCTCAAGAAAAGATCATTCAGCAGGTGAAATGAAACCTTAAACTTTTTATTAGAAAGGCAAACCATCCATGAAAGGAAAGGACCATGCTGTACTTCCTCTCTATCACTTCATTTACTTTGCCAGAAAAAAGAGGTGTCTATCAATTGCCCTTGTGCTCCAGCAGGTGACTTCATCACTCCTGCTTTTAAAAAGGTTTCATGTAGATGTTAAACAACATGGGGGATAGGATTGAGCCCTGCAGAACCCCACATTGAAGGTTCCATGGGACTGAAAAGCATTCCCCAAGCCACACCTTCTGGAAACAACCATCCAAGTAGGACTGTAATCACCACAAAGCGGTGCCACCCACCCCTAGTCCAGACAGTCACTCCAGAAGGATACCATGGTCAATGGTATTGAAAGCTGTTGAGAGGTCGAGAAGAAATAACAGGGACATGTTTCCCTTGTCTCTCTCTCTCTCAATAAGAGGTCATCATACAGGGTGACCAAAGCAGTTTCTGTGCTAAAACCGGACCTAAACCCTGATTGAAATGGATCCAGAAAATCAGTTTCTTCCAAAAACTAGTTTGCTAGAAATGTTGTCCAGAGTTAGTTGTTTTTTGAAATCAACAGCATACAATATCTGTGTGAAACCTTTATTCACAGCCAAGAAGTGGGAGGAACAAAACATGGACTATTGAGATGCAAAGGATATTCTTGGCCAAATTAAGGTAACATTGCATACCCTACAAGAAAGCAGTTCAAAATCTCTCTTAAAATACTATTACTGTTATTAATACTACTAACAGCAGCAGCAAGGCCCTTTGAAATGTAAGAATCTTCCTATCAGACAGCCCATTGGTCTATCTAGCTCAGTACAGTCTACACTGACTGGCAGCAGCTCTACAGGATTTCAGACCAAGAGTTTTCCCCAGCTCTACCTGGAGATGCCAGGGATTGAACCCTACAGCAGGAAATTGGGGGGAGATGTGCCCCTTTCCCCACACAGAAAACATCACTGCATGTGTGTCCTCTGCTGTGTGGGTCAGGGTTGCCCACTCCATTTTAAAAAACCCTCATAACTGAGCAAGCATTGTTGGGAAGAAAGCTATGCTTAGATCTACTAAATCGATAAAATTTGCATTGCAAAAGCAAAAGTGGGTTTGGGCAGAGCAGGCGGAAGAAAGCTGCCTGTGTTGATATGTAAGGGAAATCAATAAGGTTTGCTTTGTGAATCAGAAGAGAGTTGATGAGGGAAGAAGGCACCTGCAAAATCATTTGTAGCTCAGAACAGGGGAGACTGGGCTTCTGAAGCCAAATCAAGAGCAGCAGTCCAGAAGGATATAATGGTCCACTGTATGAAAAACTGCTGAGAAGTCCGGGCACTCCCCTAGCCTAAGCTGTCACGCAAGTCATCTTTCAGGGCTACCAAGTCTGTTTCTGTCCCAAGAATACATCCTGAAACTAATCTGGAATGGATCCAGTCCAGGACCACCTGAAGCTAAAAAGCCTACACCCACTCTAGCACCTCCCAAAAGATATATTTGAAACCATGTGGTAGTTGCTCATTACTCTGGGATTCTAATTTGGATTATTCAAAAGTGGTTTCACCAGCACATCTTTCTGACAAGTGAAGACCACATCTTCCCTCAAGGAGGCATCAACAACCTCTGAGGTCCTGATACCCAGCTCAGCTTTTGCTGATTTCACTATCCAAGATGCACAAGGATCTAATGTACAAATGGAAGGACACATGGCTCCCAGTGGACTGACCATATTCCCAGCCAACGCCAACGAAAAGAAAACCATTACAGGGCTTCCTGTTTCCAGTGTGCCAGGAATGGAGTCTCTCTCTCCAGGAATGGGAGAGAGACAGATGGAGATAATCAGATAATGATGGGGGAATTTCACTATCTGCATTCCTCTTTGGTTGGAAGAGGAACCAGGCTCTCATCCTCAGTTTGCCTGGTGGTCTGGCACTCGCTTCCCCATGGAACGCGAGGGCAGGCAAAGGCATTGAGACCACGGAGCACTCCAGGTGCCGTGACCCCCTCCCGATCCCGTTCCTGGAAGCACAGGTTATCTTGTGAATTGGACTTAACTGGAGTAAACTAGAGGCACGTGCCAGAGACGTTGAGATAAGAAACTGCAAAAACAACCCAGCTACAAAGATGTAAACGTTTTGGATTGAGAGCAGATTTCATTCAGTGAAAGAAGAGTTTGGATTTGATATCCCGCCTTTCACTCCCTTTAAGGAGTCTCAAAGCGGCTAACATTCTCCTTTCCCTTCCTCCCCCACAACAAATACTCTGTGAGGTGAGTGGGGCTGAGAGATTTCAGAGAAGTGTGACTGGCCCAAGGTCACCCAGCAGCTGCAAGTGGAGGAGCGGAGGCGCGAACCCGGTTCCCCAGATTATGAGACTACCGCTCTTAACCACTACACCACACTGGCTCTCTGAATCTTCCTATCAGACAGCCCATTGGCTGTGAAAGAGACAATGGGGGGGGGGGGAGCCCACGGTTTGCTTACTTAAGGTTTTTCTCTATATTTATGATAAGGCAACAACAACACCCCCGCCCCCGCCCTCTGAATGCAAGTTTTATTAACAAATATCTGCACAAGTGAAGAAATTGGAAAATAATATGGAATTTAACAAAATTGGAACTGCACGTGTGACAGAAAGGAACTGAGAGGGAAGGAGGAAAGAAATGCTATGCTTTGAAAATATAGAGTAAAATCTTCCCTAACCTTCATTATCCACAAAGGAATATGTTTGAGATAAGGGTAAATGGCCATAAATCAGCAGCAGAGAGGAAAGAAGTCTACCAGCTGCGAGAATAGAAGTTCTTGGATTAACTATCTGCAGTCCGGATTCAGACCTTTCTTCCTCGGCTGGAAAAATGGCAAAGACAGCTTCCTTACTGGAAGCCGAATCAATGGATGAAGCGATGCAATGACTTTTGGAAACTGTGAGATAACAACTTCTCCTGAGAGATGATGGGAATCATCAAGCCTGGTAGATGAAGGGAACGCAGTGGATGTAGCCTACCTTGATTTCAGCAAGGCATTCGACAAGGGGCCCCATGATCTTCTTGTAAAGAAGCTGGTAAAATGCGGTCTTGACTATGCTACCACTCAGTGGATTTGTAACTGGCTGACTGACCGAACCCAAAGGGTGCTCATCAATGGTTCCTCTTCATCCTGGAGAAGAGTGACTAGTGGGGTGCCACAGGGTTCTGTCTTGGGCCCGGTCTTATTCAACATCTTTATCAACGACTTGGATGATGGACTCAAGGGCATCCTGATCAAATTTGCAGATGACACCAAACTGGGAGGGGTAGATAACACCCAATAGGACAGGATCACACTTCAAAACGACCTTGACAGATTAGAGAACTGGGCCAAAACAAACAAGATGAACTTTAACAGGGAGAAGTGTAAAGTATTGCACTTGGGCAAAAAAAATGAGAGGCACAAATGCAAGATGGGTAACACCTGGCTTGAGAGCAGTACATGTGAAAAGGATCTAGGAGTCTTGGTTGACCACAAACTTGACATGAGCCAACAGTGTGACGCGGCAGCTAAAAAAGCCAATGCAATTCTGGGCTGCATTAATAGGAGTATAGCATCTAGATCAAGGGAAGTAATAGTGCCACTGTATTCTGCTCTGGTCAGACTTCACCTGGAGTACTGTGTCCAGTTCTGGGCACCACAATTCAAGAAGGACACTGACAAACTGGAACGTGTCCAGAGGAGGGCAACCAAAATGGTCAAAGGCCTGGAAACGATGCCTTATGAGGAACGGCTAAGGGAGCTGGGCATGTTTAGCCTGGAGAAGAGGAGGTTAAGGGGTGATATGATAGCCATGTTCAAATATATAAAAGGATGCCATATAGAGGAGGGAGAAAGGTTGTTTTCTGCTGCTCCAGAGAAGCGGACACAGAGCAATGGATCCAAACTACAAGAAAGAAGATTCCACCTAAACATTAGGAAGAACTTCCTGACAGTAAGAGCTGTTCGACAGTGGAATTTGCTGCCAAAGAGTGTGGTGGAGTCTCCTTCTTTGCAGGTCTTTAAGCAGAGGCTTGACAACCATATGTCAGGAGTGCTCTGATGGTGTTTCCTGCTTGGCAGGGGGTTGGACTCGATGGCCCTTGTGGTCTATTCCAACTCTATGATTCTATGATTCCAACAGTTGCAGGAATAAAGGATATAACACCATATATGGATGGGAAAACATCATGGAAAAAATTGTCACACGCAGGAAAGAATAAGGATTACAGCTAAAGTTCCTCACTTGAAACTTTATATATTACCTATTATAACAACACAAATTGAAATCACAAAAATCTGGAATGGAATGAAAATTATTAAAATTTTGGAACGCAGAAAAAATATAGAAGAATGAACTCATCAACTCTAGCATGCGAGGGGGGCAGTTTAATTAAATTGTATAATTTGACATTAATAATTGTATTAATTGGATAAAATTGATATTATTATAATGAGGCTGTTATTGGAACGATCAATAATTTTTTCCAAAAAAAGAAATCCATTGCAACAATGTAGGGAGGGGGGCAATTTTGATTCTGTTTGCATTTTACTTTTAAAAAACCTACTAATTCACCCTTTCCAAAATCTTACATGAACTGAAAAGCAGGCAGTCTTCATAGCTCCCTGAATTATGTGATGTGGTTCCCATACAAAGTAATAGGAATAAAAATGAGTGCATAAGGGGAAAGTTTACCTAAAACTGCACATATTTGTGAAAATAACATAAAATAATATGGTTGGTTTTATGTTATTTTCTTTTTAAATTTATTTATTATCTATGCATTTTCCAGTTGTCATGTTTACACATCATATTTCACCATCCAACATAATTTCTATACTGACTTCCCAACCTAACCTTCCGTGGCGTTCTTGGTATTCCTAGCTAAGCTGCATATCAGTTTTTTATTCCACCCTACTGTTTCCCTTGTTGCCCCTCCTTGTTTTTAGCAATTTGTCATAAGATCACCCCTACTTTTAGATTGATTTCAGTATTCCCCAAAAGGGTCCTATTCACCCTTCATCTTTTTTTCATCTTTTATTTTGGCTGTTAAGTTGGAAAGTTCAGCAAATTCTAACAATTTATACAGCCATTAGTCTTTCAATGGAATTGGGTTTTTTCCATCCAACTTCTAGCATAAACTACTCTGGCCACCACTGTTGCATAGAGAAAGATGATGTGTGCCTTTGTGGAGATCTCATTGCTAATGGTTGCTAGTAAGAGGGCTTCGGGGGGTTTTGGAAATGTAATTTTAAGGATTTTTTTGAGTTAATTGTAGACCATCTCCCAGTACTCTTGGGTGTACTTACAGTGCCACCACATATGAATGAAGGATTCCTCAGCCTCTACACATTTCGGACAGAGTTTAGAGCTTCTTTCATACATTTAAACCAATTTGGAGGGTTTCATGTACCACCTTTAGGGCATTTTTTACTATATTTTCTTTTATCAAGTTGCAAGCTGAAAAGTTCATTGTTTTATCCCAGAATTTTTCCCAGGCTGAGATCTTGATATTGTGGTCCATATCTGTCAGGGAACTGACATCGGAGCAGAGGGGAGAGGTGAGGCTCCCGGATTCTGCAGGAGAGGGAACGAGTAAGGGAAGAGAGAGAACGTCATCTGGGGAAGGAAGTCCAGGTGACACCAAGAAGAAGGGAGAGGCAGAGAGCATATTGGAGGTGAGGCTCCGAGACTCTTCCAGTGAAGTCAGTGAGGAGGGTGGAGGACCACCACTCAGCACGCCCACTCTGCGCAGAAGGCTTCCACGCAGAGAGGCGAGGAGAAGGTTGTCCGTTAAGGAATTCTTATGCTGGAGGAAATTTAGAAGATGCCCACTCATGGATTCTGCTAGCGACTGAGCAGCAGCGTCA
The DNA here is from genome assembly GCF_965112155.1 of Podarcis liolepis. NCBI lineage: Eukaryota > Metazoa > Chordata > Lepidosauria > Squamata > Lacertidae > Podarcis > Podarcis liolepis. The sequence continues at coordinate 43,748,013 of NC_139570.1, read as the reverse complement.
AAGGCTGCTCAGTCAGGGAAAGACACAACCACCCCTTAAGCAGTTTGGAACAGCTGGAGGTTTACACACAAGCAACCCCAATTCCCTTGACAGCATCTATGGCCCAATGCATCATTGCAGCCTTAACCATTTTGTCTTTTGTTTCCTATTCCAGAAAGATTTTATAGTTTAGATATTAATTTTGGATTAAATTCTGAACTCCCTTCCAGAACGCCATTTTCTTTGCCCTTCCTAAAGACCTTATTTAGTTGAAAGTATTGGAACCAGTCTGAGACCCAATTTTGTACTTCTTCTCTTCTCTTTAATCCTAAACTGCCCTCCCTCTGCTCAAGGAGGTCCTTATATGTGCCCCAGATCTTGTTCATGTTTGGTTTTTTATTGCCACTGCTCAATGGGAGATATCCACCAATGTGCTCTTTGTTTCCCCCCAGACACTGTAGAAGCTTTTTCTGATCACATGATTGTGAAATCCCTTGTGGGCCTTGACTTTGTCGTACTATAGGTAGGCTTGCCATCCGTAGTTCAGATCAAATCCTTCTAGATCCAGGATGCTTATGTTTTTCAGCTCCACCCAATCTTTCATCCAACAAAGACATGGTACATTTTCAGGTCTAGGAGCCCAAATCCCCCTGTTCTTTGCATCAATTAATATTTTATATTTAATCCTGTCATCCCGTTCTCTCTCTCTCATCCCCCCACCATATGAAATTAGTAATATAATTTTCCCATTGTTTAAAATAGCTGGTGCCTTTAATCACTGGTAGAGCTTGGAACGAAAAGATCATTTTCGGTAAGATATTAATTTTGGCCGCTGATCTTCTTCCAAGAAGTGAAAGCTTCATTTGGTTCACTGGATGCTCCAAGCTTAGACCATGTGGCGTAAGCAAGCCATCTTTGTGTTTCTATACAAATAATTTATAGACTCCTATCCTTATACTTAAGGTATATTACCTGTCTTTTCTTGCTGCCATATGGAAAAGTACATGAATCTGACCTTTGAAGAGTTTGTAAACCTTTTTTAACTTACCAAACATGTGGTTTCTTTCTATGCTAAGGGAAGTGGGGAGCTTTGGAAACGACTTGGAAGGGGATATTTTAAAGGTCTAATAGCCTAGAATCCCATGTTTTACTTTGCTGCATATTTTGTTTTTTTAAAATCTCTACCGGGGCTCTCTCACCAAAGAATACTTGCTCCAAACCTGTATCTAGACATACAGAGAATTGTTTTATTTTACCATATCTAGTATCCCCCCCCCTTCTAAACCAAATCTAACCAATAATTCCTGCACTGCAGGGGTTTGGACTAAATTACCTTTGATGTCCCTTCCAACTCTACAATAGAGAGTCCTACTAGGCTGGGAGGTTTTGGAGAAACTTGCTAAATATGTGCGTGAAGCTTAAAAACCCCCAGTTAAAAGCAGGGGAACCTTCAACAGTTTAGTAAAGTAAGCAACAAGTGGAAAACCTCTAAAATACGGCAGTCACAAAACTTTCCTGACTTTCTGAAAGCAGCAGCTGTTCAAATCAAACAATGGTGGGGGTGCTAATTATATTACATATGGGCCAAAATCCTCTCCCCATACACTTTAATAGGAGACATAAAGGTAAAGGTAAAGGGACCCCTGACAATTAAGTGCAGTTGCGAACGACTCTGGGGTTGCGGCGCTCATCTCGCTTTACAGGTCGAGGGGGCTGGCGTTTGTCCGCAGACAGTTCTTCCAGGTCATGTGGCCAACATGACAAAGCCGCTTCTGGCGAAACCAGACCAGCACACGGAAACGCCGTTTACCTTCCCACTGGAGTGGTACCTATTTATCTACTTGCACTTTGACCTGCTTTTGAACTGCTAGGTTGGCAGGAGCTGGGACCGAGCAACAGGAGCTCACCCCTTCGCAGGGATTCGAACCGCTGACCGGTAAAAGTGTGAGATGAAATTTTGACATACCTTGAATATTATTTAGCAATGGGCAGTACACACACAACCCTGTATTTCAGTTTGGACATAGAAATGACTTGTCAGTTATGCTTATTTACATCTGTGCATGTGTGTGTGTGTGGGGGGGGTAACCTTCCTTCCCTGACAACTTTACATTCATAATGTAGGTTGCACTATATTAAACTGATTTAAGAATCTCGCTGAGAGTCCTGGACACTAATCTTGGCTCAAACAAAACAAAGTAAACATCACCACTGCTTCGTGTCTGGGCAGCAATGGTCCTTGTCTCATGAGACAGTCAAGAACTACCGTATAAGCAAGGCAAATTTGTGCCCCAAACCTTCTAATTATGAATTTCTCTGCTATCATTCGAACTATATTATTTTTTCATTTTTCTTGTTCTCTTGCTTGGTCTTCTCTTCCTTCCTCCTCCACTGTTGTCACAACCACCCTCCACTTTGCTTCTTGTCCATTTCCCTTCCCCCAGAGTGAGGTCACCTTCTGCTTCACGGGGACTCCAGTGTCCGGATGGGTCACATGGCATCGGTGATGAGGCTCTGAATGCATACTGCACAAGGGTCCTGCCTTCCACGCAGAGATCACAGGCTGATCCCACTTCTCTAGGAGGCCAGGAAATAAAAGAAAGAAAGAAAACGCACCAACTTAGTAACAGTTGAATTCAATGGAATAAAATGGGACAAGATAACAAGTTGAAGATCGCTTAATCCTCCCACCTCGCCTCTTGATATGGCACACCAGAGAAAGAGGCAGAAAAGATGCAATTTGCCCTTCCATATAAATTTCTCTGTGCCTGGAATCCAACTTCCCCCAGCGCAGCCAGTGCTGAGAGATGATGGGAGCTGTAGTCCAGCAGCAACTAGAGAGCTTCTAGTTACACACTCCTAGTATTATGGTCATGTGTACCTTGGGGTGGGCCCTAACCAGGACTGCCCTGTAAACCAAGGTTTGCAAGCTTCTTTTAACCCTATGCCTGCACCTTTGGTGCTCGTTAGCTTTCTAAAAAAAATATTAAATTGGGGCATATCTGATACCAATCCCAGGTAAGTTAGGTTCCCTCCACTAGAAAGCATCAGTCATACCTTTCTGGACATGCTCTTAAAGAACTGCAAAACAAGTTTTGGTTTCATCAAGCAATTTGCCTCCAAACACACATTTGGAAAGGAAACCTCAAGCTCATTAAAGGAATTGCCTTTCCATTCAAAGCATGGAGACTTGAAGTGCAACTTCGAAAATGAGAGGAATGGGGTATATTTCACTACTTTGGAAGCTCTGGGTCCCTTCCTTATGCGCTAGAGATGCAGGCATTTGCAAGGGAAATTAAAAGCCAGCAAGCCAGTCACATGAATGTCCAAGAGGGCTTCCCAATCGCCTCCTTAGATCAAGAAGTTTGTACTGCACAAATCACTGCCATTGTGGAAGAATTAAAGAGATAGCGATCGCTGGAACTGCGGAAATGACAGCCACCTGGGTGATGGAGAGCGTCTCTCTTGCTCAAATGGGACTCCGCAGTCACGCCCGTCAAAAATATCTGCCTGCGTCAGTCCGGTGCATATTGAGTAATTGCAATGGCTGGGGATAACGAGATTAAAAACTGCTTTGATGCAGTCAGGAAACGAATGGGTTGGGGGGGGGAGTCTTCTGTTTCTGCTCCTTTTTCATATTTATTTGAATCCAAGAAAATGCTTCATTATGACAAGTGGTGAGTATGATGTGAACAGCAGCACCATCAGGTCATTTTTGATTCTGTACATAATAATAATAATAATAATAATAATAATAATAATAATAATAATAAATTTTATTTATATCCCGCCCTCCTCAGCTGAGCCGGGCTCAGGGCGGCTAACAACAATCAAATAAACAATCAAATAATAACACATTCTAAAAATATTTCATTATAAAAATTAGTTAAAATCAAATTGATGGCAACCGATTAAACAAAATTCTGTGCAGGTTGCCAGAGGAGGGAGTCAGGCTGCACCCTGACCAAAGGCCTGGTGGAACAACTCTGTCTTGCAGGCCCTGCGGAAAGATGTCAGGTCCCGCAGGGCCCTAGTCTCTTGTGACAGAGCATTCCACCAGGTTGGAGCCGCAGCCGAGAAGGCCCTGGCTCTAGTTGAGGCCAGCCTAACCTCTCTGAGGCCTGGGACCTTGAGGGTGTTATTATTTGCAGACCGTAGGTTTCTCTGTGGGGCATACCAGGAGAGGCGGTCCCGTAGGTACGAGGGTCCTAGGCCGTATAGGGCTTTAAAGGTTAAAACCAGCACCTTAAACCTGATCCTGTACTCCACCGGGAGCCAGTGCAGCTGGTATAGTACCGGATGAATGTGATCTCGCAGCGAAGACCCCATAAGGAGTCTCGCCGCGGCATTCTGCACCCGCTGGAGTTTCTGGGTCAGTCTCAAGGGCAGCCCCACGTAGAGCGAGTTACAATAATCCAGTCTGGAGGTGACCGTCACATGGATCACAGTGGCTAGGTCAGGGCGAGAGAGATAAGGACCTAAACTTAATGGACCTAAACTTAATGGACCTAAACTCCCAACCCCCCACTTCCACCCCATTTACATGACAACATCCGTGACTCCACATCAAATTTTAGTAAGCCCATCTGGCCATGCTGAGGACCCTCCTGTTCATTCTGGAGAATGGGGCCCTGGGCACCTGCCCCAAACGGCTGCCCGTGCAGCATGTGGGGAAATGCATAAACTTCAAGGCCTCCATGGGTGTCTCTGCATGCTCAACTTGATAATCTATTACATATAGCCATTATCAAGTCTGCTCCAGTATTTACTTGTGCTTACTTGGTAGCCCAAGTTCACATTCATTTTAAGACTCTAGAATACAACACCTGCTTTCTGAGAGCATCTGTGCAGTGTCTCACCTCCTGCTACCAGCTTAGTTCATTATAATAATAGAACTGTAGAGTTAGAAGAGACCCTGAGGATCAGCTAGTCCAACCCCCCTGCGATGCAGGGATCCTGCCCACAGCTGTCCCTGAGTGGGCTCAAAACATCAACCTTCTGTCTAACAGCCAGATGCACTGACCCATTGCACCACAGAGATTCAGGGCTTTAGAGCAGAGGTCATCAAATTAAGGCCTGCGGGATGGATACGGCTCACCGGGCTTGTTAATCCAGCCCATGAACTTTGCGGACCATGCCACCCACTCAGTCAGTCTCTGAGCTATACAGGTGCGGCACAGAGACCTTGCCACACGGAGACTGACTTCTGTGACGTGGCATGGGTTTTGATTGGCTGCAGGAAGCCAATCAAAAGCCACAGATGCCTCTGGGTACTGCCCCTTCCTTCCCGCTAAGGTGGCCAAGCGGGAGGAAGCGGCCGAGCAGGAAGGAAGCGGAAGCAGCGCAGAGGCTGCCTCTGTCGCCCAGGCCAGCACCATGGGCTCTGTGCCCTGCTGAGACAGAGGACGCCAATGCTGTTGAAGACGAGGCAGTGTTGGCAGCTGTGGCATGAGTGGCATAGGTGGGGGGCCTTTCAGGTGGTGGGGTGCTTTCGGGAGGCATTGGGTCTGGCCCCACAGAAGGTCTGAGGGACAGTGGACCGGCCCCACTCCTGAAAAAGTTTGCTGACCCCTGCTTTAGAGCATCAGACCTGGGGGGACAAATGTGGCCCTCCAGGCCTCTATATCTAGACCTCAGAACTCTCTCCAGGTAACACATCTTGCTAGCCCTGCTTTGTACCCCAAGTAGTCTTGCTTGGCTGGAATGTGTCCCTGAGTTCTGAGAATTCCCTTCTGGGCAACTTTCCAAGGACCACACGCCAGTGGTAGATGGGGCCAGATGAAAGCAAGTGCAACAATGAATGTAATTCTACCTCTGTACAGCAGACTACTTTCTAGACACACTTACACGTACTTTTCTGAGCAGCATCATGTGAGGGAGGTTCCCTGCTACACTCCCTGACTTTGGAAACCTTGCAAGTTACTGGAGGAGAGGGACCGTGAACAACATCATGTTTCTAGGATCAGTGTGTCCCTCGTTATTTCTGCTCTCGCCAGTGCAATCTTATTATATTTCTCGTACAGAAATGTTGGTTTTATTGTTCTATTGTAAATATTGTTATTAATGTTTTTACATTTCTACCTTTTTAATTGTGTTAAACCATTTAGGGTAATGGTAAAGGGACCCCTGACCATTAGGTACAGTCGTGACCGACTCTGGGGTTGTGGTGCTCATTTTGCTTTATTGGCTGAGGGAGCCAGCATACAGCTTTCGGGTCATGTGGCCAGCATGACTAAGCCGCTTCTGGCGAACCAGAGCAGCACACAGAAATGCCGTTTACCTTCCCGCCGGAGCAGTACCTATTTATCTACTTGTACTGGTGTGCTTTCAAAGTGCTAGGTTGGCAGGAGCAGGGACCAAGCAATGGGAGCTCACCCCGTCGCGGGGATTCGAACCGCCGACCTTCTGATCGGCAAGTCCTAGACTCTGTGGTTTAACCCACAGTGCCACCCCTGTCCCTGTTAAACTATTTACTTGTTATTAAATTGTTATTGCAATGGTGTTAGTGTTGTGATCTATTCCTGGATTCTTTGCCATAGCTGTTTTGAACATGATTCTTTTCATGGAAAGGCAGCATGCAAATAAAAATATTGCATTGGGATGTCCTCCATCGGGGCAAGCAAGAGGCATGACCGGAGTTCTGAGCTAAGCAAAAGAACACCCAAGGAGGGAATGAAGTAGGGTTGGTGTGAGGCAGGGCCTGAGGAGAGTTTGGAGGGCTACATAGAGAGAGCATTCCACTGTCTTAGATCAGCAATAAAGCAACAGGAACTGACCAAGGCATCAATTATTAATTCAGAACAAGAGTCTGAGGAATTTCCCTGTTCTGCCTTTAAAATAAAATAAAAAAAATCTCGGTAAGATTTATTTATCCTAGGCTTGAGAAACTGAGAAAATGATGACATAACTACTGGACAATGTCTTCTTAGATATCCACAAGTTATGCCAATTCCATACTACTGAAACCCCAATGGAAGGGTTTGTCAAAGAAATCTAGTGTTGACTTAGGGTATGATCACTGTGTTATGAAATCCTAGATCGAACAGGCCAGCCATTGTGTGTTACTTAAGTACGAACTAGCCAGGGGTTATTAAAAACATACTGATTGAGGTTGAAGACGTATGTCAGAGAGACGTATTTTGTTACATAACAATTAACCTTGTATCAGTATGTTTTTAATAGGCAGATGGAATTTATTTAACATACAATAACTGCTTTATGAAATATAAATTAAATACATATTGCAAGAACTTAATTTACCCTTTTAGAAAGAGAGAGAAAAGATGGTGGCGGTGGGGAGTAGTGGTGAAGGCAGGGAAAACCAAAGGCCACTTCAGACATAAAGGATTGTATTAAGCTAAGATCCACTCAGAGGAAACCTACTAAAATTAATGTGCCTAGCTTAGTCATATAAATCAATTTCAATGAATCTACTCTAGCACTGGGCACAACCCAAGGTCTTTTTCTCATATGAATGATTCCAAGCATTTCCTTGGGACTCTGCAGTTCAATCATGAATACTGCATAGTCCATATAGGAGGGGTTGCCAATGGCATCTAGGGGTGCTAGTGTGTGTGCCCCAGTACTGTCTGTGCCTCCCACAAAAGGTCTCCAAAAAGGTCACTTAAGAATCCATATCAGCTTCTCCTGCATCAAATCCCCTCACCACCACTTAGAGATGTCCACATTTTATTGGATGCCAGGACTGGACACCTCTAAGTGAAGGGTGACAGTGACTGACACAAATGTGTCTTAGCCCATTGATGGGGCAGCTGATTGGGGAGTGGGCATGCCCTTACCATTCTGTTCCTCTTTGTCTGCTCTTTTTCTTTTTCTTTTTACACTTTCTCAAAATTCCAAATGTGTCCACTGACACCCTCCTCCCCCTGCAACAAAAGTTGGTAATCCCTGTGATAGCATGGTAGGGATAGAGAAGCATCCTGAACGTTGACTGAAATAGGATTGTGCTTATCTGAGTGCCCAGCTTAAGCACTCACCAAAGGACCAAGAGCCTATCTCTATGGCTTCCCTCCATGACCCCTGCTGGCAGGGCCACCATCCCAGCAGAAATGGACACAAATAGAATCACATCCCTGCTGGGAATCTGGACGCGTGTGCTGTCACCTCTGTTTCCTTCCCTGCTGCCACAAGGCAGGGGATCAAGTGAAGGAAGCAGAGTAATTAAGAGAAGCCTGATGGCTTAAGGCCAATGGTCCATCTAGTCCAGCATTTGTTCTCGCAGTGGCCGACCAGATGCCTGTGGGAAACTCACAAGCAGGATTCAAGCACAAGAGCCTTCTCTCCTCCTGCTGTTTCCAGCAACTGATATTCAGTCACCATGCCTCTGTCAGAGGAGGTAGAACATAGCCATCGTGGCTAATAGCCATTTGATAGCCTTGTCCTCCATGAATCTGTGTAATTCTCTTTTAAAGCCATCAGAGTTGGTGGCAATCACTGCCTCTTATAAGGGAGAAAGAAAAAGGCGAACTGTCAGAGGCAGCAGCTTGAAGCTGGGGCCAAACAGGCTCTCCCCACAGCTAAGTTGCAGCAGGTTCTGAGGTAGGCCCTGCTAGTCTAGAAGCTATTTTATTTTATATTTGTTTGTTTGTTTGTTTGTTTTATGGTCCACTTTTTCTCTCTGAGGAAACCAAAGTAGCACACATGGTTCTCCCCTTTCTCATTTTAATCCCACAATAGCTCTGTGTGGCAGATTAGGCAGAGAGAGAGACATTGAGTAGCCCAAGGTTACCCAGTGAGCTTCATGGCCAAGTGAGGATCTGAACCCTGGTCTCCCAGGTCCTAGTCCAACACTCTAACTGCTACACCATGTGAGGTAATCATATAGGCACCTGTAGACTTTGCATTTGGAATGGAATTATGTATTTACTTGCCCCACGCCTGACGTCATATATATATTGTCAAGCAAAGGGCAGGAGGGCATGGCTTGCAGGGAAGAAACAGCCAAATTAAGATGCTTCCTAGACCTACTTAGACCAGTGGGCCAGATAAACCTCTCCCCACCCCCGATCCCAGAAACTCGCAAAAAAGACAGTGTCTTCTTTTCTCAGGGAGAAAAGAAAGAGAACTGGGGATTTTAGCCCAGTTATATGAGCCCCCCAACTATAACCTTAACCTGAACAACTAATTGCTTCTCCACTGCCATTTACCATCCCCATCTTTCAAAGTCAGTCAAACAGGTGTGCATTGTCCCCACCAATTCACCTTTCAAAGAAGTGCCTGTCTATGGGTGGAAACCACTCCAGGGTGATGAAGGTCCCCATTCGGTCCACGATCTGTGGTGTGATAGCGATGGGGGCAGGCTTCTTGACAGGTTGCCAGCTCTGATACACAAGGTCCAGGTAGCAGTGCATCCTTGCCACCTGGTTGGGTGTGAAGGAGTTGGTGCAGTCATCGTCTGAGGGGATAAGGCAGGGTGGAAACAAGTCACACAGTGTTGCACATGTGAAAGAGAGGAGAGAGGGGGTGGGAGGGGGGAAGAGTTAAATAAAAAAGAGTTAAACTGTGAACATGGCTGCTCTATAAGCTCTCCTGGGTAACATTGCATGCTTCCCTGGCATTCTACAACAAAGAGCTGACCAGTAGCAGCCTCAACTGAAGAAAGGAAAAATAAGAGAAAGAAAAATTAAATACTGGACCACAAGACTTATTTATCCTTTCTCTTTACCTCCTAGTGATCTGGAAGGGAAATTTCAGAGCAAATTAGAGGCACTGCTCACAAAGCCCTTCATTTAAATGCAGGATAGACAATCTGTGGTCCTCCAGATATTGTACAACACCAACTCCCATCAGCACCAAGCTAGTATGGCCAATGGTCAGGGATGCCAGGAGGTTGTAGTCCAGCAACATCTTGAAGTCAATGAGAGCCCTAACCCTAATTTAAACACATCTGCTGCCAATCACACAATATGAGATGGGAGGGTCCAATCAAAAGTATTGGGATGATGGGAGGAAAGCCCTCCTTGTAAGTGCCACATGACTTCTTGTAGCCTTGCGCACTTCATGCATTTCTCTCAGCTGAGTTTACCTAAAGGAATGTAGCTTGGATAGGTAGAAAAGTGGGGCGAGGGAAGTGGACAAGCTTCTGGATGAAGAAGAGACTTATGATCATTCATCCACACATCCCTTTGCTCGACGAATTAGAAAGCCCTTGCTTTATTCATTCTTCTTTTGTTCTAAAAGGTGCTGAATTCAGATGGGCAGGCATAAACCAGAACATGTAGTCATCAGTGCTACTGCTGCAAAGTCAGAAACCCGGGCAAGAGAGGTTGGCATGACCCTATACTAGGTGGGGAATGGCAAATTTTAATTTCCTTCAGATTCTCACTTTTCCAATCTTAAATTCAGTTCTCATTGTTAATCATATTAGTGTCCTGATTTTTTAAAAATTAAAAAAACCTAATGAAAATGCATCAACATCTTAGTGTACATTTCTCCTAATAAACACATTTTATATGCCATTTTCCCCAGTTTAATGCACATGTGTATGTTATTATCACCAATATATGTATTTTTAAACTTTAGTACATGCATTTTGACTTGGCTGGAGAATTGCATTGCAAAATGAGAAGGGTGAATTTTGAAGGAAGGCTGCTTTTCGGTTTGTGCATTTATTATTTATTTTATTTTATTTTTTACTGTACTTCACCAAAAGATTTCAAGCAGTTCACAAGATAAAAATGTAAGACCAAAGCACAGATAAGTAGCTAAAACAGAAACAACAAAATAATAACCTCCCGCAAACACGTTAATTATTTTTTTAAAAAAAACTGCTCTTACCCATTTTCTTTGAGTCAAACTATTTGGCCCTGAATATTCAGCTGATGAACAGTTTTTGATGGATACAGCTTTTATTCCCCTTAAAATTGGCTTGGACCAATGATTAAATACCCTGTAAGTATTCAATATAATTTTTCCCAAACAGATAGTAGCCTGTGCGGTCCTGTTTGGTCATCACTGTCTTGGCCACTGGGACAAATAAAGGCACTCACTTGCATCTTGTTCTGTGGGAAGACTGACTTTGCTTAGAGAACATTTTCTTATAGCTGCCCTGGGTAAAAGTGGCAAGGCTCAAAAGGAGCAGGACAGGCCTCATCCCAGGTCCGTCCCCCCATATGCTCCCGCTCCACGGTATCTCTGGAGGCCTTCCTCTCCAGTTAATCTATTCTCCATTCAGCAGCAACCATGTGCTCCCCAGTAGCCCCCTTCCTCTCTTCCATCTCCACAGTCCAAGGCCAAGGCCCACTGCTGCAGTTGCAGGATACAAACCTCTGACTACCCCCACATACTGCATTGTTTTGGAAAGTGTGAATTAGTTAGGTTCACCTCTAAATGCAAACTTTTTCAAGTTTCTCCTCATCTCTATCCTATACTTGCCTAAGTCAGAATTAAGTCTCAATGTTTTCAGTGGAGATTATTTCCTAGTAAGTACGTTTAGAACACATGTGCTATCAACATTTTTGAAGCCCAGCTGATCAAATGAAACATAATTGCACTGGTTCTCTGTCTCACATGTTCTAGAAAGTGCTTAACTGACTGGCATCAACCTGAACATGTAAGTTTCACCTTTGCTGCAAAAAACTGAAGCCTGAATAAGTAACTCTAAAGCTTGCTATCAACATTTTGAAAAAGGCCAACTCTAGTAGAAAGCTAGGAAGGGAGGGCAGAGTACCTGTGTAGCTCATAAAATTGTTAAATGGAGTGTCCTGGAAGCTACGGAAACCACACATATCATTCCCAGGGGCTGGATCACCACAGGTCTTGTGTTTTGGAGCTGGATTTGTGTCATGGCAGAGGTCACCAGTCTCAAAGGAAGGTTCTGTTTCCATGCATGGATCATTGCAGGAGAGGATCTCGGAGATTCCTCGGAAGACGTGGTAGAGCCCCAGACTGTGCCCTATTTCATGGATCATTGTATGGGTGTGTCCCGCTATGCCATAGAAGGAAGGATTCAGCACAATTCCCCCTGTAAAGAAAGAGAGATAGTTGTTTTTATACTCATATATGCAGAAACATCATGTGATGGCTGTTTCCCATTGGGGCTGGTAGAGTGGAAGGTGGGGAAGACAATGGGAGGTGGAGCCACAGCCGATGACAGACAGAGCCAGTCCCTGAATGGCTGTATGCAAAAAGACAGGCAGCTGGGGCCTTACTGGGGTTGGTGAGGCAGTGCTACTTTTGCCCTCATGGTCCAGAACACCAATGAGGAAAGGTTTATGGAGTTGGGTATGTTTAGCCTGGAGGTGATTAAGATGTGGCTATGATAATCATGCTCAAATATTTGAAGGGCTGTCAGAATAATAGTGGAGCAAATTTCATTTTTGTTGTGCAAGAGACCAGGAACTGAAATAATGGACCCACAAATTATAAAAAGCGGGATTATGACTAAGCATTAGGAAGAACTTCTTGATGGTACAAGCTGTTCAACAGTAGGGCAGACGGACTTGAAAGGTGACGCAATCTCCTTCATGGAAGGTTTATAAGCAGAGGTTGCATGGCCAACTATGACCTTTGAAGTCCCTTCCACCCCTATGATTCCCTGTGATGAAATCATTCAAGCGCTATGATTCATATGCTATGATTCATTATTTACGCACTATGATTCATACACTATGATTCCAGCTCTATAATTCTGTGATAGCAGGCGAGCAGGAGCAGAACTCAGTGAAGGACCACCAATAAATGGCTTTCAAAGGGGGTTGGGCAAATTCATGGAGAAGGTAAGTCTCTCAAAGGTTATTAGTCAATATGATTATACAGTGGTACCTCGGGTTACAGACGCTTCAGGTTACAGACTCCTCTAACCCAGAAATAGTACCTCGGGTTAAGAACTTTGCTTCAGGATGAAAACAGAAATTGCGCGGCGGCAGCGTGGCGGCAGCAGGAGGCTCCATTAGCTAAAGTGATACCTCAGGTTAAGAACAGTTTCAGGTTAAGAACGGACCTCTGGAACAAATTAAGTTCTTAAACCGAGGTACCTCTGTATAAACATAAGAGGAGCCTGGCTGGATCAGAACAAAGGTCCATCTAGGCCAGCATCTTGTTCTCACAGTGGCCACACAGATGCCTCAGTGAAAAGCCCACAAACAGGACCTGAATGAAACAGTCTCTCCCCATTTGTGATTACCATCAACTGGTATGCAGAGCACACCGCTTCCATCAGTGGAGAGAGAACATAGTCATGGTGTTCAGAGAAAGTATATTTTCACTGAATGCTAGTTGCTGGGGCATAAACAACAGGGGAGGGCTATGAGCTTCACACTCTCCCTGTGGACTTCCCAGATGCATCTGGTTGGTCACTGATGGGAGAAAAATTCCTAGACTACATGGACATTTGGTGTGATCTAACAGGGCTCTTATTATGTTCTTCTGTGGGCAAGCAAAACAAGGCAGATTTATCTTAGGATAAGTCATCCCCAGTGCTATTTTTCTAGAAAAAGAGGTGCTGGAACTCACTATGAATGCCTCCTTTATTCTCTTAAATGGCAATGGCACCCACCTGAAAGATACCGGAACTGAGTTCTGGTGAGTGCCATCTGGGGGGGAAAGCCCTAGCATGCCCATTAATTTTAGTGTTACAACTGTGCTAGATGAGACTCAGAAGTGCCATGATCACTCCCTTATTTGGTTTGTAAAAATAATAATGGCAACAGCTGCAAGAGAATTCAATTCAAGAAAAGGTGGTCATTGGGGTGGGCCTTTTTAAACCTTATCTCCAGCACCATTTTCTCAATCCACTTTACTGCCCCACCCTCCCAAAGCTGCTATTGGGAAAAACCCTGCAGGCGTCATATGAGCAACCTGTAAATGTCCCTGCATGGGGCAAATAGGGACTTTGTGGGAGGTTTACCATTGGAAAAATTGCATAAGCCATTAGGTGAAAAGCTGTGTTGGGGTGGGGGGAAGGAATGCTTTAATCAATAATAAGTTAGCAACCAGCAGGAGTCAAACTTAGCTCATTGCAGCTTCTCATTACAGAAGCGCCGAATTGCAACCCGCACGTGTGCAGACGCGGGTTGCAAACACTGCAGGTTGCGAACGCGCATCCCGCACGGATCAAGTTCGCAACCCGAGTGTCCACTGTATAGTGTGCAGATCAAGGGAAGTAATAGTACAACTCTATTCTGCCTTGGTCAGACTACACCTGGAATACTGTGTCCAGTTCCAGACACCACAATTTAAGAAGGATGTTGACAAGCTGGAATGTGTGCAGAGGAGGGCAAGCAAGATGATCATGGGACTGGAAACTAAGCCTAATGAGAAAGTGTTAAAGGAGCTGGGTATGTTTAGCCTGGAAAAGAGGACACTGAGAGGAGATATGATAGCCATCTCAAGGGCTGTCCCATGGAAGATGGAGCAAGCGTGGTCTTTTTCCCCGCTCTGGAGGGTAGGATTCAAACCAATGGCTGCAAGTTACAAGAAAGCAGATTCCGACTAAACATTAGGAAGAAATTTCTGACAGTAAGAGTTCTTCTAAAGTAAAACAGTCTCCCTTGGGAGGTGTGGACTCTCCTCTCTCTGAGGTTTTTAAGAAGAGATTGGATGGCCACCTGTCATGGATGGTTTAGTTGGTATTCGTGCATTGCAGGGATTGGACTAGATCACCCTTGGGGTCTCTTCCAACTCCACAATTCTATGATTCTATTATAAGTATACATTAAAACAACAGAGACAGTGTTTTGCCAGGTACTAGAAAACACAGACTTCTCAGATAAAGGATTGGTGGATCTGTCAATATAAGCTTCTCATTTTTCGAGCCGTAAGAACATCAGAATGTAAGAGAAGCCAGCTCAATCTGTCCAATAGCTCATCTAGTCCAGAATGCTATGATTCCATTACACCTTTGAATAGGGAAAATGAACAGTTGACAACCGCGAGGAGGAGGAGGACAGTCAAGGGACTCTAGTGGTCAACAATGAGGTCCTTGCTGAGGTGTGAGCCTTCACAGGTGCCCAATGTGCTGTTCCTTTGGTGCTGCCACTAGACAGTGTGTGTGAATGAATAGCAGCAAGAGAGAATCCATGTTGATTATTTTGCTGCAAACCCATCTCAAAGCTTATCTCCCTACCATTCCTCCCCACCCCATCACTAGATATATTGGAAAAACACTCCCTAAGTGAGGAGATAAAAATCACAATACAGGCTGGCTCAATTTCATCAGGGCTTAAGGCAACTGTGCAGGTTGCTTGATTTTCTTATTTATTCCTTTTTCAGACCCCCCCTTCTTTTGGTGGAGGTTATGTATATTTTTCACAGCTGTCAAGAGTCTAAATCAATTGCAATCTCCCCACCAAAAAGATAGTTTCCCTCGACCAGATGATCTATATTCCAAAGCTAAGATCCGGACAGTGGTGCATATTTCATCTTATTTTTTCTTATTAAATACATATTGGATTTATAGAAAGAAAAAGAGTATAGAAAGATTAAACAGCAAAGTTCTTGCTGAAGGAGAAAAGGTGGGCAGTGAGGGCTTTTAAAACAGGAAATTAATTTTTTCACCTTCTGCCTTATGGGGGGGGGGATGAGTCAACTTCAGACTGTCCACTGATTATATTTTATTGTGATGATTACTCTTGCACTCATTTTTATATAGAAAAACCCCCCAAAGAAACTGAATCCAAGGTACTAAAAGATGCTGCTTTGGACCATTAAGAGATTAGTTGAAATCAAGAGAAGAGACAGTGGAAAATACCTATGACTGGTCCAGCAGGAGGTGCTACAGGAGAGTACAACACCAATTAGCCAAAAAAATCTAGTTATCTGAATTAAAAAAGCCTGCTTCTGTTCCCAAGCTGCTTGTCAGCCCTTCAGCTCTCCCGTTCAAGCTCATCTCTCTCTGTGTGTTTGTGCTTCTACATACAAAGCACCTTATACCAAGTCAGCCCACTGGTCCAGCTGGACCAGCTGGCTCAGAATTGTCTATTTTGCTGGAACAGTGATTCCTTAGAGTCTAAGGAAGAGGTCTTCCACTTCTCCTTTCATGACATTCTTTTGACTCTCCCAAGCATCTCTCAAACTCACCTCTTTCTCTTCTCCCAAATAAAGTGTTGTGGTTCGAGGACCCGACCCCCGCAATGTGAAATGAATATGCAAGGACACGTGATATAAGGTTAATGGGCAAGGATAGGCCACACCTTTATTGATTACAGTAGTGAAAAGGTATTGGCTTAGGCATTGGATGTCTAAAACAAGGGGATTTATTCACCAGTAGGTGGAGTCTGTTGATACTAATCCAACTATAGGCTCTCCCCTGATGTCACCGAGGGTCGTGACATGGCCTCCCGCCAAGCAGGCATCGGACAGAGTACACGACCGCCAGATTCCTTTAACGGAATACCCAAAAATTGAAGGCATAGGCGATGGCCACACCTAGCCCTTCCACACACCACAACACATTATTCCAATGCCTAACCTACCCACCAATACCACAAAAGTTGTGACGATTGCTACGAGGTAGGCAAAAAAAACAAAAAGCCTAATGCCAAATGGAAAAATTCCTACCAGGCCCCCTGGACAACCAGGGCGACCAACCTAAGGTCCATAGCAAGGCCAATGAACTAAGACCCTGAGCTCAAAGGGAGTGGAGGGTAGGTGACTTGCGATGAGACGACGGCGAAGAATGAGGCCGAGGAGAGGCTGGCGCCGCAGCAAAAGGCTGCTGTACACGCCCCCTCAGAGGCACCTGGTTGGGTGCTGGCCGAGGGGCGTGGGCCCCAGCCAGGTGAGAGGAGGAGGCAGGGGGCTAACGCCCCCTGCTAGGGGCAGAGCTCGGGCTCCCGCCCACAACCACTCCCCTCTCTTCCAGGGGAGTCAGACCACAGGTCCAACTAATGCAGTCAGACCACAGGTCCAACTAATGCAGTATTGTCTATGCCGTTGGGACAATGGCTCCCCAAAGTCTTTCATTCATTTGTCAAGCCCTCTCCCTCTCTCCCCTCACTCCCTGTTGGTACAAATGAAGCATCTTACACTGAATCTGACCACTGGTCCAACAAGCTCAACATTATGTACTCTGCTGGGGGAGTGGTTCCCCAGCACCCTCCTCATACTCCTGTCTCTGAATTTGTCTCTTTCCATGTGAAGCAGCTTCTACTGACGCAGATCACTGGTCCACCCATGCCAGTATTGGGCTCATCCACGCTTACTTTTTGCCCCATACTTTCTAGGCATGGGCCCTTGCTTTCCCAGTCCACGTCCCAATGCTTTTTCTTTCTTTTTTTTGTGGCCCATCACTTCCCCCTTGCTCTTTAACGCTGAAATTGCCATTTGTTCTGATTCAGCAGTAAACAGCAGGTTTTTATAGAGAAAGTGTCCAGGGCAAAACAACAACAAAAAACAAGCACTTGGGCACGGACCTGGAAATCGTAGACCTGTGCATAGAAATGTGGAGCAAAGCTAAGTGTGGATGAGCCCATGGTCCCCCGAAATCTCAGGCTGAAGTCTTCTTCATCTCCCGATATCTGATGTTCCCTTATCACTGAGCTATGGCCATTAAGAAGAGAAGAGACTGCCTTACACTGAACCAGAACCATTGGTCCCTCTAGCTCAGGATTGTCTGCACAGACTGACAGTGGCTTTCCAGGGTTCTAGATGTGGCTCTCTCCTAGCCCTACCTGGAGACGCTAGAGATTGGATCTAGAACCTTCTGCATGCAAAGCAGGTACTCTAACATTGACCTACATCACTCCTTTTTAGTTCTACAAACTTAATACCTACTCCTGAAGACAATGCTTCTGAAAGAGCAAAGGCCAAAACAAAAAGCCCTCCTCCACACTTGCAGGTGATTAATTGGGGGCATATTTATGGCTGATTTTCAGAGAGGTAAGATTCAAGGATGTGATGGGGCAGGTGGGGGGAGGTAATCACACCACCTGCTTGCAGAGTTCCTTCTGGTGGCCCACATCCTCTCCGCCTTCCAATACATCCCAACTGACAGAAGCAGCTGCCAGAGAGATGCTACATCTAGCCTTCACCAGAAGGACCTTGGTAAAGCGAGAAAATGCAGATGCTGGAAGGATCCCTGGAAGTGACAAGTCAGCAGCAGAGCATATGCCCTTGCTGCCAGGGGTGGGCTTGTGGGGCTCCCCCAAGGGAGGCATGGAGGATACCACCCCATGCACCACAGTCCAAGGGAGGAGAGGAGCAGGAAAGCTGCCACCCACTCTCCTCCTGCCCTCCGTGGGCAGGGCAGGCCTGACCTGGCAGCAGAGCAGCTGCAGCCATGCGCAAGGCACCCTGCAACTGAAGATAGTGGGCAGCATTGTTGCTGCCCACTCTCCTGCTCTCCTCCCCTAGGTCAGGCATGAACAAGAAGGCACAGCTCCTTCTTGCACAGAGCCAGGCTCCAATGAAGGCATCTGTTTGTATCCCCTCACAAAATTGCACCCAGGGCCACAGCCCCCATGTACCCCTATGCTATGCCTCTGTGACTGGTGCTCTGCCTCTGATGTTTGCCCAGGTGGGGGCCAGCTTCTCTTTCATACCCAGGCAAAAATGAGAGTTTCTTTTATTCCTGGTTTAGTGCTTTAGTGCATTACTGAAAATGCAGGAAGCATAATAATACATAGCATGAAAGGAGTTGTGTTGCGGCTGATGAGTTAGTGTAAGGCGCTGGTAGCGTCCTATGTTCCTAAGTCAGACTATTGGTACATCTAGCTCAGTATTGACTATGCTGAAAAGCAGTGGCTATCCAGGGTGTCTCTCTCTGCCCTATCTGGAGCTGCTGGTGATTGAACATGGGACCTTCTGCAGGCAAAGCAGATGCTCCACCACTGAACAATGACCCATCCCTCAGGACTGAGAGAAGCTGTGGCTTGAGCCACTGCCAGTCAGTGTAGGCAGCACTGAGCTAGGTGGACCAATGGTTTGCCTTTGCATAAAGCGGATTCCTATGTTTGTCCCATCATCCCTGATCACTGACCCAATATGCTTTTTCTAAGTTAATCAGCATGCGCTGAAGCTTACTTAGCCTTTCCCCCCACCACCACTGGAGGCAGTATGGTGTAGTGCTTAGAGTTCTGGACCAGAACTTGGGAGAGCAGGGTTCTAATGCCCACTCAGCTATGAAGCTGATTACCATACAGGGTTGGGAATTATATAAAAGCAGGCTATAAATAATTCAGAAGGATTTATCTCTATCCTCCTTAATACAGTCATTTTTGCAGTCTTTCCTTAGCTGCCTATAGTCATCAGCAGTGACCCTGTGATACCACCTGTAAAGGGATTTTTCAACATTAAGCATGGATGCTATATCACTTGATGGGTCTAAATATTGTAAGCCAGCTGTTGTGAGTGAGGGTTCCAGACCATTCCTCACCACCTCCAGAAGCCGCCATCATGTCATTCATCATGCCATTCCCAGGGGCTTTGGAGAGGGAAGGAGGGAGAGAGAGAGAGAGAGAGGAGAATATGCCCAAAGGCCCTCTGGAGATGGTGAGTTTTCCTCACCCCCAAATTGTTAACCCTCTGAAAATTGGTTAAAACCACTCCCCTGCCATTTCTCCACCCACAAACTGCACCCACAAACTGGCCCTATCTGGCTGTTTCCCCCACCATGAAACTCCAGGTGACATCCATTAGGGGTTTCCAGTGATGAAACAAAGGGCATATAGCCAGGAATTTTGCCTGAGGTGAAGCCTCCTGAGGACACCACTGAGGCTCTTAGTCAACCAACTAGCTTCTCCAATATGGACACATATCCTCAAACCCTAACTTAGTTAAGGACATGCCTTCTCACCTAGTTCCAACTTCCACCTAGCAGTCTATGACTGTCCATGATTGGCTGCTCCCACCTTACAGCCTGACATACAGCTCTTCAGGGACACCCAGTTGGGACAAGGAAATCAGTTGCCTGCATTGCGAGCAACAATTGTGAGGTTAATAAGTCACAGTGTTACATCTCCCCCACTAAAATAACTGTTCCCTCACTCAAAAACCTTTGCAAATTCCACATGTGGAGAAGATGCCCTCAGAAGCAACTTCTTTGAAAAAGGTGAAATACTTTTGTCTTGACATCATTTGAGAAATACTGTAAAGTGTTTGGGGTTTATAATCTAATATTTCCTGGTTGTAAGCCAGGAAGCAAGGAATGGTGAATATTGTTTTGAGATATATATATATATATATATATATCCTCTGTTCCAGTAACAAGAAGCCGAAAGCACCAGCCTGAAGATGACGAGTGAGACCTCGTCGAAACGTCGCCTAGACACCCCAACTCTTACACGGGAAGACACCCGAAGACACCAAAACCTGCATATATATATATATATATATATATATATATATATATATATAAAATTATTATTATTATTATTATTCGGTGGGCTACTTAAGACCCACGCGGGTGGTGCTGTGGGTAAAACCTCAGTGCCTAGGACTTGCCAATCGCATGGTCGGCGGTTTGAATCCCCGCGGCGGGGTGAGCTCCCATCTTTCGGTCCCAGCTCCTGCCCACCTAGCAGTTCGAAAGCACCCTTAAGTGCAAGTAGATAAATAGCTACCGCCTTATAGCGGGAAGGCAAACGGCGTTTCCATGTGCTGCGCTGGTGCTGGCTCGCCAGAGCAGCTTCGTCACGTTGGCCACATGACCCGGAAGTGTCTTTGGACAGCGCTGGCTCCCAGCCTCTTAAGCGAGATGGGCGCGCAACCCCAGAGTCGGACACGACTGGCCCGTATGGGCAGGGGTACCTTTACCTTTACCTTACTTAAGACTATGACTGCAAATGATAAGAAATCAGGATAAAGGTTAACAGCATCCTGTCCTTTCTTTGCCACAAGGAGCAGTCCACAGGGAGGAGATTCTCCCTTTTCAAGGTCTGCCTCTTCAGTTGCCGAGAATAACAGGTGGGGAACGCATTGCTGTTGTGCTCAAGCGCTGCTTGTGGGCTTCCCATGGGCATCCAGTTGGGCAAGGAAAGGATGCTGCATTAAATGAGCCTCTGACCTGATCTAGCAGGACCCTGCTTAAGTTCATAGGGAGATGATTTGGCTACTTATCCCAGCTATAGCAATGCTTGGACCAGATAACTGCAATGCTGGGACTCCCAACCTGAGACTCATGGGCTAAGGGCCCAAAGATCTACAAGAGAACCCACCAGGCTTTCTAATTCTAATTCTCTTGCATTGGCTGTATCATTTCTCTCCCCTAAGGGCATATAATTGGCCAACATGAGAATGGAACGCTGGACGAGACTGGGCCATTGACCTGGACTTTTCTAATGTTCTAATGCATAACAGTAAGAAAGGCCTGTTGCCTTTGCCGTCTACCTATGAGCTTCCCAGAGCCATCAGGCTGACCACTGTGAGAACAGGATGTTGTTTGACCTGATACTGTGGAGCTCTTCTGGTGAACCAATGACTTACCCAGGTGTACCAAAGCTTCCTTGTCCCACGGCCAGGTAGCTACACCTGCCAACTCTTCTTCAGAGCTGTTAGCAAAGAAGATGTTGAGATGTGTTGAGCCATCCAGTTGGAGCCTGTTCTTAAGTTCTTTGACGTCTAAATAAGCTCTGCAACAGAAAGAAAGATGAGAAAATATCACATAAATGAGAAGCGACCCCCTCAAAACAGACAAAAGTCTCATAATATGAGCTAACATCAGAATGGGTATTGGGCTGGTGTAGAATTGTGAGACCCTCTCCCCATCTTTTTTTTCCCTTTGGGAAGATTCAGCAACCATAAGGCTACATTTTGACCAGAATGGGAGTGCCAGTGGGAATGATGAAGAATCACCCATAGAGGACCCACAGTGTTTCCAGGTTCAAATCACCCTATACCTTTCAGCTGTGGGACCTTGAATCTCACTGAAGAGGTAAATCTGTACTTGAGCTACAAATTGAATGCTCTGGTATTTTAAAGGAAGGAAGGAAGGAAGGAAGGAAGGAAGGAAAACACTTTCACAAAGAGTCTAGTTTATCAGGAAGAAGAGACGCAAGCTAAAATTATCCCAGGCATGCTGCTGTTTATGGAACGTTAAAAACAAACAAATTTTATTTATTTATTTAAAAGGATGGAGGAGAATCTAGTCATGTATAAGCCTGCCCTGATCTGATGTGACTGTGAGCCAAGGGCTAATGTGTGATTACTGACAGTCCTGCCCACAATCACTTGGAGTAAGCTAACTGAGACCTATTTCTTATTGCATAATGACTATAGGCACTATACCACTTCAGAATGCAACCAGCGGCTCAGATCACTGACTCATTTGGGAAATTGCCATCTCATAAATGTAAAGATGACTCAGCCTGGGGGGATCCCCCTTTGCTCCTAGCTCAGTCTTTGTGCATTAGCTCACTAAGACTACCTGGGTCCCTAAAACCACTTCCTGATGTTCTGTGAATGCATGCAGTGGATGGCATAGGGATCACGTTCGTGCTCCCTGACTTGCCCTGAACTCCACAGGCTCATCTTATTATCTGAATAGAGTTAATGTGCGTGTTTCTCAGTGTTAAGTGGTAATATTGCAAAACACAGCCTTCCCAGCTAAAAGGACAGAGCTCACATCAGTGCAGGTGTGTGAATGAAGATGTTGTTCAGGCACCCTACACCAACCTAGTGCCCTCCAGCCAGTATGTGCAATGTGGGAAATTAAAACTGCTTTATGTTCTAACAATGTCCTACGATATAGCATCAACTTCAGGGCACCCACAATGCACTAGAGCAGGGTGGGGAACCTCAGAACCTGGGGGCTATCCTGACTTCTCTATCTGGCTTTCAGAACTTTCACCAAGCCATAAACCTCACTTTTCCCGCTTTGCACACTCCTCCTTGTTAGTTTCTGCCAGACTGGAATGTGTCATTGAACTCTGGTAATGCCTTTTGCTTGCCCAGATGGAGCATAGAGACTGACCTATTGTACTGGTCAATGACCATAATAAAGATTTGTGGTGGTGGTGGTTGACCTATTGTACAAAGGTAAATCTTTACATGCATTGCTCCTCCCCCTTTCCCCCTAGCCCCACCCACCCTTGGCATGTGGTCCTTAGAATGCAGCCATCAGGGAAGAGGGTTCCCTGCCCAAATGTAACGCTACATTAGGAGGCATGGTGGGAAATTAAAATGGCAGCTTGCTACAGTGGTGCCTCGCAAGATGAAATTAATTCGTTCTGAGAGTTTTTTCGTCTAGCGAATTTTTTGTCTTGTGAAGCACGGTGTCGGGAAAGTTTTGGAAAAGCTTCAAAAATCACCAAAAACCTCAAAAAAGGTTACCACACCGCGTTCTATGAGTTGCTCCTCGAAGTCAAGTCGCAACTGTATTAACGGTGTTAAGAAAAAGGAAACAAACTTGCAAAAAACGCAAGACGTTTTCGTCTTGCGAAGCAAGCCCATAGGGAAATTCGTCTTGCGAAGCAGCTCAAAAACCGCAAAACCCTTTCGTCTAGCGAGTTTTTCGTCTTGTGAGGCATTCGTCTTGCAGGGCACCACTGTATTAGGCAGTGGTTGTTTGACCCAGGGCAGAGGTCAGCAGTTGGCCCTATCAGGGCTGGGGCAATGTGCTGATGGGAGCATATCATGGGCACAAAGCCCCAATCCCCATCCTTCAATGCATTCATTGCTAAGTGTGTAATGGGGTCAGCTCTTTGGGGCTGCCTACATCTCACTCCCTTCTCTGCTGCTAAATGCATTGTGTTCTAACACTTGGACACACACACAAAAAAGGGGGGGGGAGCAACATAGCCATTGCTATTTCCACATCCCTGCTCAATGAAAAATCCCCACTTGGTCGAACATGGAAATTCAGCACAAGAATTCAAAATGTGATCAACATGCAGCTGAGCCCTCACTCTTAGTTCTGTAAGGTAACAGTGCATTTTGAAACCTCAGTAGAGGTGAAACCAAGACTCAAATTACTGGGGAAGGGGGGGAGAGGCAAGGAGGGAGGGGAGGGAAGCCCCCCCCTCTCATGCCTTTGGAGACAGCTCTCTTAGCAACTGCTTTTAGAAAGCTACAGAGGGGGTGATTTGGCTCAACTTAGAGGGAGTCATGACCCATAGATTTTATTAAGGATCCTCCCACCCCCATAATAATAATAATAGAAGCGGATAAAACACGTATCCAGAAAGTCAAAGCTAGTTTTAGGGGCACAAGGACATCAACCTGTCATTCCTCTCTTGATGCCTCATTAGCAACGCAGACAAGCACCTCATGGGAGACTGCTGAGGGTATCAGATACTCTGTGCTCAGACTCAAGAAGCGTGTGGCACCAACAGGAGCCCATCAAACTCTCACAATGAACTGCTGTTGTTTTGCATCGCATAATGTAACAACAATGATAAATGCAGCTTAATACTCACTTGCCATTTAAAGAGCCTCTGGAAACAAACAAAAAATATTTCCGTTTTATTTTTGGCGCCTGTTAAAGATGTTCCTACAAGCCTTCTAAATTAAAATCTTTACCCCAGTTAGTAACTGTATTAGACTTGCAGTTTAAAACCACAACAGCACATATATAAACTGCATTTTTTCCAGAATTTTTTTTTATTTTTTCACAATATAATAAAATTATATCTAGAACCAATGAAGTAAAAAAGAAAGAAAGAGAAAAAAGAAAAGAGAGGAGAAAGACAATAGAAATAGCATCAAACACACAGCCCCCTATTCTAATTCTACCCTAATCTCCAATCCACATACAAAGAGGTCCCCAGCTCTCACCTGAGAAGTTTTTCCCCTTCCTCAACCTCACACCCTGAGGAAAACCCATTCTTGCCTGTCTCTCATACTGTCTCCCTTTCTTTTCACCATAACCCCTCTGTGTATAACTTCTTTTCTACAACTAACAGTAACAGAGCACTATCAGAAATTAACAATAATAAAAAACAAAGGATAATTATAGATGATATAGATATATAATTGTGCCCTCTGATCCTCGGATGAAGAGTGGTATAGACATTTAATACATTATAATACATAATATATGCAATTGTTTTAACTGTGTGGGTTTTTTTTTAAAAAACACACAACGATTTTCCATTTTAAAAAATTATATTACATATTGCTTCAGGATGCCTCATGAGAAGTGATTCATAAATAAATGATCATAACATCAGAGTAAAAGAGAAATACATTACAATAAAACATATGTAATAACCCATAAAACAGACCTACTTAAATAGAGGCACAATATTCAACAGCAAAAAACAACAACCAATGAACAGCAAAATCATCCTTATCAGTGAAATGTCTAGGACAAGAGATACATTTTACCTGGTGATAAATGTACATTAAGGATAGTGCCAGGTGGATTCCACAAGCAGGGAGTCACCACTGAAAAGGCCCTTTCTTTTGTCACGACCTGCCAAACCTCCCCTGGTAAGAGGCCCCTGGAGTGTCAGTTACAGACTGAGGGGTTTGTGTAGATTGTAGCAGGAAAGTAAATAATCCATTGTCACATAACAACCTCCTCCCAGTGTAGGCACTTCTAACTCACTTTTCATTCCAAGGAGCTCTGGGCGGCAAGCATGTCTCACTCGCCTCACCCCAAATTTATACTCACAGCCCCCCTGTGAGGTAAGACTAAGCTGAGAGATTGTGACTGGGTGACAGCTCTGCCTGAAATCCTGGAAAACAGCTGCCAGCCCGTGTAGTAACTGGCAGTGTATTGAGGTAGATGGACCAATGGTCTGATTCTGAATTAAGGCAGCTTCCTATTTTCCTAGGAGATTCCCATTGAACCATTGTGCAATTTTGCAAATTAAACAAACAAACAAAAACAGGAGAGGGGAAATAAAACAAGCCATTTTTTTAAAAAAAAAAAATCTGGCAAAGTTCCATTTGTCTAGATGAAAAATAAATAAATCCAGAACTATTTCTTCAGAATCTGACACTAAAGCATATTTGTCATGACAAGTTCTGACCCAGAAACTATGCTAGAAATACAGGCTTGCAAAATTCAGGTTGGAAGCCAGGTGTGACAGATTCTGTTTTTAAGCACAATGCCTCTTCCCAGATAGAACACTGTGCAAGACAGCACAATTTCCCAAAGCTTATTTTATTTTTTCCATTTTGTTTTGTTTGAAATGGGGCAACTGGAAAACATACTAATGAAGGGGGCTGCACTCTCTAGGGCAAAAAATTCTCCAAGGATGGGAAACATTTGGATTCTTCCACCTCTCTCTCTTGGCAAGCTGTGCATGTGTTTTCGCCTGTTACACGTGGTGCTCTCATGAACCGTTTGCTCCTCTGTTCCACTGAGCTGGGTTCCTTGAATTCTTTGTGAAAATTCCCTTCCCAGAAGGAAGAGAGACCACGGGAGCTGGCTCAGAACCAGAGGCTTCCATTCATCCCCCCAAGGACTCCCCAATGGAAAACAGACATGCGTTTCCACAATAGAATTATCGTTTCTCTCCTCCCCCTGTCTCTCACAGAAGTCATTGATTTCAAAATATCTCTAGGCTGGGTGTCCCCAAGCCTCCTTCTGCTGAATCATGGAGAAAAGCCATCTCCTCAGGGATATCATTGGTTTTGGGTGGGGGTTGTTTCCAAACATTTATCTTGAGACAAGCAGTCACAGATCTATCCTGAAGGATGAAGCTCTGTGACGATTAAACCAGTTCTCATATCCACTGTCGCCCTGTGCTCTCTGTGACCTGTGACAAACACAGGTTTTTCTGATGATATTTGAGAATTGGCTTTAAAAAAATCTTATAAAGAATGAAAGGAAGAGCTGTTTCCCTGAAGTGTCCATTTGAAACCTCTGCCCATGTTGCGTTCCACCTTCACAGCTTCATCACCAGATGTGGTGTACATGTGAACAATGCAAAAAGAGCCCCTCTGGTTCAACCAATGGACCATTTGATCCAACATCTGGCTGCCCACAGATACCTTCAATAAGGCCTTCATTCTGGCTGCCTAGCACAGAAGTACAGCACTTCAGGCCTGGACATCAACAGCAGCCCTCCATAAATCTCTATCTTACCCTTCCTATCCCACATACCCACTCTCAAGCAACACCCACCAAGATTCTGGCTTCACACCCTCCTTTGAATGTTTTTGCCTTGCTGCACTCTACTAATGTCTCTTGATGACCCAGAAGGGGTGTGTGTGTGTGTGTGTGTGTGTGAGAGAGAGAGAGAGAGAGAGAGAGAGAGAGAGAGAGAGCGCATGTGTAGAAACTAGTCTACTATACAAAAATAAAGTTTACAGTCATTGCTCATATCCCCTTTTGCCTCTGGCCCTGCCTGTTTCTGTCATGTGTACCCTGAAAGATTGCCCAGAAAGGGATGTGTCCCTTGGGTCAAAACATTGTCCACCACCTCTGCCCTCGAACCAGGTATGCAGATGTCTACTGGCTCTGAACAGAGTTTTTAGTTTACTGTCAAGACTAATTACCCTTGACAGGCCTATCTGCCATGAATCTAATGGCAGCTATCATCATCATCAGTGCTTTTTTCTGGCAGTACAGTCATACCTCATGTTACATCCGCTTCATGTTATGTTCTTTCAGGTTACGTCCTGCAGTGACCCGGAAGTACCGGAAAGGGTTACTTCTGGGTTTCACAGCTCATGCAGAAGTGCAAAATGACATCACGCGCATGCGCAGAAGCAGCGAATCGCAACCTGCGCATGTGCAGACATGCCGCTGAGGGTTGTGTTCTTTTCATGTTGCGAACGGGCCTCTGGAACGGATCCCGTTTGCAACCAGAGGTACTACTGTACTTAGTGGTACACAGTGCCATCACCTCCCCCCCCAAAAAAAGAAAATATTGTGATAAGGAGGGTCGGGAGAACAAGCAAGCAACCGTGGCTAAAAGAGGGGTTGCAAAAGGTAGGTTGAAGCAGCAGTGGCAAGAAAAAGAGGGCTCTTGTTCAGAGCTGTAGTTGCCACACTCAGTCAACAGGTTGCACTGTTCCCCTTCTGCTGCCCCCACAATTCATGCTCTCCCCCTGGACGCACTGCCATGTCACGGCCTCGCTGCGCCATGAGCAGCCAGGTAAGCGCGAGCACCACTTCCTTTTCATCTCTGCTCACTCTTTCCATGTCTGTGGGATGGGGGCAGAGGAGTGGAGGAAGGGAGGAAGAAAAGGGGGAGGAGGCAGAAGCCTCTGCTGCTAGTGCCGCCATGCTCCATTCTGTGGTTGGGGCAAGCCGTTGAGTTGAGCACGGAGGGTGTGGCTGGTGGCTGGGAGGAGGGGAAGGGAGAAGAAGGGAGAGGACAGGAGGAGTGGGTGTGAAGAGCAGATGGGGCAAAGTAAGGGGGGAGGTTGAAGAAGGGGGAGGGGTGCACAAAGTGGGGCTTTAATTAATCGAGGGGGGACAGGAGAGAGAGTGCATGTGAGAGAGAGAGGAAAGGCTGGTGGGGGTTGGGGAGAGGATTATGATTAGTACCGGCACTTTTTCTTAGGGAAAAAAGCACTGATTATTATTATTAATACCCCACCTTTTTCCTTGTGGGACTCAAGCACTGACTGAAGAGTTTCCAGACGTGTTCTATATATTCAGTACGGGCATATCCATACCATGCATTCAAAGCACTATTATTATTATTTTATTTTTAAAAATGTTATTAACAGTTTCAACAAAGCACTATTAGACCACTTTAATAGTCGCTGCTTCTGCCAAAGGATTATGGGAACTGTAGTGGGTTTAGGAGACCCCCTATTCCCCTCACAAAGCTAACATTCCCCAAATTCCCTGGGAAAAGGGATTGACTATTAAAGGGCTCTGGGGACTGCAGCTTTGGGAATAGAATAGGGGTATCCCAAAAACCCTCAGCATCTTTAAAAAATCTTAGTTGTCAGGATTGTTGGGCAGGGCGGGGGGAGCCTACAGTTGCCTAAAGCGGTATAATAGTGCTTTGTATGTATAGTGCAGATGGAGCCTAAGGCAGTCCCATTTGAGAGCCACCTAAGCTAGCGGTCATTGCCACATATTGTGGCAGAGAGTTCCAGACATGAGACAGAGTGCCCACAGGCAGTGCTTAGAGTGTGTTTCATATATATATATATATATATATATATATATATATATATATATATATATAAATTTTCCATTAAAAAAAAAATAATCCAAATCACACCACATTACAACTTCTACAGGTTTTCTCATTTTTGGACTTCCTTCAGCCTCTCTGCCAATCATCCGAATTGAACTTTTTTAATTACACATTTCCAAATTTTACTATTGCCTTTAAACCTACCCCCCGCACCTGTTTTCCTTTTTTGCAATACTTCTTATGTTATTACAGAGCTTCTTTAAATGCCACTAACGTTATTTCTTTATCACTTATACATTCCCAATACTCAACTAGCTTTCCCCAGTCCTCG
Source organism: Podarcis liolepis (assembly GCF_965112155.1). Taxonomy (NCBI): domain Eukaryota; kingdom Metazoa; phylum Chordata; class Lepidosauria; order Squamata; family Lacertidae; genus Podarcis; species Podarcis liolepis. Next base: position 43,718,754 of record NC_139570.1, on the reverse strand, counting down.
ATGAACTTTTGATCTCATAGGTATCTAATTTTCCCCATCAGTTTATCAAGTTCTGCATAGTCCATCAACTTCATTCTCCACTCCTCCAATGTTGGTGTGTTTCAGCAAGAAAATGGCAATGGTGGCCAGCAGGTGAGGAGGAGCTGCTCTCAGACTACTATTCTGCACTGACTTAACCTGATATAAGGAGTTATGTATAAATAAATATTAAGTTTTAAGCTTTAAGGTATTTTATGGTAAGATAAGGTTAAAATAAATTAAGGTAAATTGAATGACAGAACATAGTGAAAGATAGCAAGGATTTGTTGAGTGAATTAATATGTTAGACCGTTAAGATAAATTACTTAACAACAATTGAGAAAGATGGAAAGAATTTGCTGGAAAAATTAACTAAACTAGAATACAAAAAGGGAGGTGTGAGGAGGTCGAGGAAATAATAAGCAAATGAAAGATAAAGATATGGAGTATTGGATGTGTGTTTTTTATTGTTGTATTGTTGTATTGGTTTTTATGTTTTTTATTTTCCTTTTTTATGTATCGAAATGTATGTCTTGTTGAATTTTTTGTTGTTTTCCTTTTTTCTTTTTTCTGTAATTTCTAAACCTCTAATAAATACGGTATCTTTTTAAAAAAACAAAAACCTGAGCATAAGCCTCACTGAACACGGTGCAACTTGCTTGCAAATAAACATGCATCGCATACAGTAGGCTCAATCTGTGAGTGCTGAATGTCTGGCAAAACCAGCAATTATTGCTCCATTCCCCTTCGTCCCAGGACCTGACCACATCTGGCAGATGCTGTCTGGACAGTTGTCTGAAAGGGAAGACAGTACCAGCCACACAGCATCTAGTATTCTGAAGGCAGACAGGTTAAGGGAGAAGCTTCTTTCTCTTGCCTCAAGAATTGCCTCAGACCAGGAAGATAACAATACTGAAACACATATATGCATATATCTTCCCCAACACCTGTATCAACTTTATAGTATCTGTCACTGTAAGGGCCTGTATCACTGGTTGGGAACATCCAGCCAACAGGCCATTTAGCCCACAAGGCCATATCGCTTACCACCTCTGGCATCAGGTGACTGACAGATGCACAGGCCTACTTACTGTCCAGTGGCCAGTTTGTGTGTGTGTGTGTGTGTGTGTGTGTGTGTGTGTGTGTGTGTGTGGAAGATAAGGATCTGGTCCCTTGGCTTTATCAAGTTGCCCCAGCCCTGGTCTGTACCATCTGCCTGTACAGTGGTACCTCGGGTTAAGAACTTAATTCGTTCCGGAGGTCCATTCTTAACCTGAAACTGTTCTTAACCTGAGGAACCACTTTAGTTAATGGGACCTCCCGCTGCCACCGCACCGCCACTGCACGATTTCTGTTCTCATCCTGAAGCAAAGTTATTAACCCGAGGTACTATTTCTGGGTTAGTGGAGTCTGTAACCTGAAGTGTCTGTAACCTGAAGCGTCTGTAACCTGAGGTACCACTGTAAAGCTATTTTTTAAGGGTGGTTCTGTTTTGTAACCTGTTATGGTTGAGAAAGTGGTAGACACATTTTTGTAAAACAAATAGATGTTTAAGCATGTGGTCTGAGCAGGTTTCAACATCAAAAGCTTTTCAGTTTATAAAAAAGCAGACCAGTTTAAAAATGAAGTATGGTATGGATAGAATGGTCTCCCCCTCCTCTCATTATCCTAGAACCTGGGATAAATAAATGAAGATGAGTGGGGGAGAATTTCAGAGCAGGTGTAGAAACATAGGAAGCTGTCTTATATTGAGTGATATCCCTTGTCCATGTAGCTCAGTACTGTCTACACTGTCAGGCAGTTATTCTCTGTAGATTGAATCAGGGACTTTCTTTATAAAAGCAAGTGCTCTATGGAGCCATGGTATTTTCCATAAAATGAAGTAAGAATCAAGCCTTCATGATTTCAAAAAAAGAACACAGGAAGCTGCCTTATATAAAGCCCACCTGGCTCAGTACAACCAACACTGAACGGCAGTGGCTCTCCAGGGTTTCAGATAGGGAGCTTTTCCAGTACAACTTGGAGAGGCCGGGCACTGAACATGGGGCCTTTTGCCTGCAAAGTGTTGTGCTCTTCCACTCAGCTTCTTATGTTGCGGTTACCGTGTTTGCTAGCATAGCACCAAACGACTGTTGGTAGGCACCTCAAGCCCCCCTTCTTCAGCATGGTCTGTGAGCCACCCATCATCTTCTCAAGGTTATTTGGGTCCCGTGATGGAGGATGTAATGTCACTCAAATGGGCCGATGCCAAAGAGAACCAAAGCAGCCAGACTCAAGGGCTGCCAAAGTTGCATTTCAAAGCCATGAGTGCAGTCCTGGAAGAGGATCAAAGCCTTTTTGAGCTGTCATTAGAATGTTTCCTTGACGCATCTCTTTGGTAAAGGCCAGTAAGCTCCATTCCTTAAGCTTGGCAGTCTGAAACAGCAGTTCAGAACAGAAATGGGGAGAGGAGGGAAACGGCGTGTGTTCATGAAGGGTGGAAGAGCATAATTTCGAAACAGAACTCATGCCCCCAAACGCAAACCAAAGCAAGTGATAACTCAACATAGCACTTTTCCTAAGAAGGGACATTTGCGTAATGCCAGGAGACTGCCTTACACTGGAGTAAGTGTGTCAATATGTCAGTTCTCTGCTTGAGCTGCTTTCAGATGCAGAGAGTAAGGCTGTGTACACAACATCCATTTAAAGCACAGGGTTCCAGGCCCCTCCCCAGTATTTTGGAAACTGTAGTTTGTAAAGGGTGCTGGGAAATATAGCTGTGGGGGGAAGGGTTCCTAGGATTCTTTGTAAGGGGAAGGATGTGCTTTAAATGTATGGTGCGTGGAGAGAGAGGGAGGCAGGGAGGGAGGAAAGAGGGGAAGAAGGAAGGAAGGGAGGGAGGAAGGAAGGGAGGGAGGAAGGAAGGAAGGAAGGAAGGAAGGAAGGAAGGAAGGAAGGAATTCTACAGATTGCTCAGAGGCCACTGGGGATGCTGATATCACACCATCAAATCACATGTTCCTCTTCCCCCATCCCTGCAATGTGTTCAGCCAGACCAACCTGTTCCACATGCTCCTTTGCATGCTGCAGAGCGTAAAGCAGAGGGGGACAAGACGGCAGAGGGAGATAGTGATCTACTTGCAGATCTGTGGGTGATTTGCATTCCTTTGCAAAGGTTTCTGAATCCCAGTAGCTGAATTAAGCTTAAAAAATTGAAGGGGGGAAAATGCAGTGGGGTTCTGCTAATTCATTATTTCTCAGACTCAAATATTGTTTGGCTCCAACCCCTATTGTCCAAAGCAACTGGGCATGCTGGCTGACAAGTTCTCCATCCCTTAGTTTCAGGGCTGAGGATGTGGCCCTCCAGACCTCTCTATCTGGCTCACAGGATTCTCCCCAGGCCACACCCACTCACCCTGCTTTTGCCTGGCTGGAATGTCCCCTTGCACCCTGAGAATGTCTCTTGCTTGCCCAGATGGAGGCTAGGAAGGATGTTCCAATGCAGATACAAACCTACTGGGCAAAGGCACAACTTACATTTACTGCTCTGCCCATTTTTGCCCCTGGCAATGTAGGTCTTGGAAGATTGCCTTAAGTTGAACAAAAAGGCTCCCAGCCCCAGTAAACTCCACTGAGCACAGTTGAATTTCCTCCCAAGTGAGGAAGCCTGAAGACTGCACTGTCAATTAAGTAATGGTTTCCCAAGGAGCCTTTCATTACACGGTAAAGCAAAGAAACATCAGAACAGCTTTGTAAAACAACCTGACCTCTCTTTATCTAGGGGCAAAACTAGGCTTTCTCTCACCTAAGTCAAAGACCCCATTTGGCACACCCCCGCCGCACACATTTGTGTACACACACACAAGCTGGAAGCCTCGATGGTGCCCCTCTGGAGGCTGCACCTGGGGCAAAAAACCCGGGCATGCCACCCCCATAGCTATGGCAGTGCTTTATCAGAGCAAATCCAAAAACAATCACATGGAATTTGGTTTAGTCATTGCTTGTTTCCAGCCTCCCTCCACAGTGACCAAAGGCTTGACGATGGTTGGTCTCTCAAGGGACCCTGGTGAGCTTGGTAAATCTGAGTCAGAAATCACAATCCAGCCAGCATAGTTAGGGATGCAGTTGTAAGCTAGTGCTCTTGGGACTGGTAGGGCTGAAGACAAGGGTGTTGTTAGAGCCAGTGCATTCTGCTTCTGCCCAACATCTGCCTACCTGCTGAGTTCTGCAAGGGCAACAGTGAGAACTGAGGAGGAGGAGGCTGCCAGCAAAGGAAACTCCATGTACTGTTTGCAAGTATGAAGGCAGGCAGGTGGAGACTGGCAGACTGAGGTGGCGGCACAGTGCCAACAACATATGGAGGGCCACTTCCCTGCCATAATTTAAACACTCCTGCCCAGTGCTATTTTTCTAGAAAAGGAGGAGCTGGAACTCACCATGAACATCTCCCTTGTTCTCTTAATAATGGCAATGGCGCCCACCTGAGAGGTGCCAAAACTCAGTTCCTGTGAGTTCCAGCTGAGAAAGAACCCTGCTTCTGCTTACCGCAAGCATTACCGGGGAGGAGTGCGTGTGGCAGAGGCAAATCTGTCAATTTTTGTTTCTCTCTGTTTTACATTTTCCCATTCTTTCTTAAGTTCCGTTCTCCACACCAGTATGCAATTTTTTTAGAAGTCCTCATGAAGAGTCATTAGCATTTTAGTATGAATTTTTCCCAATATTCACATTCTTGTATGCAGTCTTGCCTTGTATACACCCCCCCCCAAAGCAATGCCTCCTTATATTATGCACTCTTGTGTGTTATTTTCAGTAATGGGTGCATTTTAATTTTACCCTGGCATATGCACTTTTGCACACTTTGCTTGGCTGGAGTATGGCAGTGCAAAATTCAGTGAAGTGTGACTTTCAAAGAATTTCATTTTGTATACTGTTCCAGAAATTGTTGTAAATTAGGTAGGGTTATCTTTTAAATGCAAACTGAACCAAATCCCACCCACTCCACCACCCATCACCAATTTGTATATACATGTTGCTTAATACTCAACTTTCATGCTTAGACATTTATGTGGGAATTCTAGGTTGCTTGTTTTCAACAAACAACCCTTCATTAATCCATTTTTAATCCATTGTCCATTTTTGTTTGAAGAACAGAAGCAAACACAGAGAAAAGATAAATCACAAGACAGTAGGAGAAGACACTCAGTGTTACAAGTGGCTGGATTCAGGGGCTGGGGGAGGGAACAATGCTCCATCCCCCAGCCCAAATGGCAGTGCTTACAAGAGTTTCTGGCTTGCCACTGCTATTGGAGAACAACCAGAGCCCAAAATAAACTCCCCCTCCAAAGTCTGTTGCCCCCCTGCCCCCAAACTTTGAGCAACTCAAAAATCCATTCTTTTGGCAGAAGCCCTAGAAGAAAGCATGCAATGACACCAAGTTCAAATCCAGATTACTGCTGACCTTTTTTTTTTAAAAAAAGAAAAGGTATTAGGTGAGGCAGGCAGCATGAGGAGAAAGGATAAATAACAGGTCTTATCAAATGGCAAACCATTGTTGTGGAGCACCATGCATACTTCATAGGATGAATGGAAGAACTTAAAAGATAAGTCCTGCTAATCTTTTACTAAGGTCCACTATCCTGTTTTCTTCAATGCAAACCAGATGCTTCCAGGAGTGAGCAAGCAAGGCCTGGTCTTTCCCCTGGTGTTGCCCTACCCCCACCCCACTGTCACATAATTTTGACTATGGAAGTAGGATTTGCTTATCACAGCTCATAACGTAGCAGGACTTGCTAACCACTGCCCCATGGCACTATAGATTCTCAGTGAAAACCCTTTCAGGCTAACTCCATCCAGGCTGGCCATGGGCTCCTCCTGAGCAGAAAGGATTGTAAGGGGGCTTTGTACTGTTGTTTGACAAACAAGGGCTATGTGAGCTCCCATGTGTCTTTCCTCACTCTTCTGTCCTGACCCCTGGCTTGTTCATAGGTCCTGCCTTTTGATCTTGACTGCCAGTTCTTGGCTTCGGATTCACACATGGCCTGGATTGCCAGTCAATTAATTTTGTATTGTATAAATAAGTTATGGGCTTTGAGACTGGCCACAGAGGGTCTGTCTGTAGGCAGATAGGTAGGCACTAAAGGAAGAGTATTTTTCAGTGGTTGCTCCAGATCAATGGAAATACCTTGCAAAGTACGTACATATGGCCTCAACTTTCTTGTTTTCTGACTCTCGTTTGAGAAGCACTGATTGAGGGCATGATGAAGAGAAGACCGCTGAGAGGGTGTGTGTGCTAGAGATGGGCAAGACTGTCAACTCAGCTCTCCATCTTTCCACATCAGTTTGTGATTTTTTGTTTTTGTTTAAGTCCTCATGGAAATTCATCACCCTTTCTAGTGCAAACTTCTCCTAAAACGTACATTTTTGCAAATCCATTTCTCTGAATATAATGCACTTCTGCATGTTATTTTTTATGAATATATGTATTTCTGTGCACCCTTTATACTAGCATATGCATTTGTGTACACCTTGCTTGCCTGGAGGACTGCACCGCAAAATTCAACGAGGTGTAAATTTAGAAGGATGGCTTTGTTCCAGTTCTTGTACTGCTTTGAAAAGTGAGAGGTTTGCCTTTAAATGCACATGGAACCAAATTTCTCCCCTATCCCTAACACATGCTGGTGAGTTTTGCACGAGTCTCTTCAACAACCCGAGCCTTCGGGAGAATTGCACTCATTTGCCTGTTATCCGCCCTCATCTCCACCTGATATTCCCTTGGCACCCTGATGTTTTTCCAGAGTCTGCACACCCAATCTTTGTAACAAGGAGAAAAAGTCACAAAAGATAAAAGGAACAGCATCAGGAGATTTACAGAAGCCAAGTTTGCAAAAGCAAAACATTTTCCTCCTTATTGCTCTGACAAACTCCCGCTCCCCGACATTTGTATTTACTAGATCCAGTGTACATTTTGAGGCAGGTTCACAGATGAGCAGTTTTTAGGCTAAATGCAAGGAGACTTTAAACTGGCAGCAACAACAGAGTGAAGGTTCCTTTGAGACACAGAGCTGATAATTTCTGTGTCCTGCACAGCACTTAATACTTATTTAAGTTTTTTTAAAATAAACTGCTGAAGTAAATTAAAAAATCTAAGGGGTATACATAAAATAGATATTAATCCTATACAGATAAAATTAAAAAACTGGCATATGTAACTAAATTAGATAAATGTGATATATCAAGTAACTATTATTACTTTATTAGTATTATTTATCAATCATTACCTATTATTAATCATCTATTATTATTAATTAAATGTGTATCACACCCTTCCTTCCAAAGTCCCTCTTACAATTTATTTTTATAAAATATTATTAAATAAGTATCATTTATTAATTATTGCCACAGAGTGGCTCTTTGGTGGTGGAGCTCACAGTTATGGAATGTGCTCCCTGCAAAGGCTTGCCTTTTTATTATTTGTTTGTTTGTTTGTTTGTTTGTTTGTTTGTTTAGAGTATTCATACCCTGCTGTTCAACCAGAAAGGCTCCCAGAGCAGCTTACATGCAATCAAAACAAGACAGTCCTTACCTGCAAGGCGCACAATCACAAGGGAAAAGGAACAGGGAAAGAAAATCAAAATCGAGACACCAATTTCTGTTCCTAGAATGACCAGCTAGCACAGTTTGGGGGCAGGAGGTGCTTGGTTGAGCTGGGTCTCCAGCAAAGCTGATGAAATGAGCCCTGGCTCTGCCAGTGACTCTGGTGTAATGGCTGCCCCCAGGTGACAGTTGAGGGGAGAGGAGGTCTACTGCTTATATTGCATACCCCTCAACTGTAAAAACAAAACCACCAGAATGCCTATATTACGCAAATCCAATTGAAAAAACACGTGAACTTAACAGGCTGTATGATAACAACTGGCACTGTGGGTTAAACCACAGAGCCTAGGACTTGCCGATCAGAAGGTCAGCGGTTCGAATCCCCGCGACGGAGTGAGCTCCTGTCGCTTGGTCCCTGCTCCTGCCAACCTAGCAGTTCGAAAGCACGTCAAAGTGCAAGTAGATAAATAGGTACCGCTCTGGCGGGAAGGTAAACGGCATTTCCGTGAACTGCTCTGGTTTGCCAGAAGTGACTTAGTCATGCTGGCCACATGACCCGGAAGCTGTACGCCGGCTCCCTCGGTCAGTAAAGCAAGATGAGCGCCGCAACCCCAGAGTCGGTCACGACTGGACCTAATGGTCAGGGGTCCTTTACTTCTCAAAAATTAGATACAGCTTCTCATAGTGTAATAATATTCTAAGTGTCTAATGAAGATGATAAAGTTGGTAGACAAAAGAAACTGGCACTGGTAGATGCTGAAACAGACCTGTGTCAGCATCTACCAGTGCCAGTTTCTTTTGTCTACCAACTTTATCATCTTCATTAGACACTTAGAAGATTATTTCATGTCACTCTCCTAAGGAATACGTCAGACAGAAAAATACAAGAGAAGATGAAGAAATTAGAAATGAATGTATTACAGCACTGACAAAATAGGATTTGTATTTTGTGCATACTGGACTTGGTGGTCAACTGAATAAGCTACATTTTAATATATCATGTCACGATGTTGATTTTGACACTATGAGAAGCTGTATCTAGTAAATACCCCTCAACTGTGCCAATTAAAAAGGGACATCCCATTTTTGTGCTCTCATATGAGAGCATGGCACCCAAAAACGCACAAGAGCATGGTGCCCCAAAACGTGTGAGATCATGAACTTCCACAAGATTGCAGAGTGCAAAAACGCATGCTTTGGAGCTCCGTAGTCCCAGGCGGGTAACATGTCTCGCCCAGCAGCACATCTCAGTTTTGGGTCTGGACATGTTGGAGGGTATGATATTGTGATCCTTTGGGTGCCAGCTGAGAACCTTGTACTCCAAGGTCTTTGTGGTGCTCCAATGGATGCCTGCAGGGGCTAGGGGCTCAGTTACAGCAGATGCAACCCTTCACCATTATAACTCACCAATGCAGGCAGGGTTGCATACGCAGCCCAGTTGAAACAAGCCAAATTCAAGTGTGGAGAATTGGTCTAGGTTGAAACATAATCCAGAGACAAAGTTAGGTAAGGCAGTACAATTAAGAGCCAGAGATCTGTGTGGTTTTCAGCACCTGGAGGCTGTGGAGGGTGACCTTATAGATGCTTCCCTTCAAAAGTACACCCAAGCCATAGCTATTGGCAGTGAAGTATAGGGGATTGCTTACTTATGAGCAGACCAGCAACTCTGGGTCCATAGATGCATACAGTGTCTGTTGTTCTTCAACCTGAACCTGAAGATTTTGGCACCAATGCTTTTGAGAACCGGTGGTTCCAAGTTTTCATCACCAGGTATCAACTTGGAAGGCCCTTCAAGGGGATCCCCAGCATTGTATTCAGGGGACTCAGCCTGTAAGATGTTTGATTCATCCCTTGGCATTGTGTAGGGCTAGGCATGAGTCTTAATTGTAATTTTTTAGTGCATTTCAGTTCTCCAGCACTTAGAGCTTTTCCTGCTGCTGGTTTTATGTAGATTTGATGTTTCTTGTGTTGGTGTAATAATTATTTCTTCTGATTTTATGTTGGTGGTAGTAATTATTGCATTCATATAGTTTTAATTTATTTGTGGGTGTATTTTTTCTTTCACTGAATTTTAATGTTTTGAAAACCACCTAAGGATTTGTTTGATGAGTGGTACTGAAAAGTCACAAAGAATAAAACCTTACAACAACTTTGTTGTGGAGTAGGCTGTAGCTGAGGGGTAGAGCATCTGCTCTGTATGCAGAAGGCCAAACATTCAGTCCTTCACACCTCCATATAAGGTTCAGATAGACTGCTGCCTGAAACCATGGAAAGCCACTGCCAGTCAGTGTAGACAATATTGAGCTAAATGGTACATTGGTTTGACTCAGTATAAAGCATCTTCCTGTGTCAACCCAGACCATTGTGTCCAAGTGGTATGACGCATAGACCATGACAAATGATGCTGTTGTCTGTGAGTGATGAACACATGTTTATTCAGCCTTCCCTGACCTGATGTCCCCCCAGAGGTTGCTGAACTACAGCTCCCTGTGTTCTATGTTACTACATACTCTAGCTCTCTAGGGTGTCATAAGAGCATGAGAAGAACCCTGCTGCATCTTGTCAATGGCATATCTCACCCCACATCCTATGGGAATCCTACAAACAGGACGTGAGTGCTCTCCCCACTTGTAGCTGGCAATTCCCAGCAGCTGGTGATTCAGAGGCATACAATCTCCAACAGTGAAGGCAGAACTAAGCCATGGTGGCTAGCAACCCTCCTGAAGATGCCAGCAACTAAACCTGGATACTTCTGCATGCAGTGCATTATGACCTTTACAGCAAAACAAGTTCTTTCCCAAACACTCTGACTGGTTGTGGTCAGCGTCACACAAAAGACAATATCATAGATCCCAAACCCTGCTGCTGCTTTAACCTCAGTGTGCAAAAGGAACACAGCCAGGGGGGGTCTTGGTGCAAGGAATATAGATGCATTTGAAATTATTCACCCCTGTTGTAAATCAGGTGAAATTCGGTTGAAAATGCCACTTCGCCAGGCTTTTCCAGTCTTACTATAAGTTGCATTTACAGCTGAATTTGAGGAAACCACTTGAAGCATCCTTTGTGTGGAGCTATTTTCATTGCTTTGGTTGGATTTCCTCCTTGCAAACAGCAGAAAACCTGTAAATTTTGAGAATAAACTTGATTTGCAATGGGGTGGAATAATTTTGATTGCAAATGTAAATGCTTGGCTTATTTTAAGAGTTACCCTCTCATCTCATTCTACATCCTTTTGGAACTTGAGAACCAGCAGAAGAGGGTTTCTCTCATTCTGTGCCTTGATCATTTCATGTGTTTCCTCTCCAGTGAATTCCACTCCTCTAAAATTCTTGTTCGGTACTAGGACCATTTATAAAATTAATTTCAGGATTGGAGCACAGGTATTTTTATCTCAGCTTTCATGGCTGCCTTTGTTTGTTTGTTTGTTTGTTTGTTTAAAAGCAGTTCTAAACCACTTTGTGTGTTGTTGTGGTGTTATAAACCTCTAAGTGGTGCACACTATGTGCAATATAAAAACAATATCCATTAAAACAAAAATATAGCCTAAAGTCATTAAAAGAGCGTACAAAAATAAAAGCAAATAAGAGAGAGACTCAGGAGATTCATACACACAATTCACAGACCTTCCAATGGTCCCTATTTTTCAGGGACAGTCACAGATTTACAGAAGCCATCCCGGTTTCTGATTTGATCCTAGAATGTCCTGCTTTTCCTTAGGATGTCCCTATTTTCATTGGAGAATTGTTGGAGGCTATGGAATTATGCGACCCCTGAGTCAAGAAGATAAGTAACATCTGAAAACAGCCATGTGCAGGGAAGTTTTTCAAATGTTTAATATTTTATTATGTTTTTATATATGTTGGAAGCCACCCAGAGTGGCTGGTTAAACCCAGTCAGATTGACAGGGTATAAATAATAAAATCATCATCATCATCATTATTGAATAGGATGTCCCTAATTTCATTAGAGAAATGTTGGAGGATATGAACTCAGGGTCCAATCTTAGGGGCCAGTGAAAGCCTGGGCAAAAATATTAATCTTTACAAGGTATCTGCTTTTAAATGGTTGTAAATGGCAGAGGGAAGAGCATTCCACAGTACAGGGACAATAGCAAAAGATACCCATTCTATAGTCACTGCCCTATGATATTCTGTAGGGTGTAATGCCATGAGAAGAATTTCCCCAGGTGATCTAAGTGACTTAATAGGTCTGTGCAGGGGAAAGAGGTCTTTCAGTTTGCCTGGATTATCTGTTAACAGTGCACCTTTGAGCATGATCTAGTGGCTGTTGGGCGGTCAGTGCAGCAGAGGTATAATTTGTGCACATCCAAGTGTTCCACTCAATAACCTGACCACAGCATTTCACTTCAGCTGCAACTTCCAAGGGAAGCCCTACATAGAGTGCAATACAGTAGTCCAATAGAGAGATTATCTATACAGTCATACCAGGTTACAGCCGCTTCAGGTTGTGTTTTTTCGGCTTATGGACCACCGAAACCCAGAAGTACCGGAACGGGTTACTTCCAGGTTTCGGCAGTCGCACATGTGCAGAAGCACTAAATTGTGCTTTGCACATGTGCAAAAGCGCCAAATCGCAACCCGCGCATGCGCAGACGCACAGACACGGGTTGCAAATGCTGCGGGTGTGAATGTGCATCCTGCATGGATCACATTCTCCACCCAAGCGTCCACTGTATATCTGAAGGGTTTTCATGGAGAAAATGGATAAGACTGTTCTGTTGCTTCAGAGGGCAAGAGTAGTTAGTACCAATGTGCGTGAGCTGCACAGAAGCAGACTTTAGCTAAATGTTCAGAGGATCTTCCTAATGGCAAAGCAGTGGAACAGACCATCTTGCAAGGTAGTTGGCTCTACTTGGCTAAAAGATTGGGAGCTGCCACCTCACTGTGGACAAAATCCTAAATCTGAACACTCCTTGCAGAAGGAGAGCCTGCAATTTCTCTAGGACAATCCTTCTGCAGCCTCACAAACCTCTTGAATTGTCCAAAGTCTATTTTTGTAGCAGGTTCTTTGTCAACCATTTCCTTATTTTTATTCTAAAAAGGAGCTGACTCACCGATTAGGGCTGAACAAAACCATTAACATGCAGTGGGGTGGGGGAGGGAGGGTGAAAGAACAACTAAAATAATAATCATCATATCAGTGTCCAAGTAATGGGTTCCACCCTTTCCTCTGTGCAGTTAATTTTTACTACATCTTTTGGTAGGAATTCAGCATGGAATTTTTCCTGGCATTAATCCCTCAGGTTTCCCTTTTCTGTGTTAGGCGGTTCTATATTTTGGTAAACTCCATCTATTAATAGCTGCCGTGTGTGGCTATTAAAAAACACAAGCACTTGCTTAGTAGCCGAAAATCACAGGCTGCTCAAGCTGACAGCTGCAAATGGGGAAAGGCGGACTTGAAGACTGACATCATGATGTGAAGCACCTTCCTGGCTCAGAATCAAAACAAAACAACAGAGGAACCTATCTTTAGCATGAGAGGCACATTCCATCTGGGCGACCTTGCAAGGGTCACATACCAGGGGTGGGCAGAACAATGAATGTAAACTATCACTTTGTACAGTTGCCTAATTTCTGTATAAACCCCTCTCTACCCACCATACAGACAAGCAAGAAGCATTATTAGAGTTTGAGGACACATTCCAGCCAGGCAAAAATACTCAAGGAGGGTAGAAAGCAGGGGCAGTGAGGTGGGTAGTCTGGGGAGAGTTCCCAAAGACCAGGTAGAGAAGCCCAGGGGGCTGCAATTCAGTCCCCAGGTTGGAGCTTCCTCATACAACATAAACAATTGCCAACTTGAAAAGGGGGATGGAAATGCCACTTACCTATCAAAGAGGAGGTAAAAGTTCACACTGAGGAAATCAGAACCCATTAAACTTGCGTGTTACAGTTTGATTCACTATACAATTTGCCCAAATTTTATCTTGCCAACTGTAGGGTACATGCAAGCCCGGCAAGACTCTGACTTTTTTTAATTTTCATTTTGCAGGTCTACTACAATTAGGAATGGGCATTTCTGTCAATTTCAGTTTCTTTCCCCCACTCCATCCTGAAGTTGAAGGAAAAAAAGGAACCGCAGCCCTCCAGAGGTTAATGGACTCCAACTCCCATCATCAGTGACAATTGGCCATGCTGGCTGGGTCTCATAGGACCCTGGGCTTCCAACAATATCTGGATACCAGTTACTGGAAACCACAGGAGGGGAGAGTTCTCTTTTGCTTGGATCCTGCTTGCAGGATGCTGGACTTGATGGGCTATTTGCTCTAATCCAGCAGGCTCTTCTTCTGTTTTTTTGTTAATTGCATGGTGTACATGGAAAGTGAGATGGCAGAGGAAAGATGGGTTGCTCCATCACTGCTTCGGGTCCAGCACAAAAGCCAATCAGGGAACAAATTCTCCCCCTTTTCTGTCCTCAGCAAAAGAAAGGCAGCAGACAGTTGGAAGATGAATGGAGAGCCCCCTTTGTCCATCCTCTTCCAGCCCTCCACAGGCCAGTAAAACATTTTGCAGGCTAGTAACTTCTCTGAAGACTTTATTTACAAGGCTGTGCTAAAGCTCACATCGGCTAATAAATACATGTGTACTTCCAACTGACAGTTATTGCTAAAGACAAAGCCTTGCAAAGAAAAAAAAAACAGCCTTTCCATATTCATCTCCTCATACAAATCTCCCTCTTCACATGACTCTTCCGAGAGATTGTTCCTGAGCAAGAGAAAGCTCGTCAAAGCTTTTGTATGGCTTATGTTTTAACATTCTGTTTGAGTTTATGGCTGGCATAAAACACTCATAAAAAGTTACACATCCCCTCGCCCTGGGGAGCGATTCTGTTCTGTCGACAAAGAAGATAATATTCTTTGAATACCTCTAGCCAAGGCACAAGGGTGTGCATGAGAGAGCAGGTGAAATAAAACAGCGCCAAGTGACTCTTAACTCAAGGATGGAGATATTTTTCAAAATCCTGCTGGTTCTAAATCTAGGCAGAAAACCATCATGTTTTCTTGATTAAGCACCACTCTCAATTAGAGGCCTCCCCTGCAAATAAGTGGCTTTCCAGCCAGCTGTATCAGAAAGAGGTGAGACGGTGAGGCCCACCCCACAGCCTCAGCTGGGACTCATTACTGAATGCTTCCTCCCTTCCCCAACCTGCCTATATCAGCAGCACTTCCACTGGGCTGAGAGAGGCAAGACAGAGAGGACCACACCACTGGTTGAGCTGGGAGTGGCTGCCGCTTGACTGCTCCCATCCCAGAACCACCTCTGGCAGTGTCCACCATGGCCCCCGTCAAAAAGAACTGCTTCTTGAGCAGCTGACCCTACTTACACAATTCATACAAAATCCCACACAAATACAGTGGTACCTCTGGGTGCAAATGGGATCCGTTTCAGAGCCTCATCTGCATCCTGAGTAGAACAAACCAGCGTCTGCGCATGTGTGGGTCACAATTTGCTGCTTCTGCACATGATGTCATTTTGAGCATCTGCACATGCGTGAGCGACGAAACCCAGAAGTAACGTGTTCCATTAATTCTGGGTCACCGTGGAGCGTAACCTGAAAATGCTCAACCTGAAGCGACTTTAACCCGAGGTATGATTGTACAGGGAAACAAATTTATATACATGCCCTCAAGCAAAACCTACAATTCACCCTTAGTTTTTAAACTCATTATAAACCCAGGCTTGCCTCAACCAAACTTCCTTAGATCTGTGCCCCCACCTCCAAGCCCCTGCTAATTTGTGCCAAGATATATCTCCTCCACTCTAAGGGCCCCATCATGGGCACATGAAGATGTCAGGTTTGTACACCAATTCCCAAGAAACTTTAAGGAAGTTTTCAAGTGTGTGCAAAACGGCCCTCTGAGCTGCTCATCAACCCAAACCAAACCAACTAAACGGACTGATAATGAGAGCTAGGAACACAAAATGCATTTCCTCATGCATTCTAAAACTGGATTCATTATGAGTCAGTTTAAAAGAGAATCATTAAATCAATATGAATTGTTGTGGGCATGGGAAGAGGTGTTGGGGTGAGGGGAATATGAATGAGGGGAACATAGGCAGGCCTGGTATGATTAGAAGGACCTTATATGCTCAGCAGTGTGCCTACCTGTGAGGAGAGTCTGGATCAAAGCATGTCTTGGTGACATCAGTTATCTCTGGGTTACAGCAATCCCCACCATCAAAGCTGTACCTCTCAAAGTTACAATCCATGTCGCACACACCATTCTGCTTCTTCTTGTTGAATGACGAGTGTCGCATGTGCCGGCAGTCCCCTCCATCGTACCCAGTTAAGGTATGGTTGCACTCAGGGTCACAACTGTCATCTCCAATCTTGCTAATTTCACAGTTGGCCAGGATCAGGCGATGCCGGAGGGAAGAGTTCTTTACTTCCAGCACCTCCAGTTCCCATGTGATGTTGTAAGGGCTGAAGGCATCGTTCAGTTGCTGGTGTTGAAATTCTATCTGTTCACGGCTAACAGTTGGGTTGCGATGGTGGTCATCATAGATATTCACCACTCGGTAGCGGACTACCTTTTTGTGACGGAAGTTTGGGAGCTTGTTGTAGCTGGCAATGACCTCTTTGTTGTCGCACACAGTTTGCCCACATAGAGGAGGATCAAGGCTTGTATCCAGCAGGTAGCCAGGGTGGGAAGTGAATTCGATCTGAGGAAGACTAGGGCTGTCTTTCATCGGAGACCAGATGCTTTTCACATTCAGTAAAGTCTCCTGAAAAACGAGCTGAGGTAGAGGAGCATCTGCTTCATGAGACACCATGGCCATGTCAGACAGAATCTCCTTCTGACACCGGGCTGTTCTCCAAAGGCTGAAATGTTCTACGTAGCCTCGGTAATTCTGATTCAGGGCATTCCCACCAAGCATGAGAACTTTGCATTTCAAGGTCAAAGGGCTAAAGATGTTCCCTACCTGCTCCCCACTGGTGGCCACTTGAGCACCGTTCACATAGAGTTTCATCAGGCGTCCATCGTAAGTGACAGCTAGGTGAACCCACTGGTTTGCGAGGTAGTTACGATGATCTGTGATGGTGGTAACCTTCCGGGCACGGTCCGTCTTCAAGGAAAAGAAAAAGCGGGGTTCTCTATTCCCCTGGTCACTGATGGTGTTAATCCCCAGGACCCATCCTCGGTCACGGGTGGTGTAAGAACATTTGTCATATAGTCCTAAGTGCCCCCCACAAAAAGAGAGAGAGAGGAGAGAGATAAACAGAAGTAAATATGAGTGATGACAGCACAAAATTTACAAAATTTACATCGATCTACAAAAGACAGCAATTTTCACAATAAACCAGTTGGCATGAAGACAAGGAGCACTGAACCCTTTTGTGAACACGTGACCATAAATGGGAGAAATCATTTCAATATTGCAGCAAAAGGTCAAGAACTTCTAGAGGCATATGACGTAAATGGGACACCCAATTCTTTGTCTAGGGGCCAGAAATCCTTTGCAATTGCTTAGTGGTGAAATTACAGTAAGAAATCTCATTAACTTCACTTGAACTGTAAGCTTGACGTCACTAGTTTGGACCAAATCCTCACAAAACACATGCATTTGTTAATTCTTAGCACCCACACAAAATTAAAATCCCCTGAGTTCACGGGGGGGAGGGGGGTTTGAGAAGGAACAGTCCATGGTTGCTAAACCTTAAAAAAAAAAGGCTGTACCATAGAAGTATGCTTATCTAAGTTCCTTTAACAGATGAAACCACATTGCATCAGAAGTAATCAGATAGCAACAGAAAGAAAATCTGGGGTTTCTTTTCACAATAAACCCTGCTAGCTGGTGTAGTACTATTTTGGAAGGAATTGGTGTAAATGTCTTACAGAGGGCACACCAACTCATGGTAGATGAGATTTCTGCACCAATCCACCCAAATCTCAAAACCATATTAGGCAAACTCACGGAGGATAAAACTCTTAGTGGCCTTCCAGTTGTAATAGTCATATATTACCTCTAGTATCAGAAGCAGCATGTCAATGAATACTAGCTACAGAGCAACCAAACGCAAGAGAGAAGGGACTGTGGTTCAGGGGTTAGAGCATGTCAAAGGTCCCAGTTTCAATCCCTAGCATCCCCATGTAAGACTGGGAGGTGCTCCTTGCTTGAAATCCTGGAAAGTCTCTGCCAGTCAGTACAGCCAATATGAAGCTAGTTGAACCAATGGTGTGACTCGGTATAAGAGGGTTTC
Source organism: Podarcis liolepis (assembly GCF_965112155.1). NCBI lineage: Eukaryota > Metazoa > Chordata > Lepidosauria > Squamata > Lacertidae > Podarcis > Podarcis liolepis. Next base: position 43,700,943 of record NC_139570.1, on the reverse strand, counting down.
CTAAGTTCCTAGTGTACAAATGAATGAGAGGGAAGTGGAAGGAGTTGTTGGCTCCAGATAATGCCTGGCAAGCAAATCAGAATATCAATGCACACATCTGCTAGAAAGCCATAAGACATGGATATTAGGGTTGTCATATGTCCAGAATTTCCTGGACATAGCCGGAATATGGCAGTCAAATGGAGTGTCCAGGTGGAAATTGCTTAAATGTCTGGATTTTCACTTTTTGAAATATGGCAACCCTATGGATATCCTATGCAAACCCATGTGCATAGATACAAAATGACAGCGCACAGCTTACCCTTCATTCTCCCCACCAGACAGACAGATTCTCTGCTTCAAAAGGCAGCGTAAGGTAGACTAGTGCCACATTTACAAATTAATGGCTACGGCTCTTGGCAGCTACAAGCCATTATGACTGTATCTAACCTCCAGAATCAGAGTGAATGTCCTTCTGAATAACAGTTGAATGGGGAACAAAAGCAAAGAAAAGGTGACTGCATTCAGGTCCTGCTGCAGGCTTCTCATAGGAGTCTGAGTTGGCCACTGTGAGAACAGGATACTGGATTAGATGGGTCTTTGGATTAACCCTGCAGGGTTCTTCTTAAACTGGCTCATGCTCTCCTTCTTCCACCCCCTCCCACCCCCAACTAAGCCCTCACCTCTGCACCCTATCCTTCCCTTAACTGAAGCCCACTGCCCCTTTGTGTTCTCAGCATAATCACTCAATCCCTCTCTATCAACAATTGTGGACTCGGAGACTATCAGCTGAGCAAAGGTTATCAGAAGAGTAATTCCTCCCTCCCCCCCATTCCCAGACCAGCTCTGTGAAGTGTTATTTTTGCTAGGGGCTCCTTCTTGTCCCTTCCCTTCTTGCCTTTGCAAGGGAGGTGCCAGCTAGGTAGTATTCCTCTGTCAAGTGCATACACTTAAACAAACAACAAAGCTAAATCACATCTCGAGACCAGATTGGAGCTGAACACTGTGACTGCTGATCATCAGTATGGTGCAAGGAGGGGAGGGGAGACAAATGAGCGGGTTTGTCCTGGTATCTGAATTAAAGCTGAGGCTTGTATCCAATACTGGTCCTATTCAAAGTAGCAGATCATGGGTAGGCAAACTAAGGTCTGTAGGCCGGATCGGGCCCAATTGCCTTCTGGATCAGGCCCATGGATGGTCTGGGAATTGCTGCATAGATTGCCAGAGTGCACATTCTTTCCCTCTCCCACACACGGCAGCGGTGGTGGCAGCGCCTGCTCCCTCCGTCCTCTGGGCTTCTCCCTGCCCTGCCTAGAGGAGGAAGGGAGCTGGGCTTTGTCGGTGCCAGCAGCAGCAGCGCTCGAGTAGCCACCATTTTAAGCAGCCCCTCTCCATAGCCCTTTAGCGCACCGCTCATCATCCCTCTGCTGCCGCTGCCAGCCTCTGCTGCTCACAAGACACAGGTAAGCAGCCACTGGGGCTGGTGGTGCTCTTGTATCATTCACCCCCCCCTTCAAAATATAGTCCAGCCCCCCACAAGGTCTGAGGGATAGTGGACTGGCCCCCTGCTGAAAAAGTTTGCTGACCCCTGGAGTAGACTCTTTGGATTGCTATTTTATTACTTTTTAAAAAAATGCATACCTGCATATATTCCAAAATGTTATCCAATCCACTGCATCCGACTCGGAGTACACCCACTGCAAATGATGAATATGGCTAACTTAGTTCCATTATTTTTAATGGGTCTACTCTGAGTAGCTGGATACAGCCCACTGAAACTGGTGGGCTGTATCCAATTTTGTCCTACTCTGAGTAGATCACTGACCCTGATGGACGTTGCTAACTTAGGTGCACTCATTTAAATTGTTATACTCTGAGTTGAACTTGGCAGTATACAACCCATTATTTTTGATAGAGTTGAATTAATTTTGACTCAGAGAAGACTACTTTAAATGAATGGCCCTAAGTTAGTAATGTACATTACTTTCTGTGGGTCTCCTCTGAGTAGAACTGACACTGAATATAAGCCATAGTGTGTATCAGGCATGGGAAGGTTACTGAAGCTACAAAAATGAAAAAAAAACCCTGCAGGATTCAACATACCCCAGTTGCCTTCTCGCTGACAATTTCAGTTGCTCTCAGACTCCATATTTCCTTGCAGACTTAAGTTCTGTTTTCTACATTTCCACATCAGTTTGCCATTAAAAAAACACACAATCCTCAGGGAAATTCATCAGCATTTTAGTGCAAATTTATCTTAATAGGCAATTTCCCCAAACCTATTAGACATTTTTATGTTGTTTTTATATTGATATGTTGTTGTATGAATGTGTACGCACAGAACACTTTAATCTAGCATATGCATTTTTGTACACATTGCTGGGCTGGAAAACTGCATTGCAAAATTCAGAGCAGTGCAAATTTCAAAGGCTGGCCGCATTGTGGTTCATGTATTGTTCCAGAAAGTATGAACGAGGTAGGTTTGCCTTTGCATGTGAACTGAATTGAATTTCTTTTCCACCAGCTTCACAATTTGTAGATCCTTTGGATTATGTTCTAGAAGAATTTTGTGGTTTTTAATTTCCAGTTTCAAAGGGCCAAAATTAGCCCAAGATCAACCCAGTGGTGGTGTGTGGGTTTGTGCGTGCATTTGGGGTGCTGGTATTGATCTCATAATTTGTTTTCCACACTAGATAACAAAAATATGCAACATAAAGTGGGGGGTGGTAAGAAAGAAGAGATCTCATCATCCCCATTCATGTTCAAGCCTGGGGTGGGTTGAGAAGTATAAAAGGGGCATACCAGGAAGGAGACCTGAACCCACTGCTTCCGTTCTTACCACTCAGGGACATTTCCCAATGTACTTTTAGGTTAACATAACATATCACCAAACCAACAAAACAAAAAGCCACCACAAAAGCCCATGGTTCCTGCACTGCAGTGGGGTTGGACTAGATGAAAAACTGCAATCAGCTGACTGGCTTGCTCACTCAAGTCAGTTGCCCAGGTGCTAACTGATGATGAGCAAATTCAATGATGAACACCCACCATCCTGCATTGCTCTCTCCCTTCTTAGTGTCCTTTATATTGACTGGAGAGCCCTTCATATACTGGGTAGACCTCTGTAAAGCAGGGCAGTGGGGCTGCTCTGTAGCAGTGGTGCATTATATGCTCTGTGGTCCATGGGCTCTGAGGAAGAATAAGCTCAAAACCAAACCGCAATGGAGGACCAGACAAGTGTGGCTACTCGCTATCTATTGAGGCTTAGTGCTAGGTACAGGATCAGGTCCCCCAGCTCCACATGTCCTTTCCAGGCAGTACAATCGTAGTTTTGTAAGTTCTATCAGAGCCATAATTGGGCCCCTTCCAGCTCTACGGTTCTATGATTTCTTAGTGCCAGGACCATCTTCAGGGATCTCAATGAGAGATATGAGGGATTCAGGGTTAACGTGGCCAGTGTGAGATTAAACCCTGTGGCGGCTCCTAGGCAATTGAAATCTCGCACACACACCACCCTCAAAAATTATCTCTAATACATTTTTGTAATTTTCTTTCAAGATCAAATCAACATTATTTTGACCTGTTGTTACAGGGCCCCTAAAAGATGTGGGGCCCATAGGACAGTATCTACTCTGCCTATTTGGTAATCTAGCACTGGATGTGGCCACTGGAGGATGGCTTGAGAAGGACGCAACAGGCATGTGGCCTGCCAGCCCCTCACTGCTTTTGCAAATCTCACAAAGCAGTGCTGGGCTTGCTGGGCACTGTGAACGCACCCTTCAAAGCAGTTGGCCAGCCAGGCTCCCCAGTGCATGCCCAGGCTGGCAGCGCAGCGTGGCCCCACTTTACTGCAGAGGGTGGGGATTTTCATCCAGGTTTTCATCCAGGCTCTCCTAGCCTTGCCTTGAGATGCCAGGGAATTGAATTTGGGATTTTCTGAATGCAAGGCAAATTCTCTGCTGCTGAGCTACAGCTCCTCTGCTCCTCTTTCACACTCCATGAAGCCACTTTTCACATTCCATTTAATTGCTTCCCCTGTGCTTATTTAAGCTCCTGAGCCTCAAGAGGCCCCTCATTAGGCCCTGTGACAGCAGCTGCACCCCGACATGCTTCTTGCTGTACTGGCTGAGCAGCAGCAGCAGTCTTGGCTGCTGAAGAGGTGGATTGGAGCCACCTTAAAGAAGCAGAAATTCTGGAAACTGGTCCAAGGAGCAGCGGTATAGCATGGGTTGCTGGAACCCAGGATGTGGCAAGTGTTGCACCCCCCCCCCCGTTGGCCTGGACAGCTGGGGTCGGGATGAATGCCAGGGGTGTGTGCGCAGAGGGTGTGAATAGAGCCCATCTCCAACAAGCTCTCTGCCCGCTGCCTCCATCCACCTGACCACTAAACCAACCTGTTTGCTGCCACGCCTCAGCTGCCAGGGCTCCATGCCTGTCATGGGGGCACCTGATTGCCCCCCTCAAAAATGTGCACCCTGGGCCATGGCCCCCTCCGCTACACCTTTGCCAAGGAGAAATTGGTATTATTTCAGGGACTGAGGTCTCACTCCCGGGTTGTGTCCTCTTTCCATATTTTCTGATCAAACATGTTATTTACACACAATTCATTATTGCATTTTTGGTTAGCACCCACAACTGGAAGGATGCACATAATCTGACTTGAGAGGCATGGCGCAAAAAGCGTTTATTGAGGGTAGGGTGGGAATTAGCACATCATTTAAAGGTACAAACAGGTAAAGCTGCTCTTGAGGATTTTGAAACTGTCTGGTGGCCATTTAGTAATCATATAAGCGATTCACACTGAAATTGTATCTCTTCCATCACAGGCCAGGAATTGATGTCTAACCTATCCTTAGCTCTATTATGGCTGGAAAGTGACCCAAACTCAAGAATTAAACACAGGGACTTAGTTTTTGTTGTTGTTAGCAGCAGTGCAACTGGCTGTTGTTATTTCACTGGAAAGCCAAATCAGAGCCTCAAATAGAGACCTGGATTAATTACATTTGGGACACAACTCTCTCAGATTACTTTCTGGAGAGAAAGAGAGTTATAAGGGGAGTCTCAAAAATGGACAGGTCTGAGGAGGCTTGGTTTCTGTTCTACTCCTTCATAAATAAGGGACAGCAAACTCTCCACCCCCAGTCTCTCAAACCCCTGTGCAGAGAGGCCCCGAGGTCCCCGTAAGAGGAATAAAGCATGAGGCACAGGATTCCTGTGATAAGAACCTTCACATGCACGAGAGCAGAGTGCTTACAATATCACATTGATGAATACTTTTCTTGCTTCTACACTATGTTTTGCTTTGTATAGGCTTGTAACTGAAAAAACTTTGTGTGGTTTTATTTGTTGCTTGTGGTGTTTAATGATTTTTTTAAATCAAAAAAATATATCCTGAAACATCAGTTATTTATATGTAACCCACCCCCTACTTAAAATTAAAATATATATGTTAGACCATTCTGTGAATAATGATGTATATGTTTTCTACACATATTAAAACAGATAAATTGAGCTAAATATATGGATTCTTTTTGATGTTATTAGATCATGTACTTAGTATAACTTTCTTTTAGGGGCAGTACAGGATTCCCGCTGGTGTACCGACCTTTCATCTGCACCAAGGATTACCTGCCCAAGCTGCTTCAGGTTGTGGTGGATGTTCTCCTAGAGACACCTAGTCTGGTGGTCCTAGGTGATTTTAACATTGATGCCAACACAACCTTACAAGGGGCTGCTTGGGACTTTGTGGAAAGCATGGCCTGCATGGGGCTGTCCTTGAATAAATCTGGCCCTACTCATAGCTATGGACATGCCTTAGACATGGTGTTCACATCTGTGCACCCAGATCACATGGGTGGTCTGACTCTAAGTTCCAGTGGAATAAAAGAAGTGCAACTAGACTTCTGTGCAACCCTTCCCTTCTGCAGGGGGGGGGTGGGACTAATTTGAATGGTCCAAATGGTAGGGGGTACATTATCCCATGTTGATGGCCTCTCAGCTGATTTCCTGGAAGCCCGTTGGAATGCAGTGTTGACCAGGGATATCAACTATCTGGCTCTGAAGCATTCTCTCTGATTGCATGGAGCTCAGAAGGCCCCGTGGTTTCCCCTGGAGCTGAGGGTTGATTAAACAATCACTGTGATGTCTAGAGCACCAGTGGTGAAAAACCCATTCCAAAACAGACCAAACATGGGATAGAGCTCAATGTCAAGTCTACCATCTTGCTAAAGCGAGGGTGAAAAACTGCCTCTATTGCATCTGTGGAAAACAGTACCAGGAGACTCTTTCAGGTGGTTCATAGTCTAACAGAACCACCTTCGCCATCAGGTTCTGGTAAGGACTCAAAGATCTTGCAAAGTTTTTTGCAGATAAAATCAATCAAATTTGGAAAGAGGTAAACTCCACCATGGTAGGGCTAGGGCAGGAGTGTACCACAGCTCTGACTAGTCAAGTTGTGTAGGATCAGTTTCAACCTCTTACCTCTGAGGATGTGGATAGGCTGCTTGGATGAGTGAAACTGAGCACCTGTCTGCCTGATCCTTGCCCACCCTGGCTCATAAAAGTGAACCAAGTTGGGCTGGGCAATGGGCTCTGTGGGGTGCTGAATGCTTCTCTCTGTAAGGGAGTCTTCCTGGACCCCCTTAAAGAAGCAGTTATTAAACTGCTTCTTAAAAAACCATCTTTGGACCTGGCCATTATGGCCAATTATTGCCCAGTCTCAAATAATCTATTACTGGGGTTGAGCAAAGTAATTGGATGGGTGGTTGCTAAAAAAAACTCCAGGCATGTCATGAGGATGTGGACTATTTGGATACCTTCCAATCAGGATTCAGGACCTATCATGGGACTGAACCTGTCTTGGTTGCACTGGTTGTTGATCTCTGGTGGGCTAGGGACTGAGGTGAAAGTTGTTTCCTGGTTCTGCTGGATCTCTCAGTGACTTTTGATACCATCAACCATGGTATCCTTCTGGACCATCTGGGGGGGGGGGTTGGGAGCTGGGGGCACTGTTATGCAGTGGTTCCACACCTTCCTCCTGGACCGTGTCCAGAAAGTGGTGTTGGGGGGATGAGTGTTCAGACCCCTAGGCTCTCACTTGTGGGGTGCCTCAGGGTTCCGTCCTCTCCCCCCTGCTTTTCAACATCTATATAAAGCCGCTGGGAGAGATAATCAGGGGGCTTGGACTGGGTGTTCACCATTATGTGGATGATACCCAGCTCTACCTCTCTTTTAAATTAAAACCAGAAGGCGGTGAAGATCTTGTGTGAGTGCCTGGAGGCACTTGGAGGATGGAGGGTGGTCAACAGATTGAGGTTGAACCCTGAGAAGACAGAAGTACAGTTTCTGAGGGACAGGGGGCAGGTGAGTATGGGGGTCTCCCTGGTCCTGAATCGGATAACTGCACCCCTGAAAGACCAGGTGCGCAGCATGGAGGTATTTTGAACTCACAGTTGTCCATAGAGGTGCAAGTTAATTCTGTGTCCAGGGCGGCTGCCTACCATCTCCATCTGGTATGCTAGCTGAGACCATACTTGCCCGTGCACTGTCTCATCAGTGTGGTACATGCTCTAGTTATCTCCCGCTTGGACTACTGCAATGCACTTTATGGATTACTGCAATGCACTTTATGTGGCTACCTTTGAAGGTGATTCGGAAACTATAACTAATCCAGAATGTGGCAGCTAGATTGGTGACTGGGAGCAGATGCCGGGATCATATAACAGTGGTCCTAAAGGATCTACACTGGGTCTCAGTATCTTTCTGAGCACAGTTCAAATTGTTGATGCTAACTTTTGAAGCCCTAAATGGCATCTCCACCCCCATTGTTCAATCTGGACACTGAGGTCCAACTCAGAGGGCGTTCTGGTGGTTCCCTCACTGTGAGAAGTGAGGTTACAAGGAACCAGGCAGAGGGCCTTCTCAGCAGTGGCGCCTTCCCTGTGGACTGCCCTCCCATCAGATGTCAAAGAAATAAAGAACTACACAACTTTTAGAAGACATCTGAAGGCAGTACTCTATAAGTAAGTTTTTAATGTTTGATGTTTTATTACGTTTTTATATGTGTTGGAAGCCACCCAGAATGGCTGGGGCAACCCAGCCAGATGGACAGGGTATAAATAATAAAATTGTTGTTGTTGTTGTTGTTGTTGTTGTTTCACCTTCAGGTGCAACCCTCATCTTTGATAAAACTTTTCATCAAGTTATTGGTTTTGTTACTGTGCTAGGAGATCACCCTTTAAGAGTGAAGCAAAGGAGGGGCGGTGATGGAAATACAAAGAGTGTTGTGGAGACGCGAGATTAGTGGGGAGGCATTCTTGGGAAGAAAAAGTTAGAGTGGGGGATGGACTATCCCCATAACTTTGGAAAGTTGTCACTGCCCACTTTGCTGGAAAAATACAACCAAAGGTGACAGGACTTAGTTATGAAAGGGGAATTTAGGTCAACAATCAAAGCGGCAGTCAGAGGCCCATGAACAAGGAGTTAAAGGTTGGGGCTGTGTTCTTTCTCCTCACATGCTTTAATCGCTTAGTATCAAAGTCACGGTGGAACGCTTGAAAGCGCAAATATTCTACAGGAACCTATAGAAAGCTTTTATCTGTCCAGAGGAAAATAATTAAAAGAGACAGATTTGGGTTAAGTATTCCCATGTTCCATGCAATTGGATAAAGTCGAGAAGGATCCACCCAAACACTTTCTCAAGTTCGGTAGAGATTTCCTCGGATGACTTTGAACCCATTGTGGTTTGTTTGTGTGTGTGCATGTGTATATATGTATGTGGTGTGTGTGTGTGTGTGTGTGTGTGTGTGTGTGTGATATAACGTAGCCTCTCTATTTCCCTCCCTTCCTTCTTCCCCATCACATTCTTCCACGAGACCCTTAAATAATTCAAAATGTCAATGTAAACAAAGCAAAGATTCAACCTGCATAATTGCTAACACCAGTAAAGTGTCCTCAAGGGTCACACAGGGAAGCTTATGGCCTATGAGCAAAAGAGTTATTGCAATTGACAATGGCCCTAAATAATCCCCTCCAATAGAAAGTGCATTCAAGGCCCACCTTTTCCACACACAAAAACAGCAGCTCCATATAAAACAGTTGTGAGTGGACTTTCCATGGTCACTTTGGAACCGGTACAGCATTAGGCAGAAGGCCAATACTAGGTGGTGCTTGAGTTCCTCCATGGTAGGAGGAACCAAATACAATGATAGGTGAAGACAATTCTAGCCTTGTCTACACCTTCCTCTTCCTTAGTTCCTAAAGTGCAACACTGAGTATAAGCAGGAGGAAGCTGGCAGGTAGGGCTAGCTATAAGAAAAATTAGGAAGGTGTGGGTTTGCTGAGGGTGGTGGGGACACTTTTCAGACCATTTCTGACTCCCAAAGTTAAACTGACACTCCTCACTCGCCCTGTGGTCCAAAGCTTGCTTTTCTGGGTAATCAAATGTGTGGCATGGGCCAGAAAGTCCACTGTTTTCTGCTTGAGGATAAATGAAGTTTATCAAGAAAGAGTTAAAGACAATGGAGGCTCATGCCCACTGGGACTTGGTGGAGTGGAAGGAAGGAAGGGAGGCTAACAGTAGGAGGAACCAGAGCAAATGACTGGCAGAGCTGGAGCCAATGATATGCAGAGAGAACTAATTCTTATTTTGTCCCCATCTTTCCCTCTGACAAGTTCTGCAAAGTCAATACTGAGACTCAGGAGGCTGACAGCCAGTCTCCACCCATAGATTGTATGCAAGTGAGTAGGCAGGTAAATGTTGGCTGGTTGAGGGCAAACTCAACTAAAGAACCCCTGGAAAATGCTCATCCAACCATTATTTAAAACCAACCAGTGAAGGAGAGTCCATGACCTTCTGAGGTCATCTGTTTGAAGGTCAAACTGCTCTCACCTTCAACAGAAGTTGGGCAGGAGTCACTCTGCCTTCTTTTTAACACCAGTTAAAAATTGTACTGCCCAGGCAGTTGTTGATATCTTATTGTGCATTTATGTTTTTGTTACATACATTGTGTGTTTTATGTTGCACATGAGGATGGTGGATAATTCCAAACAAAAAGTGGAAATTCCCTTCTTTTTTTGGTTATTCCTCCCATTTCCAGAATGGAAATCAAGCCAGTGAATACCATTGGTACTCACTTTTGCTTTCACTTTGCAAATGATACGTAATTGATTGCAGCCGCCCTCCCATGTGCATTGTGTTTCCTTTACATTGTAATTATAGGATGGAATAGCATAATGACAATGTAATTTACATAACTTACATATTTAATCACGTAAGTGACCTAAATTTGTCACAGCAGACAGCAAAGTGACTTACATTCTTTTTTGACATTAGATGAATTGCAGTGGAAAGGAAACAGCGTTGAGTAACCTGGAGAATAGAAGACTGAGAGGCAATAAGATAGCCATCTTCAAACGGCTGAAGGGCTGTGACATGGAAGATGGAGCAAGCCTTGTTTTCTCCTGCTCCAGAAGGTAGGACCCAAATCAACAGATTCAAATGACAAGAAAGGAGATTCCTATTAAGCATTATGAAGAACTTTATGACAGTAAGAGCTTCGTTGTGGGTTTTTAAGATGATTAATTGTGATCCCTGCAGTGCAGGGGGTTCAGCTAGATGACCCTTGGGGTCCCTTCCAACTCAACAATTCTATGAATTGTTAAGGATAATTATTTAATTTCCTAAAATGGGAATGTTTACTTATGTGAACATAGATCCGCCCCCCTCTGGTAGTAGCTCCCATCTGACTGTGAGTTACATGAGAGAGGTATTTCATTCTGTTGTGACTGTTATTCCAGTAACTGTTGTTTTTAATTGCTCTCTGTCCTCTCTCTCTGTGTGAGGGAGAATGGCTGCTGAGAGGCTTCTCTGGATACTGCTGAGGGCAGTGTTGTGTCAGTGTGATCTGTCTGAAGTGAAACATACAGAGGAAGATCCCTAAACATTAATTGGGAAAAACCTGTGCAGGAGCTCTCTGTAAGGAACAGAGAAAATACTGCTGAGGCGAAAGTAAAAACCTCTTATAAGAAGCTGTAAGGCCTGAGTGAGGTAAAACTCTGGTGCAAGTCTCACCACAGTTTTTATTTATAAGTCTAAGGAAGAAGTCTTCCATCTACAATTCAAGTGAGAACGTACCTATGTTTGAATGTAAATATATTATTATCAGTTATATGTTTATGAAAGTAAAGTTCTTCTGAATATAAAGAGTCTGGACATTGTACGTATAGTCTTTACAAAGAAGCTATCAATCACCTAGAAGAGTTACTTAGCTCCCTAGCTGTAAGCTACTCTGCTCCTTCGCATATCATCAAAATTTATTTTTATATACATGACATGAATGAGATGAACGCAGGGCAGAATGCAAAACAATTCCGTCTTGCATTCCTAGTTGCACACCACCTTGCTTTTATTTTCTTATAAATATTTAAATAAATATCATGTAATTTTGCCAGCTGAAGGTCACAGTTTCAGTCTCTCATTAAAGACTCTCAGCAGGACTGGGGAAGACCCCTCTCTGACTCAACATAAGGCAGCTTTGAGTTTTCTTAGGTATGCGCTGCAATCTTATGCAGTGTAGCATGGAAAGGAAACCAGAGCAACTGAGCTGGGTGTACATCGGGAGTTGTGGCTGTGTTGCTATGGGACATGGCTGGTTTGGGCAAGGGTAATGAAAATGCAAACAATGTTTGCTATTAAAAGTGGCTTTTTCAGAATAATATTAGGGTAGCTCTGCAGGGTTTTGGTCTTTTCTTTTCTTTACAAATGTGCCGTCCCACAAAATATCCCCCTCTTTTTCCCTGTATGATCTTCTGAGACGGCAAAAGAAGGACCAATGACAAATGAACACCAGGGTGAGAGGCTAGTAAATGAAAACAAGGGGCAAAGAAGAACCTATAGATTCGCATAACAGGCTGGGAATGAGAAGTCGGGTTGCCATATTTCATGAAGTGAAGATCTGATCAAAGAACATTTTGATCAGAGAACATTTTTTGGGAGGTCATAAAAAAATTGTCCACAAACAAGGCAGAGGAGCAGCTCTGGGCACTCTGTGGGCTCCAGCAGCTACAGCCCTACCACAGCTAATATTCCAAAGAAAGTCCAAGTTCCTTACAGCACAGTTTGGAAACCATAACGCTGAGGCAACATGGAATGCCCCAGCTCAGTGTCCTCCCTCCCCCCTCCACATAAACCACTTGAAAATTGTTTAGGGTCTTGGTGGACCACTTTATATTTTTGTGTCCATTGTAACAATTATAGTGCATTTTGCTGGATGCTATATGATTTTATTGGGGACGCGGGTGGCGCTGTGGGTTAAACCACAGAGCTAGGACTTGCCGATCAGAAGGTCGGCAGTTCAAATCCCCGCGATGGGGTGAGCTCCCATTGCTCGGTCCCTGCTCCTGCCAACCTAGCAGAACGAAAGCACGTCAAAGTGCAAGTAGATAAATAGGTACCACTCCGGCAGGAAGGTAAACGGTGTTTCCATGTGCTGCTCTGGTTCGCCAGAAGCGGTTTAGTCATGCTGGCCACATGACCCGGAAGCTGTATGCCAGCTCCCTTGGCCTATAGAGCGAGATGAGCACCCCAACCCCAGAGTCGGCCACGACTGGGTCTAATGGTCAGGGGTCCCTTTACCTTTACCTTTATATGATTTTATTATTGAATCAAGGTTAATCTTAATTCTAGCTGCCCATTAGGTAAGCTGCTGATCTTTGCCACTCCTTTCAAGTGCAGGGGTTGGACTAGATGATTCATCCAACTATGGAACTAGAAAAGTTGCATCTCTAGCACAATGTTTCTGGACATTTTTTAAAGCATCTTTACATGTCCCCAAAAGTGATTTAGTAGCAACTAGAAAAATCGGCTCTGTCCCTGGTTGGAATTGTGGAGGAATTTGTTCTGCCCACATTTTTAAAATGGATTTTTATTGAATTTTTCAAAAAATAACAATGTAATAGAACAAATGTAAAACAGTTAAGGAAGAATATGCCAAATCAGGAAATACATAGAGATCTGACTGTTGAAAGGCATGTGCTATTGCAGTTATTGGTTTGGGGTAAAAGGATCGTGCCAAAAAAAAAATTGGGAGACAGGTGAGTGAAAGTTTTTGTCTTTTGTGTTTGCATATATTAGTGACTGAAACCATATTGATGCAAATTTGTCAGTTTTAATTTCACCCCAAGTTTCTCTAAATCGCTGAGTCGGCTTTTCATCTAAAGCTAATTACCAGATCCTAGCATGCCATGCGTTTATGGAGAGATTTATGGGATCTTTCCAGTTGGAGGCTACTTTGAGCTTAGCAGCCAGCAACAGTTTTAGAACCAAATCTTTATGAAGTCACGCATTCCCTCTCTGAAGATATAGAAGAGTGCTAGAGTGGAGTCAGATACCACAGACTGTTACATAATCTTGCTTACAGTAGCAAAAACTGCTCTCCAGAAATTAAAAGCTTTTTCGCAGGATCACCATAAATGATACAAGCTGCCTTTCATAGGACAGCTTCTCCAACACAAAAGAGAGGTGGCAGAAATGCCACCTATGAAATAGTTTTAAATCTGCTTTGCGTATCTTCACAGAGGTGGACTCTAAGCGTAACTCAGTCCAAATAGCTTTCCATTGTGAATCTGTGAGCCTGACACTAAGGAGTTTTTGTTGGCATCCATCTGTCTCAAGCAACAATAGAGTGCAACTCTTGGGGTGAAGTCAAACCAGTGTATTAGTAGCGCCAAAGTGACCTTCTGGGGACATAAACCTGAGAAATGTGTATGGAGGTTCTGGGCTGCCCAGATGACAGATCACAGGCCTCCCCTATCAGAGTATTGTATATCTAAGTTCAGTCCACATTTTAAAGCCAACCTACCTAATTTGCTGGAAACAGACTTGCATGCTAATTAGAACACATCTTTCAACTGGATTACTCAAGTGCAATTAAGCTTTCATTTTTAAAATGTGTATAAAATATGGGTCGTATCCAACCAAGTGCTACTGAAATTAATTGGCATGACTATTGGATCCAATAGTTTCTGTGGGTCTACTCTGTGCAGAACTTAGTTGGATGCAACCCCATGTATTTAATGGGGGGAAAGGCATACAAAGTATATTGTGTATACTGAAGGCATACGTTAGGGGAAAGTGTGTACAATTTAAATGTGAATTTTAAAACCCTACAAAAATGCATTGGAACAGATCTATGATTGAGTACATGTGAAACTAACCCCAAATAGAAATGGGCTGATTCATCTATCTCCAATACTTGGGGTGAGATATCTGGACAGTTGTTCATGTTAAACTGAACACAGGTACAAGCTGTCTCTACACACGTACAAGTTTGAATGCATGCACACTTATTCATCTGTACAGCCAACTGTTAGGAGGGTTCACACATTACATTAAATGAGTATATAATCTATGTACATAAATCACTGCTCACTAGTTCAGTTTCATGTAATATTCAATGGGTGTATAGATTGTGAGCTACACAAATCAACAAGTGTTCCCTTGCACATGTGTAGAGAGAGCTTGTGCCAGTGTTCAGTGTAACATCTGAACAAGGCTTACATATTATATGTGAATTCCTGTACAAGTGCACAGGTCAGATATTTCTGTACACAGATTCCATGTTGCATTAAACACCCCTTATCTTGGATTTTCAAATCATTTTTAAGTGGTAGCTTTGGTGGGGGCTGTTGTCAGCCCCCACCCCCTATTTTCTGCACATGCTTAAGAATCTCCTTCCACATGATGGAAGGGTAGATGCACAAGACAGACCTTTAGACAGGCAGATAGTCACGATCTGCCAAACAGATTTCTACAAGCGGATACACCCTCCAAGTGTCCCTATTTTCCAGGGACAGTCTTGGATTTGCAGACACCATCCTGGTTTCTGATTTGATTCCAGAATGTCCTGCTTTTAATATGCCCCTATTTTCATCAGAGAAATGTTGGAGAGTATGGAGTTATATATATATATATAGTGATTCATAATGAAGTATACAGTTTCCATTCGCTATAATTGAAAACTGTATACTTCATTATGAATCACCCTGTATTATTATGGAATAAGATGTCCCTGTTTTCATCTGAAAAATGTTGGGGGGTACGGGTGCACTATTGGAAATACCCTGTAGACCCACTGACTGAAAAACTCAGAAAAGGAGAGGGGTGGTGGTTTTAATTTTGTTAACCATCATCTTTCCTTCTGGATTTCCCCTGTGGTACATGTTTGTAAATGGGAGAGGAGATAATAATCCTGGAGACTGCAATTTAGAACAGAGTTAAAAAGCAAGCTTAGAGCAAAAGCTTCACATGTGTGTTTCTCCTCACAGACACACAAAGGACTCACTGTATAACTTGTCCGTTGCCTGGTCTTTTTGTGTGTGGTGGGGGGGTGGGGTGTATTTTTGTTTTTTTACAAGCCCAATAGGAATACGATAGGTGAAGGTATAAAAGCAAACAGGCCCATCTTGGAGAAGCGTTTCCCGCTTCCAGCCGCTGAAAGCACAACACACCCAAATTAAATCATTCTCCACAGCAAACAGAGGTCCCGGCCCGACTGACAAGGGCGCTCCTCCACACAACACTGATTTCCCCTGGCGATCCCCATAAATCTCGAGCCTATTTCAGTTTGCAGTTACGCCCGCACACGCATCAGGGAAGCGCCACTAACCTTTGTTCCATGGGTTCATCCCTCCCCCCTACTCCCTATAAATCCAGAGTAATTGAGAGCAGAGCTAGGCCCTTGGTGTGCATTATAGGATACTATAGATTGCCAAAAATATGTACATTTCAAGGCCCCACTTTATGTTGGGACATTTCAAGGCCAAAACATTCTCCTTGGGGCCTGTTCTCTCTTTCTCTCTGCCTGGATCTGACCCCACCCATGGTGAACTGCCTGAAAAACCCACCGAGAGCAGAAAAGCTTGACATTTTTTTGCAAAGCACAGCAGTTGCTATCCTTGATATAACTGTTCCCCCAAAACAGGGGATGAGTTGGTTGAGAATCTGGGGATACTGTGCCAGACTGTGTCTCAATCAGTCTTTGGAATCTTGCCTTCTGTGCCACCAACATACTGGGGCCCCAGAAGATCAGGCAGACGAGGCCATATAAATCCTAGGACTGCAGCTGCAGGACAAAAGAAGTCAGCTGGCACACAGCCTCAAGCTTTTGCATTGTCAGCTGATTCCACAAGCCCATTGCCACAGACCCAGCCCTACAAAACCCTGGAGGCCAAGCCAGCTTGTTAGACTAATCTAAAAGTGGAAATGCTGATCACCTTTCGGCAGGCAAAGCTAGCCAAGTGTCCTATTCTCGAGAGGATGCACTTCAGTTTGAAAGGCTGTCTCATGGAAGTCCAGACAAGAGGTAAAGAAGCGTGAGACGCAGAGGCCTTGATGTTGCCCATCCACAGTTAGCATCTGGACAGCAGACTCAGCAGGCACACTGGTCACAGTCTTCCACACTGTGGTGTGATATCCTAGATTTCTAGTTCAGTCTATTGTCATTATTCTAAAGTTGCCACTATACATATACATTAGCTTATGAAAATTTCACACAAAACGGTACCCTATTTTTGTCTGTGATGCCTTTCCTCTTTGTTGGCAATGTGTAAAAAGCTTGGTAGAACATCCACACTGCATACAAAAGATCCCGGGTTCAATCCCTGGAATCTTCAAGTTGGGCTACAAAAGAGCTCTGGCCTGACAACCCGGAGAGCCAATGCCAATCAGTGTGATTGATACTGAGCTAGCGGGACCAATGGTCTGACTCAGTACAAAGTTACTTCCTGTTTCCCTATGTTTCCCTATCATCTACGTGTGTTCAGGGCAACGTTTGAACAGAGAACTCCAGAAAGGTTGTGTTGGAGAAACGGGCATCTTTAGGTGGAGAAGGATGTGAGATGTACACATCTCTGGCATAGAGGACCTGTGGCCTGCGCACATGTGTGTATCTGTGTGCGCGCACACACACTCTGCTGGACTCAAACTGCCATCATCTATGACCTTTGGGCATGTTGGCTGGGGTCAGTGGGATTTGGAAGGCACTATGTTGAGGAAGGCTGAGATAGAGCTGTGAAGGAGTTGGCGGAATCCTGAAGAACAACTTCAACAACTCACATGACCCGCCAAATCCCAACTCAGAATGGTGTTCAGAAATTAAGAGTTTACACCAAGGGATGGCAGAGAATATGTTATTTTGCTCCTTCGCCCCTTCATGGTGAACAAGTCTAAATTTAGATTTTCCTATTTTATCATAATATAGATTAGAAGATATAAGTCTGTTAAGTCCAGTCGCGGATGACTCTGGGGCTGCGGCACTCATCTCGCTTTACTGGCCAAGGGAACCGACCTTTGTCCGCAGAGAGTTTTTCTGGGACATGTGGTCAGCATGACTAAGCCGCTTCTGGTGAACCCAGAACAGCACACAGAAACACCATTTACCTTCCCAGTACCTATTTATCTACTTGCACTTTGACATGCTTTTGAACTGCTAGGTTGGCAGGAGCTGGGACTGAGCAACGGAAGCTCACCCCATCGTGGGGATTCAAACCGCCAACTTTCTGATCGGCAAGCCCTAGGCTCTGTGGTTTAGACTACAGCACCACTCACATCCCTCATAGAAAATATAGGAGAGGTTAAATACAAATATGACATTCACTGAAAACCAAACACATTCATCATTTGAAATTCACCCTTCTCTGAATTTTGCAATTAATGTGTACAAAATACATGTACTAAAAGTGTGCATATAGATTAGTGAAAACAACACAGAAAAGTGCATTATATTAGGCAAAATTATTTTGGAAATATGTGTATATTTGGCAAGACTGCATATAAAAATGTGTGTAGTAGAATTTCTCACTAAAATTTAGCTGATGAATCTGCAGGAGGATCACAAACTGATGTGGAACTGTAGAAAACTGAACTTCGCAACTGTAAGAAAGAGAAATAAAAATTGACAGATTTTCCCTTCCCTTCTTTCCAGAAGTTCCACCATGACAACTGGGGCTGATGGGAGTTGGAGTCAGCACTGAGAAGTGAAACACATGAATTGTTGCTTCAAGACAATCAACCAACCAGTCAAAAGCCCTGTTCTCCTCTGCAAAGAGCTTGTCTTAACTCCTCTGGAGTCTAGGATGGTGGCTACACTCACATAGTAAAAGGTGGATTGAACCGCACAGAGATTATGGTTATCGGGTCCTCTCTGTTTGCTTGTCAAGCTAAATCAAACAGATGGAAATTCTGCCTATCAGGACAGATATGTCAGGAGGGAATCAAGGACACACAGATAGTAAGTAAAGGAAGGAAGGGAGATAAGGGTGGGAGTGAATGAATCAAAAAGTTACACACGTACATCATACAGCTGGGCAAAGTGTCTTGAATAAATATCCTTATTTTTAACACTGGATGAGAAATAATTTATTTTGGGATAAGCAAACACTATTTTTTAAAAAATATATTATTTAGGATAGCAGAAGTGTAAGTCAACCAGATCTTTACCAGTCTGCATCCGTATTGGAATTGTTTTTTGATGTTTTAATCTGAATCTGTATTGGAATTGTTTTTACATCTTTTAATTGTTTTCTCACTTGCATGTTCGACACCCTGGGCTCCTTTGGGAGGAAGGGTGGTATATTAATCAAACAACAGCAGAACACCCCTCATACCTCACACCTCACACCAAAGTCTCTGGTTAGATAAAGCAGACTCAGGAAATGTTGAAGTTCCAGGGTTCAAATATTGCTATGTCCACCCATGAGTGCACAGGGTGGTTATGAGCCAAATTGCTAGCTCTCACAACCTCAGTTTTCCCATTCTGTGGAATGAGCACAATTACAACTTAGATCACAGATGCCTTTTATTATTTCAGAGAGAATTAAGGCTGTTTGCCTTCCGCATTGAAAAGTCTGTTGCACTGGATTGGCAAATTGCAGGGACTTCTTGTTTCAAGAATCGAGAATCAAATGTGCTAGATGAGGGAGTAGGAAACTTTTTTTTAGTTAGAGTAAGGTTACCAGATTTTTTTCAATGAATCCAGGGACACTTTTCAACTTCCTACTAAATAGATGGATTTTGTTGGGGGACTGATTTGTAAATCTGGGGCCTGTCCCCAGGAAACAGGGACGTCTGGTAATCTTAAATTAGAGGGACATATTCCCTTCTGCCACAAGCCAGCAGTAGGTGAGACCTGAGGCATGAGTCAGTGCAGCAATTAATGTCAAGTTTACCTTTGAATAGTAGACTAGTTTCTACACATACTTGGTCATTCCTTTTTGTTCTCAATCCAGGCAAGCAAGAGGCATGATCAGATTTGAAGAACACATTCTAGCCAGGCAAAAGCTCTCCAGGAGGGGACAAAGCTTGGCCAGTTGAATGTGTGTGGCCTGGGAGGGGTATAGCCTGGAGAGAGGAAGACAAGCTAGGTAGGAGGTGTGGTCTGAAGGAAATCCAAAGAGCCAGGCAGAGGGGTCTGGAGGCTGCATTTGGCCCCAGATCTGAGGTTCCCTATCCTTGTGCTACATCACTGAATCTAAACCTTACACGTTAGAACTCAACGTGCTTCAGTTCTTTGTCTACATGTGAACATTAAGGGTGACAGATGCGAACAGATGGATGCCCAAAGGTGGCATGAATTGATGCTCTTTGCTGTCTTGACATTTTTTTCTGCACTGCCCCATAATTCTGTCCTAATTTTCACCAATGTGGCCATTCCTTGTCTCACTTCAGTCTGTAACACATATTGAAGGGGTAGGCACCCTTTCTGGGTTTTTTTGTGAAGGGCCACATTCCCTTGTGGACAATCCTGCACGTGGGATGAGAAAAAAAATCTCTGAAAGTGTCTTCTGAGAAATTTTGCCTCAGGTCTAGAGTATACATTGTATTAAGAATCTTCTAGCGTGGCATTTTTACTGATGCTCAAAAGGAAAGCACTTTGCAATAAGAATTACAATGAAGTTGTATGTACAGTCAATTTAATACTGCAGTGTTTTGTTAATGCGCCCATGTGCCACTTGCGATTTTTTTTTTGGGGGGGGGGAGAGATAAAAGATGCAAATGAATCAAATGAAATTAAATAAATGAAATCTGCTGCAGATGGTGCATGTTCCAGCTCCAGAATGAATTGTAGAAATTCTTCCAGTTAAAATGGCATTTAGAAATGGAACATATAGTAGAGTGAACTTAAGGTAAAGGTAAAGGTACCCCTGCCCATACGGGCCAGTCTTGACAGACTCTAGGGTTGTGCGCTCATCTCACTCTAGAGGCCGGGAGCCAGCGCTGTCCGCAGACACTTCCGGGTCACGTGGCCAGCGTGACGAAGCTGCTCTGGCGAATCGGCCCCAGAGCAGCACACGGAACGCCGTTTACCTTCCCGCTGTAAAGCGGTACCTATTTATCTACTTGCACTTAAGGGTGCTTTCGAACTGCTAGGTGGGCAGGAGCTGGGACTGAACGACGGGAGCTCACCCCACCACGGGGATTCGAACCGCCGACCATACAATCGGCAAGTCCTAGGCGCTGAGGTTTTACCCACAACGCCACCTGCATCCACAGCACCACCTGCATTGTGGGTGCAATAAATCAGTGGAATGGGGGGCAATTCATTCATCCCACTAATGAGGAATGGTGAAAAAAATCAAATCTGTTTGCATTTAAAGACAGACCTACCTAAGCCACACGTTCTGAAATAATATGTGAACCAAAATGCAACCGTCCTTCAACATTCTCACTTCTCTGACTTTTGCAGTGCAATTCTCCAGCTAGGTAATGTGTATATGTGTATATACTAGAGTAATGTGTGCATATAAAATGCATATGATTGGTGGAAATAATGGAGAGAAAAGTATTACATTTGGGGGGAAATTGTTTGCAAAAATGTGCATTTTTTGAGAGATTTGCACTGATGAATTTTCATGAAGACTCTAAAAAAAACAAAAAACACCACAAATAGATGTGAAAAGAAGCAACTGAGAGCAACTGACAGATTTGCCCATCCCTGTCCCTAACCAGAACTGAGGGGCTGTCAGTCTTGAAAGGTCATTGACTAGGTACTGAGTGCTTTCTGTGCCTGTCCAGTAACGGGCCCAAACTCAGAAGCTAAGCATTCCAAAAACTGTTTAATATGCACAAAGGCCACGATCTGAAGAGAGCTCTGCTGTGCTACCTCTGGAACCCTTCACCTCACTCTCCCCTTTCATCTTGAACCCTGCTGCAACCTTGCTTTCATCAGAGAATGAAAGTTTGGGAAAACGGAGGCGTTTCCTGTCAAGCTGGGCTCCAGTCACTCAGGATCATGTTCCTTAAGCTGGCAACTGGAAAGTATGGAGAGACAGTGAACAGCAGCAACAGAGAAACTCTCGCTTCTCTTGGCAAACACGCCTTTTCCACTCCAACTCATTCATCCAAATTTTGTTTTCCACTCCTGCCCATTAAAGAGTCAACCATCACTTCGCCAAGACTGGAGACCACATAGACGAGGGGTTGTTTGTTTGTTTGTTTGTTTGTTTGTTTGTTTGTTGAGGGACTACTCTCTTGATTGCACTAAGAGTCGAGCAGGATTTATTTCTGGTGAGAGCAACCAACTCTGGTTTTGTTTGTTTTGTATGTGTTTTCATGTATATCTGCTGAAGCAAAAAGAACAACACATTGCAATGTCAGAAATGGCATTTACATCTGGAAAACAGACTGAATGAATGTAAAAGACCCACTCACATTTTGTTGCATAGATCTTTAAAAAAAAACCCCAACCCCAACAACCTCATTTACTTCCCAGCTCCAGCAGCCCCAAAACAAGATAGTTTTTCAGCATCTGAGGTGTGGTAGTGTAAACTCCATTTTTGGCATATGCTTTGGGACACAGCGGGCTGAGTCCAGTGCTAATCCTACTCAGAGTAGACTCACTGAAGTTAATGAGCATGACTATAAGTTGTAGTCAATACTAATCCTACTCAGAGTAGACCAATTAGGCTCCCATCTGCATTATTAATTCAAAGCAGTATAATTTCACTTTAAACAGTCATGACTTCCTGCAAAGTATTCTAGGAACTGAAGTTGAAAGCTGTTTCTTCACAAAATGGCAATGGCCAGACTGCCCTATGAAGATGGGTTGACTGTTCAACCACTCTGGGTCTTTCAGCATCCTTATCTCAGCTCCAGAATTCTTTGGGGAAAGCTATTTATTATATATTTAGGGCATTGTTTATTGTAGTGCATTTAGCACATTTGTACCCTGCTCCTCAGCCAAAAAGACTCCCAGAATGGCATACATGTAATCAAAACAAGACAGGCTTACAATCCACAAAAACATGGCACACAAAGGAAAAGGAACAGGGAAGGAAGAGGAAAACCAAAACTGAGGGACCAATTTCTAAACAGTTGTTCCTATAATGTCCAACTGGCATAGTTCAGGGGCAGAAGATGTCTGGTGAAGTTGGGCCTCTGACAAAACTGAGCCTTGCTTCTATATCTCTCCCTCTGAGGCAGTCAGACGGAATGACTGCCCCCAGATAATAGCTATGGGGAGAGGAGGCCTGATAGAGCTGGCCTGTTACAGTGGATCCGATGGAGTGAGCTCTGCTTCCCAACCCTCCCACTGATGGCATGGCTTCTCCAGAGGATGACTGTGCCTGCTTAAAGTGGTACGATACTGCTTTAAATGTCTAATATAGACGAAACCTTATACATGTCTAAACACCAATGGATCTACACTGATTAAGGATAGCACTTGATAAAGCCCAGTGTGTTGTTGCACACAGGCTATCTGCAAAAGTTATCACACAACCCAGTGGCAAAACCTGTTGGGAGCCATTGGTGTGGCTATTCTACTCTCTCTCTCTCTCTCTCTCTCTCTCTCTCTCTCTCTCTCACACACACACACACACACACACACACACAGAGGGAGGGAGGGAGGCTTGGCTTTGCTGAACACTGCAACTGATAGCACCAAAGTCAAACGAGTTCAGAAATAGTCTCAGCCTCTCTCTCTCTCTCTCTCTCTCTCTGAAGCAGTGTGAAAACTGGCAGCCCTTTGCATCAAGGGCCACCTCCCCCTCCTAGATGAGGGATGGCCCGGGGAGATGACGAGCCCTTTTAATAGTGTTGTAAAATTAGCTCTTTAGAAAAGTCACACACACACACACATACCACACACTGCAGCTGATGGTGATGCAAGGACAATTTCAACTCCAGAGGAGCAAAGGAAACATGCTCGAAGGCCAAGAAAGGAGGCAGGTGATCCTTTCTTTCAGGGAAGAAAAGGATCT
Source organism: Podarcis liolepis (assembly GCF_965112155.1). Taxonomy (NCBI): domain Eukaryota; kingdom Metazoa; phylum Chordata; class Lepidosauria; order Squamata; family Lacertidae; genus Podarcis; species Podarcis liolepis. Next base: position 43,677,708 of record NC_139570.1, on the reverse strand, counting down.
TTGGCACTTTGGATTCTACACCTAGCTTTTATTGAATCTTTTAAAAATATATCTGTATCTATAATCTATCCACATGTGGCCTAAGAAGTACACCCCCACCCCAAATTCCATGTCTATGCCTATTCTGAAGCCCAGACAGAAGAGGAAGGAAGAGGCAAAGTTGCTAGGAGAAGACTAACCACCTAAGCCTCCAAGATCTGGTGCAAAACACACAGGTGGCTGCCTCAGGGATTTGGTTTGGGTGGCCATGAAAAAGCAGCAAATCATCAAGCATAAAGTTATTTGTTGCTGCTATTAGGGTGTAGGACTAACCCTGAACATTAGTCCATCTGTCTCAGTATGGTCTTCAATGACTGGAAGTCCCCCAGGGTTTAAGACTTGGATGGTTCTGTCCACTGTGGCACCAAGTGATAATGTGAGTGCAAGGACTTACACTTCCCACCTCCTTCCACAGTGCACACCCTAGCAGCATAGTATGGGTTGCTGGTGCCTGGGGTGGGCAAACCACCAATGCTGATGGAGTGACTCTTCCACCATAACCAAGCTGGGTGGCGCTGTGGGTTAAACCACAGAGCCTAGGACTTGCCAATCGGAAGGTTGGCGGTTTGAATCCCCGCAATGGGGTGAGCTCCCATTGCTCGGTCCCTGCTCCTGACAACCTAGCAGTTCGAAAGCATGTCGAAGTGCAAGTAGATAAATAGGTACCGCTCCAGCGGGAAGGTAAACGGCGTTTCCGTGCACTGCTCTGTTTCACCAGAAGTGGCTTAGTCATGCTGGTTACATGACCTGGAAGCTGTACGCCGGCTCCCTCAGCCAATAAAGCGAGATGAGTGCCGCAACCCTAGAGTCGGTCACAACTGGACCTAATAGTCAGGGGTCCCTTTACCTTTACCTATAGGTAGCAAAACCTTAAAAACATGCACTTCCAGTGAATCCCAAAATGTCTCCTTTTAAAAGCTCTTTCCAAGCTATCCCATTTCCCTTGCATAGAGACATACCACGCATTTGGGAAGTCATAACAAAACTCTTTGAAGGTCAGATTCATGTGCTTTTCCATGCAACAGCCAGAAAAGATGCACAGGCAGCTAAAACATTGCTTAGTTACAAAATGTAAACGTTTCTAAACTATTGACAGAGGGAAAATGCTAGTTTTAGACTCCATGCTGGCCTGAAACAAAGTAGTAATCAGTGTTCTAACATTAATCATAGAACTGTAGAATTGGGACCGCAACAGTCATCTAGTCCAACCCCCTGCGATGCAGGAATCTCAGCTACATCTCTAATATTTCAGCTGCTCCATTTTGAATTTTAAAACTTTAAAATCAGAGATATAACCATAATATACTCTTCCTTTCTTAAAGGGTTGTTTTTAAAAAAAATCAATCAATCAATCAATCAATCAGAATTTCTTGGAAATAAAAATCCAACACCATGTGGAATGTTACCATTAGCACATGATTCCCCCCCCCCTTAAATATGTAATCTTTCATTTAAAAAAGTTAAAGATAGCTCCCAATGCAAATGTTATCTCCATTTATTTATTTACATTACTTATAACTCACACTTCATGTGCCAAACCATTGGGAGGATCTCAAGGTTCACCATTCCTGCCATGATCTACTCTTCAGTTATCCAATTAAATTTCTTCATTTATATAAAAAAGTTATAATATATTTATAAAAATAGTTATATCAACAAAAGAGGGGGATATCAGAAAGGTTCCGAACAACTGTATTTATATACAATAACAACCACATAAACATATAAAACAAGAGGACAACAGCTGTTATGGAAAGGTGTTTTCTTTATTGCCTCCATAAGCCTGGCAACATAGGGAAATTTTTCAGAAAGGTTTTAAAGGCTGAAGCAGAAAGCGCCTGATGAAATCTCTGCTGGTGGAGCATTCCACAGAACTGGACCACCGACACTAAAAGCTCCATTTCATGTTGTTAGATGAGTCTCACTAACTAGGAACAGCCAAGGTGGTGCTGAAAAACATTCTGCACCACTGGTCTATATATCTGTATCTAAGCTTGCACTCCACTGTTTTCTATCTCATAAAATAGGATCAGTTGCATCCCTGAGACCCAGAAGTCACAAAGCAAAAAGATTGGAAGATTACAGCTGAAATTATCTTCCTCGCTTAGGATTGCTGCTATTCTCTTTCTTTACAAGATGGGGACCATTTGGTGTACAAAGCAGAAGGATGGGAGAACATGGGGGCCACTAGCTGCTCTCTGACTACGATTCCCACCATCCTTAATAATTTGTCCATGCTGGCCAGGGCTGATGGGACCTAAAGTCTCACAACATCTTCAGCAAGTTACCTCCTACAGCATTCTTTCTCCCTCATATCCAGCTGTTTTAAAAGAAAGCATTTGGTTTCTTGAAGCTCCTCATTTTTCTGCCTCAAAAAAGTCCACATAAAAATTAATACACTCAATTTGTGTGCACTGTGTTGTTTGATGTACACATTTTTGTGCTAGTTTGACTAATATGTGCCTTTTGTCTGACTGTACACTTCACCGTATACATATGGGGGCGTGGGGGATGGGGGTTGCAGAACAACACCACAAAATTCAGAGCAGTTCAAATTTCAAAGGATAGCTGTGTTTCACTTCACTGATCAGTTTCAGAGAGTGTGAGTTAGGTCAGTTCACAACTAAAAGGCAAGCCAGGTAAGTTTCTCAAACATCCAGAGTTTAAAAGTGAGGGTGGGGCTGTGGCTCAGTGACAAGGAACCTGCCCTGCATGCAAAAGGCCCCAGCTTCAATTGCCAGCATATCCAGGTAGGGCCGGGACCATCACATTCTCAAAATCCTGGACAGCAGCTGCTGGTCTGTGTGGACAATATTCAGCTAGGTGGACCAATTGTCTGACTCAGCACAAGGCATCTTAAGTGGGAAAGTGGAAGGAGAGTTAAAGTCTCTCTCCCCCCATCCACTTTTTGCTGTGGCTTTTGTTTTCTTTGCTTCGGGACAGACTCCTCTGAGTGACAGCAATCTTGTAGGTCAAGTATAGGGCAGTCGAGATAAAGAAATAAAAACACTGTAATGTGGCAGGAATGACAGAAAACAGCCCCAGAGACAGAAAAAAGAGAGGGAAAAAAGCATCTGCTGCCAGAACAGTGTGTGAGAGAAAGGGAATCCCCTCCTTTTTCCTTTAAGAGATCTATGGCTTGGTAATAACAATAAAGTTTAAGCTATATTTAACATTTGCATAGCTCTGCAGACTCTTTCATGTATATCATTTCGCTATAGCCCTTACAACAACCCTGCAACACTGAGAAGTATTTCTTTATTGTCACATTGCAGAAGCAAGGGTGAGGGTAAACTAAGACTGAGAGAGTGGGAATAAAAATATGCAATACAAGGGTAACAAATTATTGCCTACTTTACAAGGTTGTTGTAAAGAATGCAGCAAAACACAGTAAATTATTTGAACCAGGGGCTTCCTCAGTGGTATCTCAAGGTACTGCCACAGGTTTAATAGAACTCATTACTGGCTCTCATTACTGACCCCCTCCCCCCAGAAGAAGCACTATAGTATACTGGTTAGAGTGCCAAAATAGGCAAGGAAGACCTGGATTCAAGTTCACACTCATCCATGAAGCTCACTGGGGCAGGCATGCTGCTATCTCTCAGCCTCATCAACCTCACAGAGGTGTAGATATAAAAGTTGAATAGTGGGGAGGAAGAACAAATGTATATTGTCTTGAGCCCCTTGGTGGATAGTCAAGATGAAAATGTAATAAAACAAATTAAAAGTGTTCCAAATCACAGACCTTCATACTCATATCCCAATACTCTATCTCTAGGGAACAGGGAAAGCCTCTCAAGTCCAACTCCACCAGAGAATATATTCCCCATTTCTCTCTCTTTATTCTTCCCAAGAACAGAGGGATATGTACTGGATGTGTCCAAGCTTCTCCCGGGGCCTCGTTGAATGAAAAACAAGACACATGTTCCAAGACCTCATGATTAATAAAGCTTACAGTTCAACAGTATTTTTTTGGGGGGGGGGGGAGCGCCAAAACTTTTATAGTGCAACATGATATTGTAGTCAGCTGTTGACATTTGCAATATTGGAAAGAATTTCAAAAATGCTGAAAAAATGTGTGTGCTTTTGGGGGAAAAAGATCCTTCACATATTCTGCCCCGTTGCGCGATGAGGTTTGGGAACTGCAAGCGCTCACGAATTATCACTTTTTAAAAAACTGCCAGCACTTTATACAGTTAAAAAGCACTGCTTTAGGAAACCACATGCTTATTCTAACATCAAATAGCAAAAGTAAAGCAGGGAAGCTTTCCAACACATTTGGAAAGTGAGAACCTTTAAAGAGAGGAAGATAAGCTGCCTGTCCAATCCACTGGAGTACATGTCTAAAGAGACATCATTTCCCCACGATCCTATTCAATATTTCTCTTTTTAAATGTCCCATTATGAATTCACTGGTGAGGGGAGGAATAAGCTATATGGAAGGCTAACAGGACTCTTGAACAAAAATGAGCAGGATCCAGTAAAAACTTCACCGGGTTATATCCGGCGCTAGTCTTACGCAGAGTAAACCCACTGAAATTCATGGACATGACTAAGTTAGGTTCATTCATTTCACTTGGTCTACTCCGAGTAGCACTTAGACTGGGTACAACCCAAGGATTCCTATAGGACAGAGCCAGTGTACGCTTTACTTAGAAGGCAAGCCCACCCAGTTCAAACGGTTTACACAGGAGGAGGACTAACTTTTTCCTGCCACATCAGCGTGCTTTCCTTGACTGCTGCCCGATCCAGCAGCGCACGTGTACTTAGGGATAAATCCCGCGGGTTTACAGCACAATCCCAAACACACCTACTCTGGAGTAAATCATATTGAATTCAGTGGGCTTCACGCTCAGATTCAGCGGGGCTAGGATATTGCAGTCTTATGCCAAAGCAGCCGTGCTTAGGACTGAAGCCTTTTTACAATACGCTCCAACTCACGTGGACTAATAAGTAAGTTACCTTTCCTTCCCACACCAGCGGGCTTACTCTCAAGTAGGGGCGTCCGATAGGGAGGCACCGTTAAACGCGTGCGGTTAACTCATCGAAAATGTATGAAACCACACTTAAAAGGCAGCTCTTAGGCAGGATCGGGATCAACCTGTCTAAAGGGGAGATGCACAACGCCCTCTCTACCTTATCTCATCCCTCGCTCGCTCGCTCGCTCGCTGGCCCCTGGGCTATTCTCCTAGCCACGTTTCTTCGGAAGTAAGCACAAGGAAGAGGGTGTTGTTGTTGCTGTTGTTGTTTTTTTTTTTTTTTGGGGGGGGGGAGTTTAGCCTGCTGGATCAGGCCAAGGGCCCGTCTAGTCCATCATCCATTTCTCAAAGTGGCAAAGCAGATGCCTATGGGGATCCCGTGAGCAGTACCTGTGCACAGGTTTCTTTCCTCCTGCGGTTTTCCCCAAACTTCCTAAGTTTCTGCCCATTCACAAAATAGAAGAGACAGGCAGGCGTGCATGCATATACTGGAGACACAACAGCACGTGGCTTTAAAGAAACAACAAACCACGACATAAACACTCAAGAGCCTCCTCCCGCCCGCCGTACACTTTGCATTCAACCAGAGTTGAACAGTAAGACCAGATGTGGCACGCACAAACGTGGTCTAAACGTCGCCAACGTTCAACACGTAATTCCTTTGGGCAACGGATAAGATCCAACGCCAGTTCCACTCGTAGTAGACCCGTGGACCCGAATGAATACAGCTGAAGTACATTCATTTCAAAGGATTGAATCTCCCGTCAGTCTCACTCAGAGTAGACGTCTCGAAATCCATGCGTAAAAATCTAACAAAATACATTAATTGCAATGGGTTCTTCTCAGAATAGACCCCGTGGAACGAATGGTCATGCCTAACTGAATTCCATCCGTTCCAATGGATCTCCTCTGGAGTAGAACTGGAGTGCTCAACCCAAGTGTGTGTGGAGGGGTAGGTGTCTCTGGACGCCCCCAGTAGAGGAAGTCCTGCTTACCTGCGACGACCGCCGGAGTCTTCTGCCCGCCCTCGGGCCGTAGCCACGCTTGGACCGTGAAGGCATCCCGGGGTAACTCCACCTCCGCCTTCAGCCGCAGCTGGTCGCCCTCGCCGCGAAAATAGAGCGCTCGGCTGACTGCCGGCTGCTCCCCGCCCTCCTGAGCTCGCCTCCTGCGGCGCGGAGCCCGCGGCGCCTCCGGCCCGCCTGCGCCCGCGGAGGAGCGTCTACCCCGGGCTAACCTGGTGGCGCAGGTGCCCGGGGCGGGGTAAGGCGAGTGGAGAGCGGCGTGTTGCTGCGCCGCCGCCGCCGCCGCCTGCTGCTGCTGCGCCGCCTGCCGGGTGTCCCTTCGAGCCCGGCCGGAGCGCTCGGCCAGCCCGCACTCGGCGCCGCCGGCGTGGGCTGCCGCCGCCGCGGCCGCGCACACCAGCAGAAGGGGCAGGAGGACGCTCCGGCGCTGCATTTCCAAGCTTCCCCCCCACCCTGCTCCCTTGGAAGTCCTCGCGTGCTGCCAGGTTGGGGCTCCTCCTCGCTTTGCGCTTCACTCTTCTGAGGGACTCGCTTTTTTTATAACCCTTCTCAGTGGCTTCTCCCCCCCCCTTTTTTTTTTTTTTTGCTTTGAGGATTTCTCTTTCTCCCCCCTCACCTTTTGAAACCAAAATAAAAATGAGATTTTTAAAAACTCAGAGCTTGTCGTCTCTCTCGGTTTTCTTCCTGCCTCCTCCTCCTCCTCTCCTCCTCCTCCTCCTTCCCTCTCGCCCTCTCTCTCTCTCCCTTTCTCCTTTTCTCTTTTCCCTCCTTCTTTAAAAAGAAACAGCTTCGGCTCCAAAGATTCGAGCACACACGAGGTTACCTCCCCCTTCCCAAAAGATGCTCTAATTCATTTAATTTTTTTCTCTCTCTCCCTCTTTCTTTTTTGGTGCCTCCTTTATAACGTAAGCCACAGCCCCCTTTCTCCCCCTTCTCCCCCTCCTTTCTTCTCCACTTAAATGAAAGGGGGGAAGAGAAAGAGTGGGGGGAAGTTGCCCCCTCCAAGATGATGAGTAAACAAGAAATCTATGGGGGGGGAGGGTGCTCCACCTCGACAGAGAGATTCCCCCCAAACTGCAGTGATCGTGACTAATCAATCACTTTGAAGTAAGCGAGGTGGGGGGTTAGAGAGAGCTACATAGGTTGGAGCACTTCGGCGGGGTCTTACAGCACCACCTTCGCTGTTACTTCCCTTATTTATTCGTATTTAAAAGGGGCAGTCAACGTGAAGGTAGTATACTCCAATGTGAATTTCCACCAGAGGTGCTTAAAAACCTGTCCCAAAATACACGCACGCACACACTCCTCCCCCCCCCCAACACTCACGCACGCACACCACTGCGCTGTACCCTTTTTGGCACTTCTCTCGCACCCCCAACCACCCCCTTCTCATGAACCTCTCTGCACTTTGCTGGTGAACCTCATTCTTATACATATTATTATTTCTTCCTACACCGCATAAAGAGTGTTGAAACTTGATTCTCTCTCTCTCGCTCTCTCTCTCTCTCTCTCTTTCTTTCTTTCTTTTTGCGCGCTCTCTCTTTCTCCCTCTCCCTCTCCCCTCTGTGTTAAATCCCCCCACCAATATTATTTCCTTTAAAAGTTAAGAAATCGCCAGCCAGAGCTGCCCCCTTTCGCGGTCCCCCCTCGGAGCAGCTAGACGGTGCAGCTAACCCAGAGCGTTGCATCCAAGGTTTCCCATCGGATCGCCGGGGGGAAAAAGGGAGAGGGGGAAAGCCGTTTGTCCTTCCAGAAGCTGGAGCAAGGAAAACCAATAGGTGTGCGGAGGGTTTGCCTCTTCGGTTCTCCTTCTCCCAAGAAAAAGAAATCTCTCATCGATTTAATTTGTGCTTTTCATTCAGAAAAACTAAAACACTGATGTTGGAGACTGTGTTGTTGTTTTTTAATTCAAATATCAGATTTGTTCTTTAGCTCCTGAGTTGTTCCTCTGCTTCCGTTAAGCGGAGTGGTAACCACAGGTAAGACACTGAACGTTTATTCGTTTGTGGATCTGTTTCTCAGCTGGGACGTTTTTTGGGGGTGCGGGATTGTTGTTTTGTTTTGTGTGTGTGTATATATATATATGTTTCTTTAAAGACCTCAAATACTCCCCCTGATGGCAGCAAAGAGGATTTCCCAATCCTCCTCCTAAGTAAGTGGGAAAAGAGAGGGGAGAAAGTCTTTCAAAGGCACCAGCTACAACCCCATTCAGAAAACACACGAATAGAATCTTGGCACACACCCATCTCGTTAATTCACGTGTCCATTAATTACCCTTCAACCGGGGCGGAGTGTCTCTGTGTGGGGGGCGTAGGGGAGGATAGCAGCAACCCTATAACACCTTTCTAGAGGCAGCCCCAGAGCACAGACAGTCTGGAAAGGGATTTGTTTTGCTTTTCGTTGCCACTTCTAGGAAATATAGACCGGATTGCCATCAGTCTCAGTCTCTCTCACTTTCTGCTTCAGAAATCATTCTCTCTGGTCTTCTGTGCAAATGGGGGTGCTGGTTTGGCTATATTTTTAATAGCCCCAAAAGTCTTGTGCCCAGCATTTCCCACAGACTGATACCTCCCCAAATGTGCAAGCCTACATGTGCACCAAATGCGCAAGTCTCACTGTGCAAGCTACTTTATAATCGATAAAGCTACTTTATAGATTATAATAGTGGGGTGCATACACACAATGCACAACACCCTAGAAACTGTAGTTTGAAAAGGATGCTGACAATTGTAACGACCGTGAGTGGTAAACTACAGTTCCCAGAATTCCCTTTTAAAAAGGGGGGTGTCTTCAAAAATGCTTCAGTGTACAGTGAACAAAAAAATGCTTCAGTGTACAGTGTACAAAAAAAAAATGCTTTTTGTGTACACAACTCCCATCCCTGTCAGGAGAGGATCACAGCGAAGATGCTCCCTTCTTCAATCACATCTCTGAGGTGTGGAGAAGAAAGCATGATCATGATCAAAGGCTTCAACTACATCTCAGTGTCACTCACCTTGACCTCTGCAGGTTTATAGTGAGTGAAGCACTTGACTTTTAGGTCTAAGGTAAAGGGACCCCTGACCATTAGGTCCAGTCGTGGCCAACTCTGGGGTTGCGGCGCTCATCTCGCTTTATTGGCCGAGGGAGCTGGTGTACAGTTTCTGGGTCATGTGGCCAGCATGACCAAGCCGCTTCTGGTGAACCAGAGCAGTGCACAGAAATGCCGTTTACCTTCCCACTGGAGGGGTACCTATTTATCTACTTGCACTTTGACGTGCTTTCAAACTGCTAGGTTGACAGGAGCAGGGACTGAGCAACGGAAGCTCACACCATCACGGGGATTCAAACCACCGACCTTCTGATCGGCAAGCCCTAGGCTCTGTGGTTTAGACCACAGCGCCACCCGTGTCCCTAAAGGTTCCTGACTTTTATTCTGCATCAATATTTATTTAATAATAATAAACCCTATGCAACACCCCCCCACACACACACTTTTCTCCTTTTACTTAGGTTTTTATAAGGTGGCCCAAATGGGCTGCCTTTTACATTTCTTTCTTGCTTTTAAACTATGTGGCCCTGCAAATATTGTTGGACTCCAAATCCCATCACCCCAGCCAGCTCAGTCAATAGTCAAGCATGATGGGAGTTGCAGTGAGTGGTGGCTGGTGCCTGTTGGGACTGGCAGGGCAGTAGGTAGGAAGCCCAGGTAGAAGGTGGACCAGGAGCCAATGACACATGGAGCCAACTAATTCATCTTTTGTCCCCATGCTTCTTGCTTACAAGAGCAACATTGAGACTAAGGAGGAAGAAGCTGACAACTGCTCCTGGACTAACCTGATGTAAGAAGGCAGGCAGGTGGGAGCTGGCCAAGGGCAGACTGAGGTAGGTATATCAGATGGACCAAGGGCAAATGTTGCTACAGTACAACAAGTGGAGACTGGTTCATTTACCCCAATACCATGGGGCTTCAAACTCCCTGTCACTGCTTTACATTGATAGCAGATTCCACTGTGGCATGGGGGCAGTCCACTGTGTCCCCTCCCTCCCAGGGCAATTTGCAGCTCTGTGTTCCAACCCACATGGTAAGAGCTTTGTTTCTGGGGCAACCTGTTGGCAACATGAGCCACCTCAGTTGAAAGCATTCTACTGTCTGCCAAATTTCTACTGAGCCGCTTTACTACTGGTGTTCAAAACACTAAACAGTTCTGGACCAGGGTATCTGAGAATCCAGCACACATTCTACATCTTGGACCTGGTTGACACCAACAGGAAGGAACTGATTGACAAAGTGGAAGTACTCAGAAACTTAGGAGGATCATGTCCTCCTGAGTTTCATGATAAAGAGGCAAGGGAAAGCAAAGTATAGTCAGACATGCACTTCATTGTTGTCTTTTTGTTAGTTTCTTAATAATTATTTTCAGTTTTATACATTTCAACAAATTTTTACAATCATTTTAACATTTCAAAACTTGACTTCCTTCCCCCTCTTTCTGTGGTTCCTTAAATTTATTTTTGATATTTTCTGTATATCCAAATTAACTTAATTTGCTCATTTATTCATCTACTTTAAATATATACTCTTATAAAACTGCAGGTTGTTACAATAATCCTGCCAATGTTCTTATCTGTTTACAATTTGTTTGCAAATATTCCACAAATCATTTCCATTCTTTTATAAAAAAAAGTTTGTCATCTTGATTTCTTCCCAATACCATTCCATTCATGACTTTTTCCCTATTTTTATTTCAGTTTTCATTTGTATACCACCTTTTTATATTGCTAGATGCAAGGCTGTTTGCAAGTTGAAGAAACAACAAAATACACAAGATCTTATAACAATCCAATTCAATACAAATAAGTCATAACTTTTATTTTCTCCCAAGCCTTCCCAATTTAAGTCTATTGAATTGTATTTTAAATGTTTAAATTCTGTTTTTATTATTTGTTTTGTTTTTAATATTCTATTTCTGTATTTCACTTTTTAAGCAGAATGTTGGCGAATTCAGGACAGATAAGATAAAGTACTTCTTTGTGCTGCGTTCAGCTAAACTATGGAATCCGTTACCACAAGAGGTCATGATGACCACCAACTTGGATGGCTTTAAAAGAGGATTAGACAAATTCATAGAGGATCAAGCTATCAATGGCTAGTAGCTGCAATGGTAGTATTCTACCCTACTGTTAGAGGCATTAATGCCATTTGCGGGGAACTACAAATTCTGTTGATCTCATTTCCTGCTTGTGGGTTTCCCATAGGTTGGCCACTGTGAAAACAGGGAGCTAGACTAGATGGGCTTTGACCTGGGCCAGCAGGGCTCTTCTGAGCTGATTTATTGTTTAGTTGTGCTGTATTTTGAATTTTTATGTTTTATTGTTAGGTGGCATTGACTTCTGTTTGAGAATGCAAGCTGTTTAGCGGAAGACACTCATGCAAAGCAGATGCTCTACCACATATGCTCTACAGCTCTTCCCTAGGTGTTCTGGGAAGCAGCTCCATGCATAGGGCAGTGGAGGCTGGCTCATTTGGACAAATGGGGCATTGCCCCACCAGCCTCAGCCTGCTCTCTTCTGCCTGCCTTCCAACAATCAGCCCAGCAGATGACCCTGCCTGTCTTCTTCCTCCTCCTCAGTCTCGGTGTTGTCCTTGCAGAACTCAGCAGGTAGGAAGATGGGGGCAAACATAGAAAGAATTGACTTTGCCTGTCATCGGCTCTGGTGCCACCTGCTGTTGGTCTCCCTGCCTTCCACCCTACCAGCACACATGAAAATCTATACTCATTTTTCTGTGCATTTCCCCCCTAAAATGCGCATTTTTGTATGCAATGCCACTTGTCCAAAGTAACTTAATATATCTGTTTTGAAGTAATGTTGGGTGTTTTTTTAAATAAAAAATTCTAAAAGTAAATTTTAATGTAACTTTAAATATCTTTATGTACAGCATAAAGGCAGATTTCATGCAGAGGCAGTTTTACAAACAAACCAACAAACCAACAAGGTATCCACTGCCTTGTTCTGAGGTAGACCATTGGCCTGTCTAGATTAGTGTTGGATACACTGCCTGACAGCAACTCTCCAGAGATTCAGAAAAGGCTATTTCCCAACCCCACCTGCAGGTGTAGGAATGAATTTGGGACCTTATGCATTCAAAGCTTCTTCTCTGTTACTGAACTGTAGCCCACCTAACATTCCAGTCCTCATGATTCTGAACTAAATGCTGAAACAGAAACAGCAGGGCTTCAGGGAAGAACCTTTCTCAGCTCCACTGCCACACTAGGGCAGTGCTCTCGCTAGGGTCCCATCCCACATAGGGTTTCTAGTGCAGCACTGTCCATGTATGAAGAATCATTTATTCATTGCTTCAGGCATAGTGAAAAGATGAGCTTCAGTGTCCCTTCTAACTCTTCATTTCTATGATTCTACAGCAAACCTTTTTGGCAAGGCTTTCCATGAACTACAGGCATACCTTGGAGATATTGCAGGTTCTGTTCCAGAGGACTGCAATAAAGCTAATACAGCAATAAAGTGAGTAACACACACACACACACACACACACACACACACACACACACACACATATATTCCCGGTGCATATAGAAGTTATGTTCACACTATACCATAGTCTATTAAACCAATTCCCCACCCAGCTATAAAAAGGTAAAGGGACCCCTGACCATTAGGTCCAGTCGTGTCCGACTCTGGGGTTGCACGCTCATCTCGCTCTATAGGCCAAGGGAGCCGGCGTTTGTCTGCAGACAGCTTCCGGGTCATGTGGCCAGCATGACTAAACTGATTCTGGCGAACCAGAGCAGCGCACGGAAATGCCGTTTACCTTCCCGCTGGAGCGGTACCTATTTATCTACTTGCAGTTTGACGTGCTTTCAAACTGCTAGGTTGGCAGGAGCTGGGAGCTCACCCCATCGCCGGGATTCGAATCTTAGGCTCTGTGGTTTAACCCACAGTGCCACCTGCGTCCCCACCCAGCTATAGGAGGGGGGAAATCCATGTCCAGCCCATGTCAGCTCCACTCACATGGCCAGAAGTGGGGCAGTGGTGGTCATGGGCTTCTTTCCCGTAGAAGTATCTAGGCTGCCTGTAGCTGCACCCACATCTTCATAAGTTGTGATACATGTGAAACACAATCAAGTGAGGCATGTGTGTAGATTCTTGTTTTTACAATGCTGATTTTTAGGTTGCCACCAACAAACACCTTACTCAAAATAGACCCATGGAAATAAATCAGCTCAAATTAGTCATGTTCATTCATTTCAGTGGTTCTACACTGGGTGGGACGTAGTTGACTGTAGCCTTCTGTTTCTATGATATTATTTTGTTGTGATTAACTTGTATTTTCTTATACTGTTTAAATGGGATGCGGGTGGTGCTGTGGTCTAAACCACTGAGCCTCTTGGGCTTACTAATCAAAAGGTTGGCAGTTTGAATCCCTGGGGTGAGCTCCTGTTGCTTGGTCCCAGCTCCTGCCAACCTAGCAGTTCGAAAGCACGTCAAAGTGCAAGTAGATAAATAGGTACCGCTCTGGCAGGAAGGTAAACAGCATTTCCGTGCCCATCCTCTGGTTTCGCCAGAAGTGGCTTAGTCATGCTGGCCACATGACCCAGAAAAACTGTCTGCGGACAAACGCCGGCTCCCTCGGCCAGTAAAGCGAGATGAGCGCTGCAACCCCAGAGTCGTTCGCGACTGGACTTAACTGTCAGGGGTCCTTTACCTTTACATTTTATACTGTTTAAAGCTTTTTAACTTTACGTGGTTTACAAATGCTTTGAAATACAATGAATAAAATAATTTAAACAGTTAATGAAGATATAGCTATTATTTTATGGCATATATCTATCCCCAAACCCCCAGCTAACTGTGAGAGAGGTCTTTGTCTCTTCCTTTGTCCTAGGTGCCCTGCTAGGTTGCTTGAATCTAGTTTGAGGGAAGATGTGTTGATTTTTCACATCAAAGCACATTTGATTAGGGGTGAATTAACAGAAAGCTGATTCAAGATGATCTTGTGTGTGTGGAAGTTAACAAGGATTTATTTGGGGTGATCTGCCTGGGGGATTAATTGGTTTCTATTCTGTGAAATTTACATTTGAGTAAATACTTCCCAATCAGCATATATAAAGATAAAAGTTCTGTCCTTTTCTGCTTTTCTCTAATATTCTTCTTGCTGTTAATCAGACTTGTTAGTCTGCAGGTGTCCAAGAGACTTTTCTTAGGCAGAAAGAACCAGATGCACAAATATAAGGTGGGGGGCACCTGGCTTACTAGCAGTACATGTGAAAAGGATCTAGGGGTCATGGCAGACCACAAGCTTAACATGAGTCAACAGGCTGATGCAGCAGCAAAAAAGCCAGTGCTATTCTAGGCTGAATCAACAGAAGTCTAGTGTCCAGATCAAATGAAGTAATTGTTGTTGTTTAGTCGTGTCCGACTCTACGTGACCCCATGGACCAGAGCACGCCAGGCACTCCTGTCTTCCACTGCCTCCTGCAGTTTGGTCAAACTCATGCTGCTAACTTCGAGAACACTGTCCAACCATCTCGTCCTCTGTCGTCCCCTTCTCCTTGTGCCCTCAATCTTTCCCAAGATCAGGGTCTTTTCCAGGGAGTCTTCTCTTCTCATGGTGTGGCCAAAGTATTGGAGCCTCAGCTTCAGAATCTGTACTTCCAGTGAGCACTCATGGCTGATTTCCTTAAGAATGGATAGGTTTGATCTTCTTGCAGTCCATGGGACTCTCAAGAGTCTCCTCCAGCACCATAATTCAAAAGCAGTAAAATGAAGTAATAGTCCCACTCTATTCTGCTTAGTCAGACCACACTTGGAATACTGTGTCCAGTTCTGGGCACCACAATTTAAGAAGAATATTGACAACTGGAGCATATGCAGAGGCGGGCAATCAGGAAGATCAATGGTCTGGAAACCAAGCCTTATGAGGAACAGTTGAAGGAGCTGGGTATGCTTAGCCTGGAAAAGAGGAGGCTGAGAGGAGATATGATAGCCACCTTCAAATTTCTTAAGGGCTGTCACATGGAAGAGGGAACAAGCTTGTTTTCTCTTGCTTCAGAGGGTAGGACCCAAACCAATTGATTCAAGTTGCAAGAAAGAAGATTCCAACTAGACATCAGGAAAAACTTTCTGACAGTAGGAGCTGTTCAACGGTAAAACCGACTCCCTCAGAAGGTAGTTGACTCCTTCATTGGAAATCTTAAGCAGAAGTTGGATGGCAAACTGCACTGGCTCCCATTGGAGGACAGGGTCAGGTTTAAGGTGCTGGTTTTGACCTTTAAAGCCCACGTACCTACGGGACCACCTCTCCTGGTATGCTCCGCGGAGGACCTTAAGGTCCACAAATGACAACACTTTGGCGGTCCTGAGCCTCAAGGAGGTTAGATTGGTCTCAACTAGGGCCAGGGCCTTTTCAGCATTTGGTGGAATGCTCTGTCACAAGAGACTAGGGCCCTGCGGGACTTAACAACAGGGCCTGCAAGACAGAGCTGTTCCACCTGGCCTTTGGTTTGGACTCAGTCTGACCCTTACGTTTCCCTCCCCTTATGGTTTTGATCTATGGGCTACTTTTAAAATGAGGCTGCATTTTAAATTGCATTTTAACCTGTATTTTATATTGGTGTTTTTTTCCTCCCCCCCCCCATTATGTTTTTATTGCAAATTTACTGGTGTTAGCCATCCTGAGCTCAGCTCTGGCTAGGGAGGGCAGGGTATAAATATTATTATTATTATTATTATTATTATTATTATTATTATTATCTGTCATGGATGGTTTAGTTGAGATTCCTGCATTGCAAGGGGTTGGACTAGATGACCCTTGGGTTCCCTTGCAACTAATTCTATGATTCTATGATCCACAACACATTAGAAAACATAGCTACAAATACAATGGTACCTCAGGTTACAGACGCTTCAGGTTACAGACGCTTCAGGTTACAGACTCCGCTAACTCAGAAATAGTACCTCGGGTTAAGAACTTTGCTTCAGGATGAGCACAGAAATCGCATGGTGGCGGCGTGGTGGCAGTAGGAAGCCCCATTAGCTAAAGTGGTACCTCAGGGTAAGAACAGTTTCAGGTTATGAACGGATCTCTGGAACGAATTAAGTTCTTAACCCGAGGTACCACTGTACATTATACAGCAAAGAGGGGGGAAAGTCCCAGTAATAACGGAACAAGGCTGTCTCAGTTTATCAAAAGGCCTAGGGAAATACAAGTATTTACCTGGTCCCCAAAATATGTCAATGAAGGTGCCAGGTAGATCTTGCTGGGGTGAGATTTCTACAAACTGGGATCTACAACTGAAAAGATCCTCTTTCCCATGTTACCACCTTCTGAGCCTCCCTCAGACTTGTAGAAAAGTCTTAGAGGACTATCTAAGGGTCCAATTAGGTTCATATTAGGAGAGGCATTCCAGAATATATTGTGGTTCTAAGCCAGTTTGGTGTAGTGTCTAGGGTGTTCGGCTAGGACTTAAGAAACCTGGATTTGACACCCCACTCAGCCATGAAGCCAGTCATTGCCTCCCATCCTAAATAACCTCACAGGGTTATTGTGTGGCTTAAATGAGATGTGGGAGAAAATGTTTGGATATAAATGCAATTAATCATCATCCTCTTCTTTATATGTCAAAACCTGCCAATAGGTAAGAGGCAGGTACATTTTGTGCATGCTAGATGTTCTATTATCTTAAAATGCCACTACAAAATTTCTCATTCATTCCCCTATCCCCTATCCACATAATTTTTGTGCTTCAGAAGGCAATGGAGCAGAGGCTACTTTATGATGGCTATAAACAGCCTCTGGTTCAGAGGCATTTGCTTGGCAATTCTGTGGAACAGGAGATTGGATTAGATAGGTCTGTTGTTCTTATGAGCTATGGGGACAGAATGTGCAGTAGCTTGGCAATGTAGTAATCAAGAATGTGCCTCTTTTGCTTTGTAAGATTTTGGATGCTATGCAAATATTAACATCAGCTCATGTGTAGGAAATCCTTGGCCCTTCGGATGTTGCTGAACTACAGCTCCCATCATCCCTTGTCATTGGCCATGTATGTTGGAGCTGATGAAAGTTGCCCTCCAGATGTTGATGGACTGCAACTCCCACCCCCGCCCCTAGCCTTGCTTGCGGAGCTGGTGGGAATATAACATCATATTGCAGGCACCCCATCCCTGGGCCAGAGTGTCCAGAGAAATACCCATTCATTAACGAAACACTCCTGTTCAATAGCCTACCTTTGGATTAAATGAGCGTGTGGGGTGTATCTTTGGAAAAGTCAAATGAATGCCCTGTTTTATTAACCTGCATAACAGAAACATCAACCTATTGTAAAGGGGCCCTTATTGCCTATTGCAACGGTGTTCAAAACACCATCCAAATCTGCTAAACTAAGCAGAAATTTAAACGGGTGCAGCGATTATGTTTCAGGTGTTTGCTTGTTTTCTTATTGCTAGGTTGGAGTTTGTCCCATGAATGAATGTGCTTTCCTGTACCCTACTGATCCTGGCTGCTTTTTCATCTTAAATATGGATAACTTTTTCTAATACTGAGAAGAGTAAAGCATGGCACATAATTATAACAACAACTGATTAATTTTTTTAAAAAGAAAAGTAATGGTAAACTGTGTTTGCTGAAAATGACCACAAAGTTAAACAGGATAAGATTGGTTACTGGATTAACTGATGGTGTCAGAGTTTTTCCTATTTTGCCCAGACTTGTAAGTTTGGGGGCATTCCTGCCTTGTTGACTGTTCCTTTTTTCCTTTATACCTGGCATAGGCAAACTCGGCCCTCCAGATGTTTTGGGACTACAACTCCCATCATCCCTGACCACTAGTCCTGTTAGCTAGGGATGATGGGAGTTGTAGTCCCAAAGCATCTGGAGGGCCGAGTTTGCCTATGCCTGCTCTATACACTCTGACTACCTCTTATATAGCTTGATAAAACCTTCCCTTACTGGTCTTCCTTCCTGTCATATCTCCCCTCTTGGTTCACAAAGTCCTCCATTCAGCCCAACTCTAAGGTTACAAGAAGAATCCTGCTAGATGTTCCAACTGTGTTCCAGTGTTCCAACTGTGGCCAACCAGGTGCCCCTGGGAAACTCACAAGCAAGGCATGGAGGCAATAGTCCATTGTTGCTCTTCAGCAAATGGTATTCAGTTCTGGATGGGGGTGAAGGGACTTGGAGTCCAAAACCCTGATAACAGGGAACAATGCAATGTTAGTAGCATTGAGGGGTGGGAAAATATGGGTTGTATCCAATGAAGTTTTTTTCAGAGGAAACTCACTGAAATTAAGAAACCTAAGTTAGTCGTGTCCATTAATTTCAGTGGTTCTACCCTGAGTATGAATAACATGATTGGCACCCTAAATTCCTTGGTAGACTAATAGAATCATAGAACTGTAGTTTTGGAAAGGACCCTAAGGGTCATTTAGTCCAGCCTCCTACAATGCAGAAATCTCAACAAAAGCATTGATGACAGATGGCCCTCCAGCCTTACCTTTGTCCCTATTGAAAATGGTTTTGTTAGTTTGAGCCCAGGTCTCTAATTTTTAAGGTCATCTTGAATCCTGATTTTGTCTTCTATAGCATTAGCTGCGCCTCCCAGTTTGGCGTCATCTGCAGATTTGATGAGCATCTCCTTGATTCCATCATCCAGGTCATCTATAAAGATGTTGAAAAACATCGGGCCCAGGACAGAAACCTGCGGCACCCTTCTTGCCATTTCCCCCCAGGATGATGAGAAAACACTAGTGAGCACTCACTGGGTTTCAGTCAGGCAACCAGCTACAAATCCACCTAATGATAACTTCATCTAGTCCACATTTTACCAGCCACTCTGCAAGAATATCATGGGGGACTCAATTAGGGATGGGCAAATGTGTCAATGTCATTCCTTCCCCCCTTTTTTCTCAGATCTTAAGTTCCGTTTGCTACATTTCCACAATTTTCCCTAATATGTACATTTGTGCAAAGCAGTTACCCCATATAATGCATATATGTATGTTATTTTCACAAACATATTCATTCCTTTGCACAGTTTATGCATTTATACACATTACTGGGGGGTGGGGGAGGGAATAACTGCATTGCAAAATTCAGAGAAGTGTGAATTTTGGAGGGTGACTTTGTTTCAATGCTCATAATGTTTCAGGAAATCTGAAGTTGGTAGGTTTACCTTTAAATAAAAAGAGAACCTATTTCCCCCCCATACCTATTTGTGACTGCAGGTTTGGAGGAGGTCTCCCCTGAACCACCCTCATGTAGCCTCCTCTGTGCACTGCCAAATGACCTTCTTAGTTCTGCAAATCCTTTTATCAGAGGCAGATTTAGGGCAGCACAACCAGTTCCTCCACACAGCGCATTGAGCTGAGGGGGCAAATTTTCACCTCCTTCCCAAAAAGTCCAGTAAGCACTTGCTTTGGGAAGGAGTCATGAGGGCTCCGGCAAGGTCTGCTCCTCCCCCAAGCCTGGTTAGTGCTTGCCCATCTTTGGAAAGGAGCTGGGAGGGCTCTAGGACCTGCCAGAGCCCTCACACCTCCTTCCTTAAGCTCAGCACATCCCTTACACAGCTTTGGGAAGGCAGTGCAAGGGCTGCTTAGGGCAGCAAAGTCAAATTTTGGCCATATTGCACAGGCCACCATATTGCCAAGATCCAACCTGCTTTCATATCCCTGACCCTCTCCTTGTCTATAATATCTGTTTCCTAGTCCTCTGCTGATTATCCCAGTGGAAGGGGGGGGAGCAGCAGTTCTAATCCCTACAACAGGTCAGCGGTTCAAATCCTCACAACAGGGTGATCTCCCATTGCTCTGTCCCTGCTCCTGCCAACCTAGCAGTTCGAAAGCACATCAAAGTGCAAGTAGATAAATAGGTACCGCTCCAGCCGGAAGGTAAATGACATTTCCGTGCACTGCTCTGGTTCACCAGAAGTGGCTTAGTCAGCTGACCACATACCCTGAAAGCTGTCTGCGGACAAACACCGGCTCCCTCAGCTAATAAAGCGAGATGAACACCGCAACTCCAGAGTCAGTCACAACCGACTGGACCTAATGGTCAGGAGTCCCTTTACCTTCACCTTTATGTTCTCTGGGAAGGGAGATGAATTTTACAAATGTTGGGGAGAGGGCTAAAATATTCTAGAATAATTCTCTTCTGAGAAAGCTTCTGTTTGTTAATGGTGAATGAAACTCTATTGTTAGTTCATGCTGGGTGTGTGGGGGTGTGTATGGGTGTGTGTGTAACAGAAACAAGGGGCTAAGATGAGAAATTGATAGATTTGGGCCAAACCTCTTGCTTCCATCAACAATATTACACATATTGGGTTGGATCCAGATAATTAGAGTAAACTCACTTCAGTCAATGGGGCTTAAATTAATTCCATTTACTTCAATGGGTTCACTAAGTGTGACTAAGCTCTGATCCAACCAACTGGACCCAGAATTCCCCAACCCATCCTTATTCAGAGAAGTTGAGGGTGGCAATATTTAAGCAAGCAGCCTCCTGAAGTAGGAGTGACATTGAAATTCTTCAACAGGTTTTTTTGTTTTTGGAGGGGGAAATGGAATCCTCCCCCCCCCCCAAAAAAAAATAATAATTCTCAGAGCAATGTTCAGAATTTTCCAAGAAATTTTAGCCCCAATACATATGATTATACACTGACATGGAATTTGTTTTCTAATGGTTTACAATCAACGAATCCTACATAATATTTCAGCAGTCAAGACTGTCCTTTATGTTGTCTAGTTCTGATTATTGCTCATGTTTCAGAGGAGAAATAAATAAATGTCATGGAGGGAAAAATCCCTTCCATCTATACATATGAAGGTTAGCAAAGACATACCCATTTAAAACCTCATCATCCTACAGTGCCTTTTGCAAATGTAACCAGCTAGTCTTGAATCGATTTCATCTGTACATATACCCTTTCATACCATAAAGTTGCCTCTCATTCCCCCTATCTACCCAATCAGAGCATTGTCAAGACCAGGAAAGTCAACAGTTGTCACTGCTGTTTTGGATGGACTCAGCGTCAAGGAATAGGCAATATGTTTTGCAATGTTTATTTCAGCATAGCTTCTCTACATTTTAATTGAACAAAGAACTGGCCATGATGACAAAGAATGCAGCACGCCTGACTTTAGAGGGGAGATTAAGCAGCACAGACTAAATACATTGACTTAATGTCTAGCCTCCCAGGATAGACAAAAGAAATTTCAAACTGTCTCATTGTAAGACTTCATATAAAATCTGCAGGGGGAAAAATCCTGGCCAACGATGAGAAAACAAAACATAGTGCTGCCTGCAGATCTGTTTATGTGATCATAGGAATAACAGAAGTACGGTAGTTTGGAAACTACTGAGTAGAACTGAGGCAACAGAGGGGACCCAAAGGTCATGTGGTCCACCCTTCTGGCTGAAACAGGACCATCAGTAGGGAATGCTTGTGTGACAGAGGAGAGTCCTCTCTGTAATACGTATCTAAGTGGCAAGGATATCATTTACTAACAGGGAGCAGAGGAAGTGTAGCTTCCTATGCCTCCCAAGCATTTATAGTTCACCCTGGTTCCCAAGCTTTGATGTCATCACCCATTTGAGGTTCCTTCTAGAATCTCTTTGTGTCTAAGGACTTCTTATAGGGCAGATGCAAGAACTCAGAGTTTTGGGTTCATTTTTTCTCCTCTCTTTAAACCATTCCTTATAGGACTTGGTTCCAGACCACCAACCTGGTTGCCTTCCTCTGGATATCCTCTGGTTTGTCAAAGCCCTTGTGCTCAAGTCCTGCTTGTGGACTTCCCATTATGGCACCTGGAGGACAACTGTAAGAACAAGATACTGGACTAGATGGGTCTTGGCCTGACCCAGAAGGCTCTTGTTTTCTTACCTTTGTTTGACATGCAACTCCACATGTAATATGTAGTTTGGTCCTGGGAGTGAAAGAAATGGGAGCATGTCGCACAGAATGAGATGCTGAGTCCATCATCAGGACCTGCTGGCATCATGATTTATCCATGTCACATTTTTGAGTTTCATCAAATGGAAATGCAGATGGAATTAGAAAACCCATAAAACCAACAGTTTGAAACCAAAACCAAGAACAGTCCCATGTCTGGAAAGCATAACCAAACTCAGCTAAAAGCCAGCAGAGCCAAAACAAAATAGCCATCAAAAAGCAGAAGAAAAAGCAAAGCAAAACCCAAAACCTAGTTGTAGAAAACAACAATACAACTCAGACCCTGCCAACTCATGCTAAAAGCTTTCTGAGGAAAACATGCAGACATGCACCACTACCACCACTGCCACTGGAAAGCCCACAGTGAAGTTGCTGGACTTAGCTGTGTGGCACAGCCTTCCATGGGGTGGGTGGTACCAAAGAGAACCCATGGCTCCACATTTGGATGGGGAAGCTGTGGCCCTCCAGATGTTTGCTGAACTCCAGTTCCCATCAGCCTCAGCCATCGTGGTCAAGAATCAGGGATGATGAGAGCTGGTGTCCAGCAATGTCTGGAGGCAGCTCCTCTTCCCTGGCCTAAATTTTTCACCAATTGTACATTGGTAGAGGCACCGTAGCTGTCTCCAGGATGTTGTTTTCCAACATCCCATGACTTGCTTCCCCCTAAGCTGGGGTTCCAGAGACTAACACATTAGAGAAAACATTCCATGAGGTGTGCAGAGCCACTGACAAGTTCACAGTCTCATCATCATCACCATCATCACCATCACCACCACCTACCCTTCACCCTTAGGTCCTAACATTAAAACTCAAGATTACAATATTAAAAACAACTTTAAGCACAATAATAAAAAGAAGGCTGGTCCTAAAAATATATACATCAAGTGTCAAAAACCATGGCAAAGAGGTGCATCTGCAGCATTTACCAGAAGCTGTGCAATGAAAGTGGAGGGAGTTCCACAGCTTAGGGGCTGCCACAGAGAATGTCCTCTCTCAGGTAAACCATCCTTCTAAGATTCTGAGGAACTGCCAATAGGCTCTTCCTACTTTGTACCCCGAGTGTTTCTTGCCTGTCTGGAAAGTGTTTTTGAATTTTGATAAGTTCTCTTGCTTGTCTGGATGGAGGATGGAGAAATATGTGTGTAGAAACTAGCCTGTCAGTGTTACTCCACCCACTTTTGTGCCAATGTCCCCACCCACTACTATCATGTGCCCCCTAGAAGGTTCCACAGAAGAGAATATGGACTTTAGGCTGGAAATGTTTTCCCAACACTGGCCTACAACTTCAGAGGCAATGGTTTGCTGGGAGTAAAGGGTATCAGTTGCTCCTAGCCATGATGTCTACATCCTGCCTTCATAGTAAGAGGCTGTATGCTTCTGAATGCCAGTTGCTGAAAACATCAGGAGGGGAGAGTGCTGTTGTATTCAGGTCCTGCTTGCAGGCTTCCCCAGAGGCAACTAGTTGGTAAATGTGAGAACTAGGTGCTGGATTAGATGGGCAATGGGCCTTACCCAGAAGAGCTATTCTTGTGTTCTTACACCTATGCCTCAGCCCTGGCACATAGTTGTTGCACATGCACCAGGACAGCGCTGGCAGGTGCCACGATATTGGCTGTGGGACCTGAAGGCGTGTGATCATTCATTAATTGCTTCTGAGTGCAGGAGAAAACTTTTAGTCCTGC
Organism: Podarcis liolepis; assembly: GCF_965112155.1. NCBI lineage: Eukaryota > Metazoa > Chordata > Lepidosauria > Squamata > Lacertidae > Podarcis > Podarcis liolepis. Next base: position 43,654,039 of record NC_139570.1, on the reverse strand, counting down.
ATCCTGTTTGTTCTAACGGTGGCTAACCAGATGTATGTGGGAAACTTGCAAGCAGGGCATGAATGCAAGAGCACTCTCTAATTCTGCAGCTTGAGAGGTTCTCCCCTTGTGTCTCTAGATAGGAGGGAGAAGCATATCTGACATTTCCCTCCTCTGCCATTCCAGTCTCATCAGGCAGGGGGAGCACTTTGAGGGAGGGGCTGAACAGGAAGAGGAGATGGTGGCAGGAAGGGCAGGCCACAGTCTTGTCACCAATAATCAGGAGCCACCTTCATGGGTGGCATCTGACACATCCACCCAGACAGAATTTTCTTGCAGTGGTTTTAGAGGGAAATACTTTGCATATGCTCAAAGACACTCTGCTGTAAGCAGGCATGAGAGAAGAATGAGATCCAGTTGACATTTAAAGGCAACCTTTCCTTATTTACACAAGATGTGAACCAAAACACAGTTATTCTTCAAAATTCAAACCCCTTCAAATTTTGCAGTGCGGTCCTCCACTCAAGTAATGTGTACAAAAATGCATGTACTATTAGAAAGTGTGCATATATTAATAGAAGTACTATGCAAAGATGCATTATATTATGGAATGTTACTTTTTTTTAAAAAAAGAAGAAGTGCATATTAGGCAGAACTGCATACAAAAAAATCAGGAGAAATTCCATTTCGAATGCCAATGAATTTTCAGGAGTTTAAAAAATAAACCATAAACTGGTATGGAAATGTGAAGAATCGAATGTAAGACTGGCAAAATGAGAGGAACCAAAACCGTCAGATTTGTTCATCCCTAGTTATTAATTCACATGTTCTTTCTAGGCAATCAACACCAATCCCCTTTGGCTCAACGCCTTCCTTCATCATTTGCCTCTTTGGAGCTTTCCCTCCTTTTGGCCCTGAAAAACCCACACAGCCTTTCTCGTCCCAGATTGCACTCCAGGCATCTCTGTTCTACTGAGGCTCTCAGGTGGTATGAGTGGAATGTTTTGATTTAATTCAATCCTGGCGTTGCTTTCCTTTCACAGATCAATCCATCAAGAGATTGCTGCCCTTTTGGGTAGGGGGGATGTGAAAATCTGGGGGAGGGGAAGATGGAAGGGATGTGTTCCTGCAAATGTGGTTGGGGTAGTGGACAATAGGCAGAGAGTGTAGGAGTCTGACCAAGGCAACAGCACTGTGGGTGGATTAAGGGCTAGCTGAGGGAATTAATATAAACAGGACTGAGTCCCAGGGCAGTTGATAGTATGGTCACTTCAAACAGGATATTATAGAGTTGGGAAAGGGCAAACAAAATGATCAAGGGGATAGAAACTCACCTATGAATAAAGTTACAGTATTTGAAGCTGTTTGGTTTACAAAAAAAAGTGATTATTAAGTGGTGGTATGATAGAAATGTAAAAAATTGTGCATGGCGTGGAAAAAGTGGATGGAAATCTTCCACTCTGCTTGGCTGCTTTGCAGCAGCCTGGAAGTCATCAGATCCACCTCATTGATGATTCTTTGTATGCAGCATGTTAGAGGTTAGGCTGCCCCAAGTCATCCAGCACAACCCTCATGTACCTGCCAGAAACTAGAAGAGAAGGGATCAGTCCTGAGTAGCAAGTTGAGGGACCAGTGGCATGCATACCCCCAGGCACCTATCCCAAAATACAACAGCAACTATTAGAGAGAGAAAAGTAAGGAAGAGATTTTTATCTAGGCTCATACTAGTGCAGGTTCAGTAGGAAGCACAAGGTCCAGGAGTCAAGATTCCAAGTTACATGAACAAGGCAAGAAATTCATAATTGCCAACAGAGGCTCCTCCTACAACCCCTCCTACAAAGTTTTTACAGAGTGGGTGGGGTGAGCTCAATCACAGAAGTCTCTCACCCTATACCTATCCCTTCTCTGTCTGGGAGCTGAGGGGAGATTCCTATTTCCCTCACAGAGATATAATTCCCAGAGTTCTTTAGGAAAATGGGGATTGACCATTAAACTATTCTAAGAATTGTGGCTCTGTGAAGGGAATTGGCTTTGCCTAACAACTCTCAGTACTAGGGTTGCCATTTAAAAAATAAAAAAGTTGTTGGGGTGGTGGGGGCCTTTGGGGCAAGATTGCAATGAAAAATGAGGTTTCTAAGCAAAAATGACACTGCCGACATGGGTTGCCGTACATCCAGATTTCCATTGACATTTTTGCCAATTTCCACCTGGACACTGCTTCTGACAACAGTATTCCAGGCACATCTAGGAAATTCTTGATATATGGCAACCCTATTCAGTACCCTTAACAATATGCAGTTCCCAGGATTCCTAGGGGGGGCATGTTTAAAGTGGCGTGACACTACTTTCAGTGTATAGTGCAGATAGTATCTTATTGTGAAACTCCCTTATTTGGACTTCCTGAAACAATATGTGAACTGAAACACAGCCGTCCTTCAAAATTCACCCTTGTCTCCAGCCAAATGAGGAAAATGTGTTTGGAAATGTATACATTACTGAAAATAAACAAAAATGTTTTATAGGAAAATTGCAGACCAAAATATTTTTATTAGGAGAAATTTTCACCCAAATGCTAATGATTTTTGTTGTTGTTAGAGAACTCTTTTTGCTTTGCTTTTCTTAAAATGCAAACTGACAGGGAAACACGGAGAACTGAATATTGAAAATATGAGAAACTGAGAGAAATGAAAATTGAGATTCGCTTGGTGAGCTAACTGGCACTTGTTTCTGAATGAATATTTAGATAATAGGTGCTGACATTATGTGGGACCAGAATGGAAGGATTATCCCCTCCCACCCTTTTCTACTGAGCCTAGGCTCCTTTAGCATATAAGCTGAATAAATAAAACAATTGTGATTAAATAGAGTTGTTATTGCGCTGGGTGCTGTACAGAATGTGGAAAAGAGACAGTCTCTGTTAAGCAGGTTTACATGAGCTAAAAGTCAGCATAACTCAAAAATTCAAGCTCTCTACTTACAATGAAGGATATGAGGGTCATTATGAATGGCAAATAACACATGACAACTTCTTCTTTCCATCAAATAATAATAATGGGATGCCTCCAACTAGGTTCTAGTTGAGTAGACCCAGTGAAATTAATGCACGTAAGTTAGTCACCTCCATAAGTGTTAATGGTTCTACCTTGAGTAGGACAAACACTGGAGATAACCTTTTTGCACCAATTCTTCACAGCCTCCAAGTACAGTGCTGCCTCGCAAGACGAAATTAATCCGTTCCGTGAGTCTCTTTGTCTTGCAGTTTTTTCGTCTTGCGAAGCACGGCTATTAGCGGCTTAGCGGCTTAGCGGCTATTAACGGCTTAGCGGCTTTAAGAAAAAGGAAACAAACTCGCAAGAACTCGCAAGACGTTTTGTCTTGCGAAGCAAGCCCATAGGGAAATTCGTCTTGCGGAACGACTCAAAAAACGGAAAACTCTTTCGTCTTGCCCGTTTTTCGTCTTGCGAGGCATTCATCTTGCGAGGTACCACTGTAATGGATGGTCCACAACTTTCCCCTTTTAAATATTTCCTTTCTTTCTCTCTTCCCTGCCTTGTTCTGCTGTAGGGCTCAATCTCCCATTCAGGCGAGTCCAAACACTTGCTTCCCCACTCTCAATTTCCAGTTGAGTAATCACTCCCTTTGCAATTTCTCATGCTGCTCCCCTCCCCTCCCATTCTTATTTTCCCCTTCCATGTGTATCTTTTCCATGCAGAGTTTGGTCTGTTTAGGCAAATGGGGCACTGCCTCACCATCCTCAGTGTGCTCTCAGCCAACTTCCCACCTGCCTGCCTTCTTACATATTTCTGGTCCAAGAGATGGCCCTGCCTGTCATCTTTCTCCTCCTTATTCTCAGAGTTGCATTTGCAGAACTCAACAAAGAGGAACTTTGGCTCTGCCTCTCATTGGCTTTATCTCCATCTATTTTGGGAGCCTTCTGCTCCAACAGTCCCAATGGGCATGAACTTCCACGGTGCTTTCCTCCTCCAAAGCCTTCTTCTGCTCTCTTTCTCTCTCTTAGTCAATTCCCCTATTTTTCTCAGTGCTCGCCTCTCCTCCCAGCCAACAACTCCTTTGGTAGTGTCAGCTAAAGTTTAAATGCAGTCGCACTAATGCTAGGCTAGTTCTGGAGCTGATGTCCCCACCCAACCCCAATAACAGTTTGGTTTCTGGCTGACAGCACTGATGAAACACTACAGACGAGCAATCTTGAGGTGCATCAAAATCATTTGGTGCAGAGTTTGACCAATACCTATGTGCCATTGGGCATACTGATTTTTTTAAAAAGCACTTCTCAAAAAGCCAGCAGTAATATTAGCTGGTTCAGATGTACAGTGGTACCTCGGGTAACATAAGCTTCAGGTTACATACGCTTCAGGTTACAGACTCCGCTAACCCAGAAATATTATCTCGGGTTAAGAACTTTGCTTCAGGGTGAGAACAGAAATCGTGCTCTGGCGGCGTGGCGGCAGCGGGAGGCCCCATTAGCTAAAGTGGAGCTTCAGGTTAAGAACAGTTTCAGGTTAAGAACAGACCTCCAGAACAAATTAAGTTCTTAACCCAAGGTACCACTGTACATACTGATAGAATCCTTGCCAATAAAAGGGATGTGATTGTCTCAAGGTGACTTTATGAGCAGTGTGTTTTTATCAGTATGCCCATACATTTGCACCACCTAGAGTTCTGAAATAAAGAAATGGAAGGATCATGGGCGTAGCTAGGATTTTTGTTGGGGGGGGGCAGGACTTTTGTGCCCCTCTTGGCTATGCCCATGGTCTTCCCTGTTGCATACCTAATGCACTCGCTTCATACTTTGATGGAGGAAGCCCTCTAATACTAGCCATTGAAATTGAGGGGCCAAATTTACTCATGTCCATTCATTTCAGTGAATCTGCTCTGAATAGGGCTAACAATTGCTACAGCTACAGGCTAACTAAGAGGTCCTCCAAAAGACCTGTTGTTTGAGCATTCATCTGGATTTGCTTGCAGAAATATTATGCAGAGGTTAGACTGTGATTGGGCTTCACTGAACACTTGTTCTGATTTGTCTGTGGGATAGTTACTGTATATAACACCGCTGTTCAGCAGTAGAACAGACTCCCACAAGAGATGGTGGACTCTCCTTCCTTGGAGGCTTTGAAACAGAGGTTGGATGGCCATCTGTCATGGATGCTTTAGTTTAGTTTCTTGAAGGGGGTTGGACTAGATGACCCTTGGGTACATTTCCAACTCTAAGATTATATGACAATGTGGATTTATCTTCAATTTGCTTGAGCACTTGTGTGGGGTTTACATCTCCCCATTAATCATTCACACATCCCACACTTTTCTGGGCATTTCCCAATACTTTCCTAATCATAAAATATCTGTGATTATTTTTTTAAAAGTGTATTTGCTGCACTTGGGTGATGGAGCAATTAGAATGGATTCAAGCTAAGGAGAATTTTGGAAACTTGTTTACTCAGAATTAAGTAAACACATGTGAAATGGGTCAGAATACACATCTGAAAAAGTTGCTGGTTTTTTATATAACTTACTTGTTGTTGATTTTTTTTTTTAAAAAACACCCATATACTGCTTCTTCTAAAAATAGCATTTTACAACAATTATTCATAAAACCATACAATAAAAATTAGAAATCAGCTAATGATTAGAGAATGGTATATTCTTAATTGCCTGCATAAGCCTAACAGTTGAAATTTAAGGTGCCTACTGAATCTCTTTCAGCAGAGTATTCCACAGGACTGGGCCAAAACACTAAAGGCTCCATTTCTTTTCACTGTCAAATGAACCTCACCAACTCATGGAATGACCATTGACACTCCTACAGATGATCTCAGTGACTGAGCTGGGATAAGAGAGTTCAGCCTTCCCTGAGGTACCTTGGACCTAAGTTGTTCAGGGCTTTGTAAATTAATCCTGGAAACTTGAACCTAGCTCAGTAAGTGCAGATGCTTTAACAATGGTGTCACATTTCTCAGTGCCACAACTTCAATGCATGTGTTTATGGGACACCCATAAGCACCTGGGCAGTACCTAAAATTGAATAATAGCTTAAAGTGAAACAGTAAAATTTCTGCAACCTGGTGCCTCCCCAACGTTAGCCTAGAGTCAATGGAGGTTGGCCCATTATGGCAAATGGGGCACTGCCCCACCAGCTTCAGCTAGCCCTCATTCCCCTGCCTTTTTATTTACAGTGGGATGGCCTTGCCTGTTACCCTCCTCCTTCCACTCAGTCTCAATGTTGTCTTTGTAGAGCTCTGCAGGGAGGAAGATAGGAGCAAAACTAGCATTGGCTTGCTCTGCCTGCCATTGACCCTGGTTCTGGTTCTACCTACCGTGGGCCTCCCTGCCTTCTGCCCTACCAAAGCAACTCCTGACTCTATCACTCCATTAATATTAGGTAAATGCCAACAACCTCGGCACACCAACTGTGCCTATTATATAAATGCCACAGCTGGACAGGAAGCCTGAATATTGTGCCCTATATTTTGGCTCAGCATTTCCCAACGCTACTGACGTAGGTTTTTGTTTTTATTATTTAAACTAATCTTTATAGGGCCACCAGACTGACAAATCAGGAAATGGGCAGAGCAATCCACTTTGTTTGTACTGGGTCACACAAATGAATTATGGGGTTTGTTTTACCCGTTTCATGTTTTGCAAGAAGGAATGAAGAAAGAAGACATTGAAGTTAAAATGCACTGCTGAAATCTTAACGGTTGGGACTCTACCCGTGTGTGGCCTAACAAGACAACCACACCCAGCTACACCAAGGGCTCCTCAATTGTTCTCCTACGATGACTTTTCCTATTTCACTATAATAGGTTACAGACTGAGTTATGGAAACACTCCAGGGGCCTATTACTTAGCTCCCCTTCTTTTAAGAAAGAAATGTTTTGGGGAAGTTGGGAGAGGGCAGTTTTCAATTAATTCAAAATGACCGGATGACATTTTCAAAGCTATTGAGCAGATCTGGGGTGGCTGAACTCCATTTGGAAGAAGAGAAACAAGCATTCCAAACCACCCCTTTCATAGGAATAGAAGAAGAGCCTGCTGGATCAATCCAATGTCCCATCTAGCCCAGCAGCTCGTTCACACATTGGGAAAACCAACATGCAGGACTTGAGCCCTCTCTTCCCTCCTGTGATTTTCAGCAACTGATATTCAGAAATATTGCTGCCTCCAGTTGTGGAGGCAGAGAAGAGCCATTATGGTTTGTAGCCACCAATAGCCTTCTCCTCTTGTTTAATCCTTTTTTGAACCCCCCCAATATGGTGGCCATCCCTGTCTCTGGTGGGAGTGAGTTCCATGGTTTATCTATACACTATATGAAGAAGTGTTTTCTTTTCTCTGTTCTGAATCTGGCAACATTCAGCTTCATTGAATGTCCACAAGTAATAGCGCAATGAGAGAGGGAGAAAAACTTTTCTTTATCCACTTTCTCCATGCCATGAACAATTTTATAAACCTCTGTCACCTCTTACTTGCCTTCAAAATTAAAAATCTAAGGTTATAGCTCAATTCAAAGAGTGGAGCTGAGCTAAAATTTCCACCAGCTACAGAACTTCCTGCCTTATGACTCATGAGTGAAGGTCATCTGCTAAGGCTGTCCTCTCTTGTTCCCACCATCCCATGTGAGGTTGGTAGAAACCAGAGAGAGGACATTTTTTTACTCATGCAACCTGTCTGCAATGGTGCCATTGGTGCAGGACTTTGGGGCAGACTTTAGAGCTCCACTCAGCAGAAGATGCATACAATAATAATAGTTTATATTACTTTACTTCCTTCAAAATGTAGTAAAACAGTCCAGTTGCTTGAGTGATTGCAGCTGGACTGTTTTACTACATTTTGAAGGAAGTAAAGTAATATAAACTATTATTATTATTATTATTATTAGCTGCTGCTGCTGCTGGTGATTATTGCGTCCAATAATAAACCTTCATAGAACAGATCTATTGAGATTGGTGGACATGACTAACTTCAGTTCATTAATTTGAATATGTTTACTCTGATGAGGATATAGTTGGATACCATCCATTATTATATTCACCACTAAGTTTACACCCCACCTTTACTCCATGGAGACCATGGTATACACATGGTTCTCCCCTGCCCCATTTAACCAAGAAACGGTGCCTGGTCCTGAGGAACCTACTGAGCTTCATGGCTGAGCAGGGATTTGAAACCTGATGTCCCATGACCTAGGCAGACCCTCTAACTGCTACATCATACTAGGTCATTACCATATAAAGAGAGAAGTCTCCATAAGATCATTAAGAAAAACACTTAAGTCCAGTGTCTACAGTAATCTAACATATTTTTTGTGTGCCAGGCAAATAACTTTTCCTTCCCCTGGTCAGTGTGGAAGTTGCTAATGTAAGTTGATTTGTTAATTAATTAATTAATTAATTAATTAATTAATTAGATTCCGTACCAGCCCTTCCGCATAAGGTTCCATGGTAGGTTAATGTACAATAATAAAAACAGATTAAAACTGTTAAAATTATAAAACAAGCAAAACAATTCCAAATGGAGCAGAAGAATACAAATTCAGCAGAAGAGATCCGGGAGGAGAGGGACTATCAATGGCTACTAGCCATGAGAGCTATGTTTTACCTCCTCAGTTAGAGGCAGCAAATGCTTCCAAATACCAGTTGCTGGAAACCACAAAAGGGGAGGCAGCGGTGTAGCGTGGGGGGGGGTGGCATAGTCCTGGGCGCATTGTTTTGTGGGGGTGCAACAAGCTATCCCCCAATAGGTTTCTTCATTGAGGGGAGTTGTGCCTGACTCGGGGGCAGAAGCAGTGGAGAGGAGGCGAGGCAACTGGTAAGGCTTCTATGGCAGTAGATAAGAAGATCAAGGAAAGCAACAGCTTACCAGTTAGAAACTTTAATGATCACAGTGAGAGAACAAAGAACGCATCTCCTAGAAATGGTGGTGCTCCCAATTAAGGATCACACCCCCCTTCCATCCCTATTAATCTATGTCACTCCTACGAATTGTAATCTGAGCTTCTACCCTCTGTGCTTTCTGTTCTGCCACCTTCTGAGCTCTTCTTGACCTTGGGCTGAGTGGAGGAATGTTATCCAGAGACAGTGAGCCTGTTAACCCTCTCTCCCCCAGTGTTTCTTCTCCTAGCTGTTCTCTATCCAGTATTTCCCAGCTTCTGCCTTCTGACCTATGTCCCTCTGCAAACCGCTGTTCCAAATCTATACTGTCCTCCTGCTCCTGGGAAGATTCAGGATCCTGATCAGGAGCCTGGGAGGGGGAGGCTCCCACCATTCCTCCTCCATGTAGTCCTCCTCAGCACGGTCGCTGACAGCAGCAGACACTTCGCCACCCCTCTCCTCCACTGAGCTGTGACACACGAGGGAACTGTGGAAGTAGCTTTCTTGCACGGCAACCTAACGCAACCAGCCAACTGCAGTTCCATCCCGTGGGTGAGTCCTGAACCAGGGACAGAAGTGGTGGACTCTGGTGCATGAGTGAGCCGCTCAGTGGTGCCCCACCACCCAGCATGCCTCGCCCACTCCCCTGGCACCCACGCACACCTTCAAGTATGTGCACATCCCCGCCCCCGGTAGTGATAGGAGAAGAATGCCCCTGAGGGGAGGGTGCCCTTTTGCTCATGTTTTACTTGCTCGTTTCCCACAGGCAACTGGTTTCCCACTGTGAGAACAGGATGCTGGGCAAGATGGGCCATTGGGCTGATCCAGCAGTCTCTTCTTATGTTCTTATGTCCCACAAAGGAAAATAAGTGTCAACGGTCAGGGCAAAGAGTTACATCTTCAGCACAGGGTGAAAGCTGTACAGTGAAGTTGCCTCTTTTGGAAAGGAGGTCCACATTCTAGGGGCTGCCACACACAGTGGCAGAGCTTCATGGTCCGGCACCAGGTGGTTGAGAGCAGGCGGGGTTGGGGCTGGCATGCATCCTGGGATGGGGCATGCCGCCTGCGGGGGTGGGGCACCCAGCGCGGGTGGGGGGCAGCCACGATGGCACCCTGCCAAGGGCGGTGCGCTCCCCCCCACTCCTCTTCCTCCGCCAGTGGCCACAGATAAAGCCCTCTCCTTTCTGGGCAATAATTCCCCACAATTCTGAGGGTGGCAGACCTGAGAAGGTCAGAAGGGCTGGAGCCAATCTTTCTGTCAATTGGCACCTAAGTCATTAAAGGCTTTAAATACTAATGTGAACACTTTGAATAGGGCACAGAAATGAACTGGCAACCTGTGCAACTGTTTTAAATCCGGGGTTATATGCATTCTAAAAGGGATGCCTTCCAGTAATCTTATTTCTGCACTTTGGACCACTTGAAGTTTTCATCTTCAAGGGCAGCCCACAGAACAGTGTATTGCAATAGTCTGGAGGTTACCAGAGTGCAGAGTATAGCCTCCCCTTGTCTGTTTTGCTGAATGTTATGGCTTTGCTTTTATTTCTGCTTACTGAGCAAGTCTTCTTATGATTTCTGTGTTTAATGTAATTCAATATCTTATGGTACACCTTCCTTGGAGTTAAAACACAATAAAAATTCACATTTTAAAACAGCAGAGAACAATTAGACGAGATAATCTTTAACAGAAATATTTTTTACAAATGCCCGGTGCCTGCCCCGACCTCAGCCAAGCAGTGGCAAGAGCACATGGGGTCACAGGCACATATACAGGGTCTGTGTCACTTTGGAGAATAGAAGACAGGGCAGAGACTGACGTGCTTTAAGCAATGAGGTTTATTTGCCTATTTACACCTTCAGTCTGCATGGAGGGAGTCCAGATCTTACAGCATGGCCCAAAGCATTGCAGGCAACTGTTTCTTCTGCTCTGCCAAGATGGATCTCCTTCTTCTGCCCAGAAGCCCCTGCTTCAAAACTCCCCTTTTCCTGTCCCCTCAAACACACACTTATCCCAGCTGATTACCCAGGCCAAAGGATCTTTCTATGGCCCATCAGCACCTCTTCCCCCAGCCAGCCAGGTCTGCATAAGCCAACCCAGGAATGTGCAGCCTGCATTCTCCCTTCACACTACAAATAACGGGGTTTATCCTGTCCATAACACTATAAATGAAAACAGCTCCAAATATGGGGACTAGTAGTGAAAGCTACTAGTGCATACCCTCACTTGTGGAATTCACTGTTAAAGGATGTGTGGCTCAGATGACTTTGAAAAGGGGAACACATATATTAGTGGAGGAGAGGTCTACTAACAGTGGTTAGCCACATAGCTCAACAGGCCATAGCTCAGTGGTAGAGCATATACTTTGCATGCAGAAAGTCCCAGGTACAAGCCTCAATGATATCTCCAGGTAGGGCTGAGAGAGACTCTGCCAGGAAGACAGATCCTCTGTGACACATCTACGCCTAGATATTTCCTAACAGACTCCCTGCCTAAAATCCTGGAGAGATGCTGCCTGCTAATGTGGGCGATATTGAGCTATGTGGACCAATGGGCTGACTCAGTATTAAGCAGCTCCCCATGTGCCTGGGAGCCTTTCTGTGCCATGTTCTGCCAATGTGCAGGGATAAATATGCACTTCCGTGAAGCACTGCATGAAAACAACATCTCAGCCCCAAGGTCTTGATGACACCAAGATTGCATTTGAAGTGCACTGATAACATGGAGGAGGAGGAGCCTGTGGCAAAATGAACACAATCCTGAGCTACATGGACCAATGGTCTGCCTTAGGACAAGGAAACTTCCAACGTTCAGCCACATGGATCTTGGATATCAGTGATGAGGAGCCACTGTCAGGAGTGCCTCACAGGTGTGTTTGATGGAGACATCTGTCTTCAAAAGTGGGACCTTCCCTCCCAACCTGGCAAGGGCCACTTTGCTGTTCTATCAAGACACTCTGTACCCTCATGGGGCTCTTCTGCCCCTCTCCCATGCAACCTTTCTTAGACATTTGGAAGAGTTCCTAGCTGGTTCTACAGCCCAGATTACCTATAGGAGGCTGCTACAGGGAATACATCAGGACTCAGGTATCATAACCAGGGGCCAAAGAGTCATTCCCCTCTCTCCAGTCTTCTCCCCTTGTGGCGGACAACAGAGCCAGACTAGAGTCTGGTAATGCAGTTCCTCAGAATTCTACCAGAGGGCTGGAGTCTCTTGCTGATTAGCTACAAAAACAAAAGAAAGCAAAACAATAAACAGGATGGTGATACAATTGCTACTGCAATAGACACAAGATAATATCACCAAGGGAAACAAACAATAAATGCTCATAAAGTGGCAAAAGTAGTTTCTTTCCCAAATAAGTTTGGAAATTATCTTTAAAAATTAAAAACACAGTAAATGAAGAGTCCACTTGTTATATATCGGTGGTTCAGTGCTCATTTTTCTCTCTCTTTCCAAAATAGGTTTTATCTTGAACAATTGCAAATGCAGTAAAAGAGTCCACTTGTGGTATATCAGTTGTTCAGTGCTTGGACATCACTCTGGTAATCAGATGTTTCGTTCCCAAAGGGCTTAGTCATCAAGCTTTGTAGTAAATAATATACAAGAGAAGACAGTATATAAATGGCTTAAAGCAGGGGTGTATCTGTCCCCATCAGCATGTTTCCTTCGAGAGGAGCATAGAAAGAGGATGATGTCCTTCAGTTTGTTAATCCCCCTAGCTTGTGGGGGGGGGGGGAGGAGGGGAGATCTTCTAGGTAAAGAAGACTCCCAAGCCAGTAACAAGGTGTGAGAGGATCCCCTGGGTCTGTTATACCAAATGGAATACCTCAGGAGTGGGATTGCTAAGAGAGTGGGTAACTGACGAAAAGTGCCCCCTCACTCATGAACCAAAGTATTAAGCTGTGAAGGAAGCCATGCTGTGTCAAAAGTATTTAACTGTAAAGGTAAAGGGACCCCTGACCGTTAGGTCCAGTCACGGATGACTCTGGGGTTGCGGCGCTCATCTCGCTTTATCAGCCAAGGGAGCCGGCGTACAGCTTCCAGGGCATGTGGCCAGCATGACTAAGCTGCTTCTGGCGAACCAGAGCAGCGCACGGAAACGCTGTTTACCTTATCGCAGGAGCGGTAACTATTTATCTACTTGCACTTTGACGTGCTTTCAAACTGCTAGGTTGGCAGGAGCAGGGACTGAGCCACGGGAGCTCACCTTGTTGCGGGGATTCAAACCGCCGACCTTCTGATTGGCAAGCCCTAGGCTCTGTGGTTTAACTCACAGCGCCACCTGTGTCCCTAGATTTAACTGTAACACCTGCCATAACTAAGTAAGGGAACGAGACTGAAGTAACAGAAGCTGAGTTGAGCATTTTACCACCCATTCTAGAAACCTGAACATCTACCTGAGGTATAACAATAGATCTTTAGCAACAGAAACTTAAGAAAAGCTGTGCATATACTACTATCCTTAAGCCTGTGACATCCTTATATAAAGTTTAAATAATAAGTTAGTTTCTACCTGGAAAAGTGCTATATTTAACTGGGGCCAGTTAGTGGGTGAGTCTGCTACATATTAATTGGTGGCAAGGGTGGGATCCGCTACAGTAGGGAAGAATGCATCCGTCAACTTTGGTTCCTATCATTAAGTATGTGACATCCTTATATTTAGTTTAAATAATAAGTTAACTTCTACATGAAATAACGCATCTCCTGACCCAACTTTGTTTCACAAACTTCTTTTTGTCAATAAAACTTTTGTTGTTGTTTGAGACTCTAAATCACTGCGTTTTCCCTCACACAAGACCCCCACAAAATAGCCTGTTGTAAATTGTGGAAATTAGTTTAATTGGCATATCCTGAGGTGCGTCCACTATATTGAACTGGGGACAGTTAGTGGGATGAGTCCACTACATCTCTCCTTCAAGACCTCCTGAAGCTGCCCCCTCCCCACTTCCTCCTCCTCTTCCCCCCCTCACTAATCGCTTTACCAATATTTCAAAGGCATTATGTAACGGAAAAGAGGGAGGAAGTTATTCCTACTGACACAGCCAATAAATCATTAACGTTCCTTAACAGGCACACTGCCGCCGCGTGTGTCAGCCTTGTCGTGTTCGCTTTCAAATCAAGGCTTTCCAATTAAATATTCATCCCCGCCTTGAAATATTCATGCCGCCCTTGCTGTTTCTGTAACACATATTAATTTCTTATGGAACTTCCAGGCAATGCATAAGTTATAAACTTTTGTCTACCACAGGAAGCCCACTTCTCTTCCCCTTCTCCGCCTAGGCACTCCTGATTTGCAGCTTCAGGAAAGGCCTTTTGAAAGAAGTGGTGGTGGAGGGAAGGGGAGGGACAGGGATGGTCAATCATTTCAAGTGCTCCCCCTTCTTCTCTCTCTTACAATTGGGCATCCCTCTCCACTTAATTCAGGATATGGATATTTGTTATTGCATCTTCTGCCTACAGCATGACTCATCCCACCATTCACAGTAATTCCTGTTGGCTATATATTTCCAACAGAAATATATTAATGTGTGCGTAATTTCTGGAGAACCCATTCCCTTCTTCAGCCCTTAACCCAAGTTAGAGACAAAGGAATATAGCAGGCAACTCTCATCACCCCTGCCCATTGGCCATGCTTGCTAGGGCTGATGGGAGTTTTAGTCCAACAGCATCTGGAGGGCCAAAGTTTCCCAGCACCTGGAATATAGGAACATAGGAAGCTGCCTTATATTGAGGCATCTTCTAGCTGAAGATCATGCATATATCTCCACAGTTTCATTCGTTTGCATTTCTCCGCCATTTTATCAATGTGCATCAAAAGCAATCCTGGTGTCAACAATATTTTGGAGATAAGACGTTATTTTCACATGCCACTTTGCAGATGTGTGCATGAGGTTTTGCACATAGGTAGAACATTACAGAGAAAGGCTCCTATGGACATAAGAAATATCTTATATGGAGTCAGACCATTGGTCCATATAGCTCAGTATTTTCTACACTGGTTGGCAGCAGCTCTCTTGGGATTCAAAGAGGGAATCTTTCTCAGCCCTAGCTGGAGATGCATGTAAAGCTGATGTTATACTACTACCATGGGAAACAATATTTGGTGCTGCAAATTTGGGATTTTTAACTTCTCAAGCAGAGTTTGCTACAAATTACCTTTCAAGCAACATTAGGTGGCAACCACACATACTTTTCCCATTGAGCACGAAGTAAATGTTAAATACATAAGGGGCTCAGGACAAAGGACCCTATCACATATTTTCATTATATTTGCACATGCAAACTGCATATGTATAGATGAAGATCTCTGAGCAAATTAAGAGGAGGGGTACTAAGGGTCTGAGTGAAATAGCACATTGGAGCTTGTAAGTGAATAAATAAATTTTTAGACGTTTTTGTCACAAGTGAGGGGAAATCGAAAGCTGGGGCCCAAGACAAATGATATAGGGCTCAGGGCCCCCAAAACCAACCCAACAACATCCCTGCATATGAATGAGCTGCACTGAACTCTCTGTAGAAAATAAGAGGTTTAAGCTTGCAGTTACCTGAATATAAACCCTATTGAATTCAATATGATTTGCTTCTGAGAAGACATGGTTAGGATTGCACTTTAAGAGATTATATAAGGTGCATCTTCAAATATCTGAAGGGCTGTCACATATGGGGGTCTATGGGGACAAGGGGGCAGTACCCCATCCCCAATGAACCATAATCTCCTGATTCCAGCTTTCTTTCTTTCTTTTTCTTAAAAAGAGTAGGTTTCTAACATTTGTAAAATCTAAAGTATGAGGCAAAATGCATAGGCATTACTCTTCTCAATTTTTGGTAATAAACCAGGTACTTTTGGTGTTTTACTCCCCACTGGGAAATTTCCTGAGGATGCTGCTGCTTTCACAGATGTGGGCCTAACCCCCCACTACCTTGATAGCAAGAACAGTTTTGACTAAACATGAGTTCCTAATTTCCTTACCAGAAAAACGGTTGGTAAATAAGAGTTCTGACCCTGGTAAGTAAGAACATATATACATTCATATATATGTTCAAATGGTTGGATAACTTGTGGGTGACAGGATGTTGTTTGACTACATTTCCCATAATGCCTGACCATTGGCCATAGTGCAGTGATTTCTTGATGGGATGGGAGCCCAACAACATCTGGAAGGAAGGCCACCAGTTTCTCAGCAGATCCACCACTCTAGGTTCCCTCCCTAAGCAGAGTCTCTGTGCATACTTTTCTATGTGCATATGTTCTGAATGACCTTCCAATGAATACCTGTAGCTTAGAGCTGGAGCCAGCACATGTGTGACCTCACCACGTTCTCACATTCATGGAATATAGAATACAGAAGGAGCATCTCCACCCCCATCATTTGGCCTGGACACTGATGTCCTCCTCCGAGGGACTTCTGGCGGTTCCCTCAAGGCAAGAAGTGAGGTTACAGGGAACCAGGCAGAGGGCCTTCTTAGTAGTGGCGCCCACTCTGTGGAATGCCCTCCTTTCAGATGTCAAGGAGATTAACAACTATCTGACTTTTAGAAGACATCTTAAGGTAGCCCTGTTTAGGGAAGTTTTTAATGTTTGATGTTTTACTGTATTTTTAATATTCCCCAGAATGTCTGGGGAAATCCAGCCAGATGAGCAGGGTATAAATAAATTATTGTTACAGTGGTACCTCGGGTTAAGTACTTAATTCGTTCCAGAGGTCCATTCTTAACCTGAAACTGTTCTTAATCTGAAGCACCACTTTAGCTAATGGGGCCTCCTGCTGCCGCCGTGCCCCCAGAGCCCGATTTCTGTTCTTATCCTGAAGCAAAGTTCTTAACCTGAAGCACTATTTCTGGATTATCGGAGTCTGTAACCTGAAGCGTATGTAACCTGAAGCGTATGTAACCTGAGGTACCACTGTATTGTCATCTGTCTTACAGCACTGATGCATCTAGATTTATTTATTGTTTTCATTGATGTATGTCATTTATATTCCACTTGTTCTCCAGGAAGCTCAAGGTGGAATACAAGGCTCTTTTCTTCTTCATTGTATCCTCACAGCCCTGTAAGGTAGGTTAGGCTATGAGACTGTGAATGGCCCAAGATCACCCAAAGAGTTTCTCGGCTGAGGAGGAATTTGAACCCTGATCTCCCGGGTCCTAGTCCAACACTCTAACCACTATGCCACATTGGTTCTCTAATAAATAATAGATAAGGGTGAGGAACCTCAGACCTGGGGGCTAAATGCAGCCCTCCAACACCCTTCATTTGGCTCTCGTGGGAGTGGGGGGGGTCTTCCCCAGATCACCCCCTCCTCAAGTGCTTTGGCCTGACTGGGCTATTGAACTGTGATAATGCATCTTGCATGCCTGGAAGGTGGATGGGCAGGTGCGTGTGCGTGTGTGTGTGTGTGTGTAGATACTTTTGATTTTTGCATGGTGCAATAGTCATACATTGTTATGTTTACCCACCACTAATTTATGACTGAGAAGTAGGGAGGGAGGAAGAAACTGTCCATTATGGTTCTCATTTTCTCATTTTTCTATGCTTAAAATTCATCTTAAATTCTGTTCCCAACATTTCTGTAGCAGCTTTTGATAATTTTTTTTTTCTGTTTTTCTTTTTAAAAAAAGAAACCTCGTGAAATTAATAAGCATTTTAGTGCCAATTTCTCCAAAATAACCACATTTTTATACCTAGTGTGGACTAAGGTACCTATTATTGCAAGCAATTCTCCCTATTACAATGCACGTGTGTGTGTGTGTGTGTGTGTGTGTGTGTGTGTGTGTGTGTGTTATTTTCACTATCATCCTCATTTTTATCCACTCTTTCTCTTAACAGACACATTTTGGTAGACATTGTTTGGAGATATGCATCACAAAATTCAGGTAAGTGTGAATGTCAAAGGATGGCTGTGTTTTGGTTTGCATATTGTTTTGGTAAGTGGAAATTTGATAGATTTTGCTTTAAATGTGTACTAAATTGAATTTCTCTCCCAACCTTACCTGGGACCTTTTGCATGCAAAACACATGCTATCTTGCTGAGTTATGGCTCTCATCTCCATGAATTTTACTGAGCAAACAAGTTTCTTACTGCAGCTATGCCAAATGAACAGAGCACATGCGCCCAATTGCCTGACCAGCAGATAATCACGAAATATAGTTTAACCGTCCTATAATCACAAAGCAAGTTGAGGCTTCAGCAACAGCTGTGGCTTGCACATCCTATCACTGGATGGGGGAATCGGGGATGTGAGTGGCATTTGGAAAACATTAGCTGAGAGAGCAAGTTTAAAGTGAGGGTGGGGGGTGGGAATAAAAAGCAGAGACTTTCCTTCAATGAAAAATTTCATACAGCTCACAGATTGAACGCACCTGTGTCGAGGCAGCAGCAAACTGCAGGGATTTAAGAGCCTCCGACTCCTCATTGATATGGAAAGGTCAGCACGGGGTCAACCTCTGCTTTCCTAGAAGTCTCTAAATCCATTTTCCCAGGATGTATCTCAACAGCTCCAGAGGGATCATTAAAAGAAATCCACCAGCTCCATCACAGAGGTGCTTTAGGTTCTCTCCCTAGGACTGAATTCGTGTTCAAACAGTCTGTAGTCTGGGGCATTTTATGTTGCCACTAGACACATCTCAGACAACAATAGGCCATGGTTCAAACACACAGTGAGGAACCAATACAAACACACACACACAAGTCCCTTTCCTTCAGCCAAACCAAACTCTGGCTTGATTCCAGCATATATATTTTTAGGATTCTGCTCATCATTCTTATTTTTTTCCATCATTCTTTGGTAGTGTTTGTGTATGTGGAGGGGGGGGTGCCCATTCTTTAATGAGTGCATATCAAGCAGAAAATTAAACAGACTGGTTTTCCCACATCAAGAAATTCATGTTTCTCTCAGTTTCTCATTTCTATAATCTTAAATTCAGCTCCCCACATTTCCACATTTGTTTGTATTTCTTTTCTTTTCTTTATAAAGTCCTCATGAAAATTCACCAGCATTTCAGTGCAAGCTGTTCCTAATGTATGCATTTTTGTGTACCATGTTGCCTAATACTGCAAAGCATTATTATCACTAATATATGCATTTATACACATTTAAACCTAGTCTGTGTATTTGTCTTGCATGTTACTTAGCTGGAGAACTGTGTTGCAAATTGGGAGAAGTGCAAATTTTGAAGGATGGTAGATTTCGGTTAGTTTTGGAAAGTGGAAACTAGATAGGCTCACAATTAAATGCAAAATGATTTGAATCCCTACATGTGACACAACTTTTAGCACAGAGATGGGGAATCTGAAGGGCTGAGTGTTTCCCATCCCCAGGCTAGATAAACAGTTAGTAACTGAAGAGTTAAGTCGGCAGCATCTGTTTATGCAGCTCAACTGTATCTGCAAAGTCATGACAGTAGTATGAACTGCACAGGTACAAACCACAGGTGTTAACTTATAACCATGTTAGTTTTTAATGGCAAAAATGTAGTCTCAGTGCATCAGAGCAGAGGTCTATCCACATGGGAATGACAAACAGATTAGGTAAAGGGACCCCTGACCATTAGGTCCAGTCGTGGCCGACTCGGGGGTTGAAGCGCTCATCTCGCTTTATTGGTCGAGGGAGCCGGCGTACAGCTTCTGGGTCATGTGGCCAGCATGACTAAGCCGCTTCTGGCAAACCAGAGCAGTGCACGGAAATGCCATTTACCTTTCTGCCAAAGCAGTACCTATTTATCTACTTGCACTTTGATGTGCTTTTGAACTGCTAGGTTAGCAGGAGCAGGGACCGAGCAACGGGAGCTCACCCCGTCGCGGGGATTCAAACCGCCAACCTTCTGATTGGCAAGTCCTAGGCTCTGTGGTTTAACCCAAAGAGCCACCCACGTCCCATGTTAGTTTTTAATGGCAAAAAACGTAATTTCAGTGCATCAGAGCAGAGGTCTATCCACATGGGAATGACAAACAGATTAGACATGCATTATTGAGTAATTTTACACATTTTGCCAGCATAAATAGTCCTCATGAAATCTGAAGACAAATAGGCAACAATAAAAAGCAAACACTCAGCATCTGATGTGATTATATCTGCTGTTAAGTTTGGCCTACGATTGGTGTCCCCTCACCCAGCCAGCAAAATTGCCCCATAACTTTTCACCTTATAAATATAGGAAGCTATCTTACAAGGGCACCAACTATAGCAGGCAGAAGGGGCTTCAGCCACCTCATTATTTGTGGGGAGGGGGCCAAGCCCTCCAAATATTGAGAAGAACCTGGCCTCCCACCTACAAACATGCCTTTGATGCTCCCCATCCTCCACCGCTGATGGGCGACTGCTCACATGCTGGGTAGGGGCAGGGTGATTTTTAAACTCCATGCTCTCTAGCTCCTGCCACCAGCAGGGTGCAACGGAGATCTTGGGGGGGGGGGTTTGCTGGTTCATGTCCCCGCTTTATTGCATAATTCATTCATTCATTCATTCATTCAATTTATACATTGCCCTATACACAGAGGTCTCAAGGCAGTTCACAAATATGACCACAACATATAAAATCAAACCAAAAACAATAAGCCAATCATCCCCCCCCCCTGCAAAGAACCACATTCTAAAAGGGTGTTGGATGTCAATAAGATCAGCTAAATGCCTGGTTAAAGAGGAATGTTTTGCCTGGTGCCTAAAGGTGTATAATGAAGGCGCCAGGCAAACTTCCCTGGGGAGAGCATTCCATAGACGGGGAGCCACTGCAGAGAAGGCCTGTTCTCGTGCTGCCACCCTCCGGACCTCTCAAGGTGGAGGAACACGAAGGAGGGCCTTGGAAGATGATCTCAGGGTCCAGGTAGGTTCATATGGCAAGAGGCAGTCCTTGAGGTATTGTTGTCCTAAGCTGTTTAAGGCTTTATAGGTCAAAACCAGCACTTTGAATTGGGCCTACAAGCTAATTGGCAGCCAGTGAAGTCAGGCCAGGATTGGTGTAATAGGCTCAAACCGTCTTGCTCCAGTGAGCAACCTGGCCAATAAATTCTGCACCAGCTGAAGTTTCCAAACTGTCTTCAGAGGCATGCTGGGGCAATGGCCCCCCTGGCACCCAGCACATGACTTTGTGTATATGACACCACGTGACACCAACCCCACTCAATGTGGGGGACAAGTTGGTGCACCTGCTATCTTATGCTGAGTCAGTTTATTGGTTCATCCAGCTCAGTATCTTTTACACTGATTGGCAACAGGTCTTCAAGATTTCAGATGAGAGTAAACCTGGGCACTTCTACATGCAAAGCAGACAGTCTACCACTGAGCTACGTCATCTCCCAGGTTGACAAAGGTAGGGAAGACATTTCAGTTAATTAACATGATATGCTCTCTTGGCAGGAACTCTAACAGTTCTCTCCCTCCAGTGTGGTGAGAGCCAGTGTGGTGTAGTGGTTAAGAGCGGTAGTCTCATAATCTGGGGAACCGGGTTTGTGTCTCCGCTCCTCCACCTGCAGCTGCTGGGTGACCTTGGGCCAGTCACACTTCTTTGAAGTCTCTCAGCCCCACTCACCTCACAGAGTGTTTGTTGTGGGGGAGGAAGGGAAAGGAGAATGTGAGCCGCTTTGAGACTCCTTAAAGGGAGTGAAAGGCGGGATATCAAATCCAAACTTTTCTTCTTCTTCTTCTTCCACCCAAATTATTGACTTTGGATTTGGTTTCAGCAGCAGAATAAACAAATTATTATTATTATTATTATTATTATTATTATTATTATTATTATTTGTATACCGCTCTTCATCAGCAAATCTCAGAGCAGTTTTCAAGACAAAAACACAAGATTATAAACACAAAATACTCTCCCTTCCCAAACCCTCCTTTGGCTTTTAATCATCTTCATTGAGGATAAGGCTATCCATCTCTACCAGCCACGAAGGCTCTGCTCTGTTCTACAATCAGAGGCAGAAATGCTCCTCATTAGCAGTTGCTGGAAACCACAGGAGAGAAGAGTACTCTTGAGCTCAGGTCTTGCTTGCAGGTTTTCCAGAGACTTTTGGTTGGCAACCGTGAGAACAGGATACTGGACTCACTGAACCCCATTGCCATGATCCAGCAGACTTTTATCTTCTTAAAGGAAGAAAATATTAAGCATTTCACCTTCTCCAACACTGAAAGCTCAGGGAAGAAGAGACAGAGATTCAGCAAAGTTGCCAACCTTGCATTTCTCCATAGCCTGATGGTGAGAATAGAGTGGTGAGGTAGCTGAATCTCTGGAGAGTTCTGGATGCTTCCCCTTTCCCCATCCTCGAGCCTTTAAATCTTATTTATCAGAGTGTTGAATGGGCAACTGGCCCAAGATGGAGATGCACATACTGTTGAGCTAGCAAAATGCCAGGTGGATCATCATAATATTAATTAAGGGCAACCGTATTTCAAAGGAAACTAATGCCAAGTTCATATTGTGAGCTGGAAAAGAGAATGCTATTTTCTACAAATACACACCCCAAGTGCCTTTACATTTCCTGTGACTCAGAATGATATTTTCTCTGAGTTATAGTGCTGCTGAAAAGTTCTGATTTCACTCGTGTCCCCAGAAGACCACCACTAGTATAATTCATGCAAAGCCCTGTTAACCTACAGAATTCATTGACACAAGACATTATACTGACTGCTAGCCTAAATGGTTTTAGAAACAGACAAACAATAGTGACAACATTCACAGTTACAATTTTCAAAATAAATACCTGTTCTCAAAATGATCTGACAGCATTGCAAAAGGAGTACTGATCCTTTTAAAAATTCTCATATCAGAAACCACACTGGTGCCCTTTCATCCCTGGTAGCTAAAATGCTTCCAAAGAGAACCTGAGAAACATAGTTCTCCAGGATGTCTATTGTAAATGACAGGTACCCTGGACCCCTGATGCGAGGCTCCATTTCAGAACTGGACTTGAATATAATCTGATACATTTTTAAAAATTTTAAATAGTGAGTTCGCTCATTATTAATTCATAGCTATTGGCTGTATTTCCTCCATCTTCAGAGCATCAAAACATAATTATAATATCTTCCTTTGGAAGCAGTTCCTGCATTACAGGGGGTTGGACTAGATGGCCATTGGGGTACTTTCATACTCTAAAATTCTGTGTTTTTAGTGGCGATGTGCCTTGCAAAGAAGATGATGGCTTTTTTAGCCTCTGAGACAAACACCTCTCCTCCCACCCTGCCATTTGGTTAAGCTATTGGGTTAAACTATTGTGGGAATTCACTCCCACAAGGTATAGTGATGGCCTTTCTTTCTTTTTCATCCATTTATACTCCACCCTTCCTCTCCAAAACCCAAGGTGGGATACATTTGATCCCCACAACCACTAGGTTAGGCTGAGAGGCAGTTATTGGCCCACCATCACCCAATGAGTTTCATGGCTAAGTGGATCCCAACACCTCTCCACAAATCTCCCTCCCTCCCTCTCCATAAACTGGTTCTGTCACTACATAGACTTGCTTGTATGCAATATTGTCTAATATAGACATGACAAACCATTTCCCCTAAAACATGGATTGTTTCCACGAATAAATGCTTTTATGGACACTTTAGCCAAATGTATGCATTTTGTACACAACACTCGGCCGAAAAATTGCCTTACAAAATCTGGAGAACTGTGAATTTTGAAGGATGTTTGTGTTTCAGTTTGCATATCATTCGGAAAGTGAGAATCAGGCAGGTTCAACATTAAATCTGTTGAATCCTTATCCTTGGATGAATGAGTCCAGCTGGGATAGTCTGATCATCATAAGCTGAATGATGGAGTGCCCATTGGCTTCTTCGTTCCTTTCTGGCACCAGTTCAGTGCTGTTGTTATTGTGGAGTTCTGCTCCTCTGTCTTGAAATAATGTTTTGTCATTACCGCCACCTATTTGACCCTATGTCCTCAGTCACTGTCCTTCATCTTCTCAGTTGTCTTGTCGGAGGCATCCCAAATTCCTTGGAAACTATTAATAGCATTGATGTAAGACACACACTCCGGCAGCGGATACATTCTCAGGGAAGACTAAACATTATTGAAAGGTTACTCCATTCATTTTGATTGTGTGCCTGTTTAAGCCATTTCAAGAAATGTTGCCTTTAATGGCATGGGGATCTAGCCAAGGTGGGCAACCTCAGTCCTATCTGATTCTCATGACTCTCTACAGGCCACATTCCTCACTAGCCCTGGTTATGGCTTCCTGTAATCATTGCTGAAGCGATTAATTGCCACTTGAGTAGTCTCTCTAAATTGTGTCAATGTCTTTCCACAGTCCCAAGTTTCTGTTCCCATGGCAGGGGGAAGAATCGTTTCACTAATAATTTCCTTCCCTTAAAAAAACAAAAAACTTCACTAGAAAAATAGTGGAATTTCAGTACAAAAATAAAAGCGGGGGGGAGGGAGTAATTAAAACCACAGGAATAGGAACTGACAATGGGGCAATCACTATTCAAGGGGCAATGAATATCCCATGGACTATCCTCCTCCCATGCTCATCAGGAAGCAATAAAATGGGCTGATGATTGTACATGGAATAAATGTTTAATTACAGTTGCTGGAAATCCAGCTTAATGGGACTTTCTTGTAAGTAAATAGAAGAGGACAACCTTATGAACATAGGAAGCTGCCTTATACTAAGCCAGATCACTGTCCTCCTTTCTGGGACAGCCCCCCCCCCCCCAGGAATGCAGGAAATCAAGTAAGCTGGCACTTAACAAACTACAATTCCCAAGGGGTGCCATTTTTTTGGTTTGCCTCAGGCAACAAAATGTATTGGGTTGGCTCTGGATGGCAGCAACCATTAAAGGCAGTGGCAAATGCATTTGTTTATCCACTCTCTTTACTGTAATGTTCTCAGTCACTTTCAGCGGCCAAGAACAGCCATAGCAGTGTGGCCATCATGCCATTCCATAATGCTTTATTACAGGGACTGGGGACCTGTGGCCCTCCAGATGTTGCTGGACTACACTTCCCATCATCCCCAACCATTGGCCATGCTGGCTGGTGGCTGATGGGAGCTGGAGTCTCACAATACCTGGAAGGATGCAGGTTGTCTACCCCACCTGGAGGCCAATATTCTTTAACTCTTTTAGACCTAAGCAACCAGCATCCTTTCCCAGTGAGCAAATTCAGAACAGAAGTGCTGTGCTTTCCATACATCTAAAATAATTATATTTATATAGCTTTCTTCCACACATGGTTATCTATTTCTGGACATTTTAACTTTTTATTAAATATAAATTGCAACTTCCTAGTTGACTAGCCAATGCAAATGTTTTGCATTCCACAAATGCTTGGCCTCCAATTCCCCCCTTTCACAACAACCCTGCCAAGTAGGTTAAGCTGAGAGATAAAAACTGAAGATCCCAACCCTACACAGACACTTCTGATGCACATTATTGAATGCTTCTCTCTGCTGTCTGGTTCATTTCTTCTGCAACAGATTCTCTACTGGCTTCTGAAGCTTGGAATCTGCAATGGCCTAGAACAGTGTTTTTCAACCTTTTTTGGGCAAAAGCACACTTGTTTCATGAAAAAAATCACGAGGCACACCACTACTGTGTGCGGAGAGGGAGATTTCAGAGCCCCACTGCTCTCTATGGGGAATCGGATGAGAGCGGACCGCCTGTCCGCTCTCATCCGATCCCATCCGATCTGATTCCCACCCAGGACGGATGGAAAATAGGGTGTACACAGTCCGGCGCCCGCCTAGTGGGCGAAAATTTGCCTTTTGTAAAAATCTTTCGAATTTTTCAATTTTTCCCATGGCACACCAGGCAACATCTCGCGGCACACTAGTGTGCCGCGGAACAGTGGTTGAAAAACACTGGCCTAGAATCATAGAATTGGAAGGGACCTCAAGGGTGATCTAGTCCAAACTCCTGCAATGCAAGAGTCACATCTAAAGAATCCCTGACAGATGGCCAAGTGAAGGAGAATCCACCACTGTCAGGCTTCAGGGAATTGGCTCCCTGCCCCTCCCCCTCCCCGGCATTAGATAAGCAAAACAAAGGAAAAGGAGCATTCTTACCAGTTAGAAATTTTAATGATCACAGCGAGAGAACAAAGAATCAATTACCTAGGAATGTCGATGCTCCCAATTAAAAGTTCCACCCCTTTACCTTCCTAGTCACCAATGTCACTACTGCGTATTGTAACCTGGTCTGGTACCCTCTGTGCTTTCTGTTCTGAGACCTTCTGAGCTCTTCTTGAACTTGGACAGATGTTATCCAGAGACAGTGAGCCTGTTAACCCTCTCTCTCCCAGTGTTTCTTCTCCTAACTGTTCCCCATCCAGTATTTCCCAGCTTCTGCCTTCTGACCTATGCCCCTCTGCAAACCACTCTTCCAAATCTATACTGGCCTCCTGCTCCTAGAAAGATTCAAGATCCTGATCAGGAGCAGGAGCAGGGGGAAGGAGAAGGGGAGGCTCCCACCACTCCTCCTCCAAGCAGCCCTCCCCAGCACGGTCTCTGACAACCACCTAATGTCAGAAGGTTTTCCTAATGTTTAATCCAAATCTCATTTCTTGTATTTTGAATGTTAGTTGGGTCCCACTCTCTGGAGCAGCAGAATACAAGTTTGCTCCACCTTCCGTGTGACAGTTTTTCAGATCATTAAAGATGGTGCTCATATTTCCTCTAAGTCTTACACCGAGTCAGAAGTGGTTTACCTGGCTCAGGATTGCCTACACTGACTTGCAACAGCTCTCCAGGGTTTCAGGAAGGGTTTCCCAAGTCCTACCTGGGGATCTTGGAGATTGAACCTTGGACCTGTTGCTTACAAAGCCTGTGCTCTACCACTGAGCCATGGTGCTTGGTCTTTCATCTCCTGGTGCATGAATTTATCATCAAGTGCTCCACAGCCAAAATGCAATGTCTAGATACATGGGGCAGAAAAAGCTCCAGGACACAGGTAAATTAAACACATCCATAAGAAGATATTCTCTCTTTTTTAAAAAATGAAATTTATTGAAATTTTTTTAGAATTACAAAAGAAAACAAGGTAGAAAAAGAGAAATAAAAAAACCAAGAAAAAACAAACCACATCAAACAATACAAATTGATAAAAATCAAAATAAAAAAATAACACAACACGATCAAAAAACAAAAATATACCACAAACATTTAAAAACAAATCCAATATTCTCAAATCCTTAACTGTCATTACCTTCTTTCTTGGACCTCCTCCTCCTCCCTTTTTTTGTATCCTAGTTGTTAATTGTCGCAGCAAATCCTTTCCATATTTCATAATATTCTGTCATAACATTACCTTAATCTATTTTAATCTTATCTTACTATAAAAAACCTTAAAGCTTAAAACTTAAGTCTTTTACCAATTTCTCATAACCATAATATTATTACATAATTCTTTAAATATTTTTACTAAAGCCAAATAAGTTCGTTCCAACATTTTTCTAACATTCATCAATTTTGTATTTTTTCTAAAAAAGATATTTATTGAAGATTTTAAGATACAAATAAAGACAAAAAGACAAACATACAAAATAACAAACACTTATTGTAAAACAATCCTAATAGAGAGAAAAAAATTCAATCTTCATCCAGCGTCTCTTCCTCCTGGTACCGGGTTTTGTCAGTCCTTTCTATCCCATCAATCTAGCGCATTAACCTGGTAATTTTATATCCGAAGCCCTTAAATCCCTTCCATGTCCCTTCTGCAGCTCTTCTTCATATTTATACCTATATTTTCCTTTGTCTCCTGCTCCTTTCACTCGTGGGAACTCCAGCTTAACAATGTTTTTGACCCTTCTCGACAAATCAGCCCCTTTTCCATAGTCCACACTGAACTCCATGTGGTATTTAAGAACCTGTTTCAAAGTCCCTCCAAAATTAAGAGCCCCCACAACCCCAAACATCTCACGGCCCATTACCAGACTTGAAAAGTCCAAACATCCCTGCATGGGGGGGGGGTCTATACAACCCCCCATTTCCAAGCCAAACCAAACTTTCCAAATCTGGCTTTTCCCAAGCTCATTTGTCAAATCCAAAAACTCATGTTCCTGCTGGGCCGCAACTCCCTCCATCACTGGTGCCCAAGATTCAGCAACATCCTCTTCCCTCATCTGTTCTGTCAGGGCACACTCCTGATTTGATTCCTGGGTGGGCTCCATATAATTTCCCACTGCCTGTTCAAAATTCCTGATCGCATCAGTCATCAAGTCCGTCTTCTCATGTAGCTGTTCCAATAGGGCACTTGTTTTACAGAGAGCACACGACAGAGCTTTTGAATACATTGTCCTGCAAGGTCAGAAGTCTATTCCCACGATCGTAATCTGTAACAGCTGCAAGCTCCCCAATTCAGAATTGGTTACAGTTTCACAGGCTCCCTCTTGGGGAAAAACTTCTATTTGTTCTTTTCTTTTAAAAGCAGATCTAACAACAAAGTTTCCTTTTTCAGTTATTTTGTCAATATTTGTTCCTTTAAAATGCGAAAGGGAACAATGGAATCACTATGTTTCTCTTCTTTTAGCTATCTGTTAAAAACGTTTGTCTCTGGTCAATGAGCTTCAAAAAACGTCAGTCCTGACATCCCGCTCCAGGATCAAGACGGTGGAAAATTACTTTGCTTTACACTCACTCCTGCAGGTTTAAACAGTCCAGAAAAAAATCCCCCCACTTCTCCTGCTTCCGAAGGGGGTTCAACAATCTTAAATGGTGAAAGTTAATCCTTTGCAAGCGATTTTCTGAACTCTAGTTTGCCATGTCTTTGCTTTAATCTATCTACAAAGAAACGGAAGGCTGACTTCCTGTTTAGACCTTCCCGTTTCAGTACCAAATTGAAATAAACTTTTAAGTCCAATTTTCCTTTCTACTCGCAAGTCCTTATTTAGAGTCCAATTGTCCGAAATTTAAGTACTCACGGTGATTGTTTTAAAAGCCAAATTGTCCCAGGAAAAAGGCAGCGCTCTCCGGCAACGGCTGTGCGGCTTCGCTCCACGGAAGAAGCAGTTGACTCTCAGCACCGCGCCACTTCCCCCACTTCACTCCGGAGCCCATTAGTGGGTTCCTTTGCGGGTTGGGGGGGTGCTAAAGGTGCCCGCCGAGTCCCATGGTCACAGGCTTCATCCGCCTGTGATTTTTGAAACGGTCCCCGCTTCGCCGTAGCGGAGAAGACCTGTTTCCCATGGAGCTGGTCCCTCCAGATCAAAGGGAGTCCGCCATTACCGATGGCGCCACCCCGGAAGTCATAAGAAGATATTCTCAACACCTAAAGGGTGTGTGTGATCATCCAAATTTCATTGACAGACTTTTACTGGGCTACAACCCCCATCATTCCTGACCATTAGTCATGTTTGTTAGGGTGGTTGGGCATTGGACTCCCCACAAAATTTTGGAGGGCCACAGATTTTCCATCTTTGGTGTAGACAATATTGGGCTAAATAGACAAAAACCTTGGCTTGTCATATGGTGCTTCCTCTGCCCAAGCTTCTTCCACCCCAATAGACTAGGGATGGGGGATCTGGGGGCTTCCAGATATCGCTGAATGACAACTCCCAGCATTCCTGATCAATGGCTTTGCCTGAGATTGATGGGGCTTTTAGGTCAGCAACATCGAGAGGGCACAGGTTCCCCCATCAGCTGTGTGCACTTTCCAAGGGAGAAAAATGGAACCAGCCTCACCACCTCATAACCCAAGTGGGGCTCAGAAGGTTTGTGGACACCAGGGGAAGACCTCAAGGTTTGCATTGTGTCCACAGGCAACACGTTGGTGGGCCCTGATCTGGATCTGGAACTATCTGCCCTCACAGTGCACACAAAAAATATGAAAAACTGCCTCCCTCCCTCAGTTCCTAGCCCATGATCTATAGCAGAAATGCTCCCAGGATTTGTTGTCAGACAGCTCCAAGACCCATTCAGAGGCCATGTGGGTGACCCTTTGAGCTTCACCTTCCTGTATCCATTCTGACCATCTCACCACATCCCATACTGTGTGCAGTATGATGAAGAATCCAGAGCCCTTGGTGGCGCCCCTTGATACCCATCTGTTTTTCTGAGGCAGCTTTCCTGAACTCTCCTGCAAGTTATTAGAGAGCTTTGGACGTCCAGCAAGCAGTGTGTGTGTGTGTGTGTGTGTGTGTGTGTGTGTGTCAATTCCAAAGTAAACGGTTTTGCCTCAAGAAACATGCAACATAGTAAAGTAATTTGACTTGAGCTTATGTGAATCTTTGGGGCTTTGAGCTGTTTTTGATCTGGTCCCAGAAGTGGGAGTCTGGTTTCAGTATCTTGTTTTTGTTTTGTTTTTCCTCTGTGTGCTTTCTGGGATTTGCTCACCATGGAGGCTTGGATTCCTGCGCCTGACAAGTTCTGCTTTATGCTACTTGCTTTGCCACCTGCATAGCTGGAGTCAGATTTGAAAAAGCCAGCTTTTTTGCTTTTGCTTTTCTTTTTTGCTTTTGCTTTTTTTCTTTCTCCTCCCCCCCTCTCTTTTCATGAACCGTTGAGGGGGAAAAGAGAGAAAGAGGCACAACAAGATCAAGCTTCTTGGTTGGAGCATGACTGTCCTGGCTATCCCAGGGCCCCAACTTCTCCAGAGCATGCCAGCTTTCTGTTCACAACCTGTTTGTCTAATATCACCTTCCCTTAGGACAGCCCTGTTTTGTTTAATTAAACCCTCCCCCTCCTGATCTCAACTCCTTTCTCTGAATGTAGTAGCAGTAGTAATACTGTGTGTGTGTCATTGATACACCACTTTTCAGCCAAAAAGACTTCCAGAGTGGCTTGGATACAACAAATTAAAATAATATGCAGGTTTGCAATCTTAAAGGACGTGGGTGGCGCTGTGGGTTAAACCACAGAACCTAGGACTTGCTGATCAGAAGGTCAGTGGTTCAAATCCCCGCGACAGGGTGAGCTCCCATTGTTTGGTCCCAGCTCCTGCCAACCTAGCAGTTTGAAATCACGTCAAAGTGCAAGTAGATAAATAGGTACCACTCCGGCGGGAAGGTAAACGGCGTTTCCGTGTGCTGCTCTGGCTCATCAGAAGCGGCTTAGTCATGCTGGCCACATGACGCTGGCTCCCTCGGCCAATAAAGCAAGATGAGCGCCGCAACCCCAGAGTCGGGCACAACTGGACCTAATGGTCAGGGATCCCTTTACCTTTCAATCTTAAACAAACAAAATGTGGCACACAAGGAGAATGGGACATGGAATGGCTGCTGTTGTTGGGTTGGAGGTGCCTGATAAGAGCTGGCATTTCACCACATCTCTCTCTCTCTCTCTCTCTCTCTCTCTCTCTCTCTCTCTCTCTGTCTCTCTGTATCTATATCCCTTTTATGGTTCATAGTTCTGCAAGGGAGGAGCTGCTTTGCATACAGAAGGTCTGATGTTCCATTCCTGATATTGCCAGCTAAAGCAAGGGTGAGGAACCCCAGGCCTCTTCATCTGCACTCCGTCTCTCTCTCTCTCTCTCTCTCTCTCTCTCTCTCTCTCTCTCGCCACATCCATCACTGATCCTGCTTCATAACCCTTTGGGTGTATCTCACCTGGCTGGAATGCATCCTTGAAATGTGTCAATGGCCTCTGGCTTGCTTGGATGTGCTTGTCCAATATTCAAGGGGAGTTATTTCCAGTGCGTGTAGTGAGTGGTGTGTGCGTGTGTGTAGAAACTTCTGGGTTTTGTGTGGCTGGAATGTAGCCACCTGTACAGATAAGATTTGCATCCATTGCCCTGCACAATTTTGCCGTTGACTTTGCTGGCATACAGCCCCAGAAGGTTTTCCATGAGGGAACATGGACCCTGGGTCCCCACCCCTTAAACAAAAGACTGTTAAATCTTTGGTGGTTAAAAGATGCTGTTCCTGGCAGCCTTTAAATTATTAGCTGTGAGTAGTGGTGGAGGAGGAATTCTATTCGTTGCTCATTTAAAGACAAATTGATAAAATCCTCACTTTCTGAAATAAGCAAACCAAAATACAGCTAGCTTTTAAAATCCACACTCATCCAAATTTCGCAGTGCAGTTCTCCAACTAATGTTTACAAAAATGCACATGTTAAAAAGAAGTGTGTATAAAAATGGAAGAATGAGTGAAAATAACTAACAAAAATGCATTACATTACGAAAAAACTGTTTTGCAAAAACATGCATGTTAGTCTACACTACATATAGAAATATGTCTATTAACCAAAATTAATATGCTGATGAACTTCCATGAGACTTAAAAAAAAAAAATCACAAATTGCTGTGAAGTGTGAAGAACTGACTTTTAAGTTTGGAAAAACGAGAAACCAAGATAACTGAAAGTGACATATCCTTCCATCCCTAACTGAGGATATGTGTTACTAATTATTTTTTGGCATTCTTAATATTTTAAGTGTTTATTTTATTTTTTAAAAATTGTATTCATTTGCTGCTTTGTGGTTTGCCACAATGGGCTCATTGGGGAGGAAGGGCAGGAGAGATATTTTAATAATAATAATAATAATAATTTTGGGTGGCTGTTTATTTACTCTTTCTATAGCCCTTCTTGGGGTTTCCAATGGCAAAGAGGACTGTAGCTGTGTTCAGCTAACTATGCTTGTAACTTCCCTTCAGACATTCCCACTACACCAGGGATTTTGAGGTGCTGGCTACTGCTCATTGGGAGTGGTGGGGCAGAAAGCAGAGAAGCTAACAGTAATGGCAACAAGAGCCAATGATGGGCAGAGCCAACTAATTCTAATTTGTCCCCCTACTCCTCTCTGCTGTGGTCTATAAGGGGCAAAACTGAGACTAAGGGCTTGCCAAACCAGGGGCACCAACTATAGGGGGCTCTGGGTGCCTGAGCACCCACAAAAAATTGCTGTGGGTGCTCAGCACCCATGCTGCAGGGCCCGTGATGCAACTTCCTAGGTATTTAAAGGCCTTGGAGATGCTTTCCTAGGTCTCACAAGGTCTCGGAACCTGACTTCCAATGCCACCGGGAGTCAGGTTCTGAGGCCAGGGTGGAGGTGGGGGGGGGGGCTGACGTCATGACATCACACCGCAACACTAGGAACCCATAACCTGGGACCCAGGTCGGCTCTCCTGGTCCACTTGTCCAAGCAGTTTTCTGTTTGTCTCACCACTTTCCCCAAGAAAACTCAATCTTAGCACTAAAATAGAGCAAATGGCAATCTACAGAAAACCTGATTGACGTGTGCTCCAATTCAGTGGTAGCGATTGGGTTTCCCTGGGGAAAGTGGTGGGGAAAGCTGAAGTGTGGATGAGGCATTTGCAGGAGGAAGAGGACAGGCACTGCTGCCACCCCCCACGCTGGTTTTAAATAAGGAGACTTGGAGGTATCTGCTGATTGCGCCTGATGACAGAGGTTGGTTGGTGGGGCAGTCTCCCACTTGCCTCAATGGGCCAGCCCCCACCTGCCCCTCCAGAGGCACAGTTAACAGATACCCGGGACTGGGATGGCAGGGGAGGGGTAGAGCACAGCTGCTAGCCAGCCACAACTCCCGGGCCAGGCCCAACTCAAGGCGCGGAAGTGATGGAGAAGTGGCAGCAGCGTTACCACCCCTCTCTGAAACTGGGATCTGGAACGAGAGGGAGCTGCGGAGGCAGATTGCTCGTGTGGCAGCCCCACTATGGGCTTGGCCATAGCTCCACCTCCGGGGTCAGGCCTGACCCAGAGGCAGAAGTGGCGCAGAGGCGGTGAGCTCCAGCAGTGGATGAGTGCATTATCCGGTGATGCAACCTGCCCCCCCCCCGCATGGCACATACACCCCCCCCCATGTGTGCACATCCCCCTGGTTCCTGTGCACCAGCCCAGGGTGGCAACCATAGACACTATGCCCATGATCTGCAGGCTCAGGGGATCCCTTGTGGTTAAGGAAGTAACCATTTCAAAAACTAAAACAAAGAAGCAAGCCCCTCCCCTTTACCCAGAATAGTCCAATGAAGACTATGATAACTGGCTGGGTGAGAGGCAGAAAACTCGTGTGGGAAGGGAGAGGGCAAAAGGAATAGTGTATCCTAGAGGAGAGCATGGCTGGTTAGCTAGAAACCTGAGCACTCATTTTGCTGAGCTGCAACATTTTATTGTGAGATTCACATTTTTTTTCCAGTTTAAGGATGTAGGAAGGGTGTGCTGGATCAGGCCAATGGTTCACCTAGTCCAGCGCCCTGTTCTCACAGTGGTCAACCAGATGCCTGTGAGAAACTCCTGAGAGGAAGTTCCATAGTTTATGCAGTACTTTCTTTGATAAATCTTCAATTTTCTAATATTCAGCTTCATTGGATGTCCATAATTTCTCGAGTTATGAGAGAGGGAGAAAAACTCTTCTCTATCCCTTTTCTCCACATGATGCATAATATTATATTAAGCGTGCCATTTAACTTGCAGACTTTTGGAGCATTCTGAATGGTTCTTTCCCCCATCTCTCACATAGGTTCTCTCCCTCACCCCAGTACTAAATTCTGAATTGAGCATGGCAGTACCATGGTGCTGGTGGTGGAAAAGTAGGAGAAAAGGAATAATTAATTCCTCTGTAAAACTATGTCAGCCAATCAAGAAACATGTTTAGGGGGGAAAGATGGGACTCCACATTAGGCATCAACCAAATGCCACTTTATGGTTTTAGCACTTGGAAAACATAGTCAAATAAAACCACATTGACATTTTTGCTTGCCCACTTACTCCTCCACGTTCCTTTCACTATTTGATGAGCAAAACCATTTTTAAAAAAGTAAAAGGTCATATGCAGTTAAAGGTTAAAGGATCTTTTCAACCCCCCCCCCCCTTTCCACCATACATCTGAGCTGGATGAATCACCAAGGTTAAATAACCCTGGCAGACTCTGCGGCACAGTAATATGTGAACAAGGCTGGTGTGAGCAATAATCCGTCTGAACTGTTATTAGATGTAAACTTTTCAAAAATTCAAAATGGGAAGGTCAGTGATTTAAAGCTGGGAAGCTTTCCCCAAGCTGTAGCCAGAAGTAAAAATAACACCATTATTTTATCAATTATCTTAACCCTTATGGGTTTTGTTTCTATTTCCCATGAACTAAGCAGGGGGGGAAATGACCTTCCATATGTTGATGAACTACAACTCCCATCATCCCTGGTCATTGGCCAGATTTGCTGTGACTGATGGGAGTTGTATTTCATCAATATCAGGACCAAAAGTCTCACACACTTCCTATACACTAAAAGGGCACAGAATCCCAGAGACTTCAAGGTCGGGTTAAAAAACCTTATGAATGAATGAATGAAATAGGCTTTGTCAGCCTAAGGACCACATTCTGTCATGAACAACCTTCTGGGGGCTGCATGCCAGAGAGGGACAAAAGCAGAGGCAAAATGGGTAGAGAAACAAGTGCAACTATTGCCGTTCAACAGTAGGCTGCATTCCAGTTATGAAGAAGCCAGAGGTTTCTAGACCCATCTACATCTTTCCATCCAGGCAAGCGTAAGTCACCATCACTTTCATAGACACGTTCCATGGCACTTGTGAAGCAGGGATGCTGAGGGGTGAAGTCTGATATAACTCTGAGTTCATGGGACCTCCTTCTTAGCAGACATGCATAGGACTGCTCTTTTTGATCAAGAGATGGTTATCAGGACATTCCCTATAGGATCAAGTTCCTCACGCATCCCTACATCCAAGTCTATGGGCCCCCTCCAGATGCCATTTTTTCCTCATGCATCCATGGTGTTATCAGGTAGCCATACACGATTCCATTTTCAATACTGTTTGCACCAGCAAGAGTTTGGAGAAAGTAACTGCTGAATTTCCAGTCAGTGTGTATTCCATAACTTACTGATGAAATTCCATTATCTTTTCATGTCACCAATGTTTTGGTTTATTTCTGTCCCATTTTTGTTGTGGTATAGGTCCTCTGGAGAGCAATAATTTGGTCGTATTGGGAAACAAACCCATCACTATTTCATTATTAATGGTTCAAGAACCTATATTGCAGAATATGCCCATGATAAAACATCTCTCAGCTATCAACATTTTGGACAGTTTCATTTGCCTAACTTAAGCTTAAACGCTGCTGCAGAGAATGAGTTACCCAATGTCCAGGCAAAAGTTGACTGAATGCTTAGTACACCCTTATGAGATGACTGATAATAATAATTTTATTATTTATACCCCGTCCATCTGGCTGGGTTTCCCAGTCAGTCTGGGTGGTTCCCAATCGAATATTAAAAACACAATACAGCATTAAACATTAAAAACTTCCCTAAATAAAAATAATAAAGAGTTATCTTGGAATCCCAAGAACAGAATAGTTTTCCCCCTTTGAAACAAATCCCTAGTTGGCACCAGCTGTACAACAACTCATATGAAATAAAGGAAGGAAGGAATCCAACTATGCAGAAAAGCAAGACATAGAAAAGGTTATCTAGGCAGATAGGGGAATAAAAATTTACATCTCCTCCAGACAACCTATTTAATGAGCACCAGTCCTTATTTGTTTGCACCCATTTGATGCAAAGGTTAGATTGCACCCAGTCTTTATTGAGCACTCATTCTGACTTGTTTTGTGAGGTTACATGGCAATCAGCATTCATCCTCATGCACTGCAAGGTGGTAAGAGCTGTTCAATAGTGGTATTAGACTACGTCAGAAGGTGGTGGACTCTCCTTCACTGAAGGTTTATAAGCAGAGGTTGTCTGGGCATCTGTCAAATATGCTTTAGCTGAGATTCCTGCACAGCATGGGGTTGAAATAGATGACCCTTTGGGGTCCCTTCCAATTCTATAATTCTATGATTCTTTGATGAACAGCAGGGAAAAAGACTGGGTCAACCCCTGCCCTAGAGCCACGTCACTTCAACAACCTGGAAACCAGTGGCTGTGTTATAAAATAGGGGCTATTTGAGTTCTAGATGGTACCTCATTCAGTGGTATTGCTACTGCATTTTGGACCAGTTGATATTTCCCAGTCATTTTCGAGGGCAGAGCCACATAGAGTGCATTGCAATAATCTAATCTGGAAGTTACCAGAGTGGCCGAGTACAGAGGTTAAGTCATCTTGTCTGAAACGGGCAACACTTGGTGATCCAAAGGGAGCTTGAAATGGTCATCACTGAGGACACCTAAGCTTCCAGTGACAATGCTGAATCTATGTTATTGACTAGATGCTCTGTAATGGTGCATGATTTGGTGATCTCCATGTTTTATCTCTCACAGCACTCTAGCACCACTGTCTGATATGCTTACTTGTTTGCTCATTTGCCAAGAAATATGAGTGGTGTCAGGTGCTTAGAGAGGTTTCAAGGCCTACTTGGAGTCCAGTTCGACTAGAATGTCTATCTGATTACCTTCAGAGGTGGCCTTTGGCTAAATGGCCATTTAATAATTCTACTCAGCATATATGCATTTTTTAAAAGTGTCAAATGCACTTTATGCCCATTACGTGCTGCAGTGAGGAAGCAGCAAAAGCATTGCCCTCACATTCAATCACCGTGCTTAGTCCCCAGGGAAAACAAGATGGGAGCTCCAGAAAAACATGTCATCTGCTTTCTTTGCTGCCAATGTGAGATTTACAGAAATGTGGTTCACATTTGCAGCTGGGTTGGCCAAGTCAATTAACCTCTCTCTCTCTCTTTATCCACCCACCCCCTCTTTACAATTGGCGAAAGGGTGGTTGCTTCAAAAGGTCACCAAAGTTGCTTCCATCCTGAATTTCCCTCCTGAGATGATTCTTGCTAAGGTCTGCAATTCTTATGCTAGGATCATGAGTTCCCAGTGGGTCAATAATCACTATGGGACACCCCACATTCCTTTGGATATTTATAGCATTGGATTACTGTCACAGTGCTGTAAGTATGAGATCATTGTAATATCATGAGGTCCACAGGGAAGGCTTGTTATTAGCAATCTTTCTTGCTAACCCTGAGACTCATTTCTTAACGTTGCTTATTTTTTCTCCCCTGTCTGCTCCAACTGACCTCAAGGGTTTCCTTCTACTTCCTAGCTTTTGCATCCTTCTAGATGGTTATCAGGTCTCAACACTTCTATATGGTTCTTTTAATTCTTTTTACATAAATCAGTCCTGGTTCCTCCTCACTGCCCCTCACCCCCACGGCTGCACAATATGCATGTTTCTCAAACACTGCCAACCCAGAATATGAAATATGCATCTACCACAGGAAAAAAAAAACCCCACTTGCATCTGATTTCAAGGAAGAAATATCTGAGATTGCAAGGCTATGATCCATCCGACAAAATCCCCAGGAGTTCTTAGATTCATGCTTTGCATACCCCTGCTGCAAAATTCCTTGCAAAAAGACCCATCTGGAGTGAAGCAAAAGAAGGTATCAGAATACAAAATAAGTTACCTAATAATTCATGTTGTTTCTGAACTTTGCCCTGCCGGATCGAGGCATTTCCGTCTTTTACACTTTGTTCAATGTGGCTTTAATCTGCTTAGACAAGGAAAAGAATTTCTCAATAGCTCTTTGCATGCAACCTTAACAAGGGCAGGCCCAGGAAAGTTTCACCTGCTCAGTGCTTTACAGCTCTTCCCTGGTTTGTGAGTCCTCACCACTGGATGCCAGGGCCCACACCTAAATAGGGGACCCATATCAGTCCCTACAATCTCCTCCTGCTGTTCCTCTTAACCATGATTTTCTTTTACCTGCCAGGGCCAACTCTACTATTAGGCCAAGGATTGGGCACCTGCAGTCCTTAAGTTATACTTGGACTCTAACTCCCATCAGTCCCAATGGCATGGTCTGTGGCATGGACAATGGCATGGGAGTTGTAGTTCAGCAAAATCTGGAGGGCGGCAAGTTCGCATTCTCTGCATGAGACAGAATGAGGCAGCCACCTCAGTCAGAAGATCCTAGGATCCAGTAATCAGCGAGGTCCTCTGTGTGTGTGTGTGTGTGATGACTCCCTGCTTGTGGAATGCTTTCCCCAGGGAGGCTCATTTGGTGCCTTCACTATGTATTTTTAGGTGCCAGGTGAACACATTGGTCTTATCCCAGGCCTTTGGCTAATTAAACAATATATGGCCTTTTAAACTGGGGTGCATTGCTTTTGTTTGTTACTATGCATTTTGTGTTTTTATATTGTAAACTGCCATGTGATCCTCAGATGAAGGGCAGTATAGAAATTTAATAAATAATAATAATGGCAGGATGTTGAGAAGCTGGAAAGTGTGCAGGGCAGGGCAACCAAGATGATCGTGATGATCAAGCATCTGGAAACTAAGTCTTATGAGGAACAGTTAAAGGAAATGTGTGTGTTTAGCCTGGGAAAGAGGAGACTGAGAGGAAATATAATAGCCATCTTCAAATACCTCAAGAGCTGTCACATGGAAGAGGGAACAAGCTTGTTTTCTCCCGCTCTGGAGGGTAGGATTCGAAACAATGGCTTCAAGTTACAAGAATATGCACTAAACATCAGGGGGGAAATTCTGATTGTAAGAACTGTTTGACAGCGGAACTGACTTCCTTGTGAGGTGGTGGACTCTCCTCCCTTTGAGGTTTTTAAGCAGAAGCTAGATGACCATCTGCCATGGATGCTTTTGCTGATATTCCTGTATTGCAGGGGGTTGGACTAGATGACCCTTGGGTGCCTTCCAACTCTAAAATTCTATGATTCTATGAAATAGACACCTCGGCATGCATCATCCTCACTTCATCTTCCTCGGCTGGTGCAGACTGAGTACAGAGGGAGAAGCAAGCAAATTGGCAGTGTCAGTGCAAAGAGGTGAGGAGGATGGAGGAGCCCTTCTGAGGCTACCTTGCCAAAAGCCCTACAAAACTCAGTACTGGCCCTATACTTACCTCTTCAAGATTCTAGGGCAAATGCATTGGGCTTAAAGAGAATGAGGGCACAAACAGAAATTGACCTCCAAATGTACATCCATATATTGGCTCATTTTTGAACATTCCCACATGGGATTTATAGAAGGGATCCAGGAGGAAGTCTACTGGGATTGGGAGTCACCTGAACCTTTCTGGGTTGGTATTTCCAAATAGCCACCTTTTAATCAGGCGTCTTCACATAATATATTATGAACCTGACGGATTTACTGCCACAAGATTGACAAGCAGGAGCATGCCCACAGGGCTGCCTTCAGATGTCTTCTAAAAGTCAAAATAAAAAAATTCCTTCCAGTAGCACCTTAAAGACCAACTAAGTTAGTTCTTGGTATGAGCTTTCGTGTGCATGCACACTTCTTCAGATACACTGAAACAGAAGTTGCCAGATCCTTCTATATAGTGAGAAGGTGGGGAGGGGTATTACTCAGAAGGGTGGTGGGAATGGGTGATTGGCAGATAGCTGAGATGAGCCTGTTGACGACTCTTAACGACTGCAATAGGTCTTACAGGAAAAGGCAAGGGGTGAGAAGGTGAAAATAGCTAGTCATGTATAATGAGATAAGAATCCAATGTCTCTGTTGAGACCAGGTCTCTCCATGGTTTTAAGTTTGGTAATGAGTTGCAATTCAGCAGCTTCTCTTTCCAATCTATTTCTGAAACTCCTTTGTAGTTCTAAAAGTCAGATAGTTGTTTATGTCCTTGACATCTAACGGGAGGGTGTTCCACAGGGTGGGTGCCACTACCGAGAAGGCCCTCTACCTGGTTCCCTGTAACCTCACTTCTCACAGTGAGGGAACCGCCAGAAGGCCCTCGGAGCTAGATCTCAGTGTCCACACTGAATGATGGGGGTGGAGATGCTCCTTCAGGCATACAGGGCCCAAACCATATAGGTCTGAGTACAATATTTGCATTTCACTTGTGCACATTCAGCTTTATGAGTATGGCTAAATAAAACAAATAAGGGTGGAAAGGGGGCAGAGTTCCAGCAAAAATAATTTTGGCAATCCCATTTGCCATTGAACCCATTTTGGCTTTGGGCATGATCCCCGGAATGCAACCCCCACGTAAATTGCGGGCTTACTGCATATGTATAAACTGTCTGTGACTTTCAAGTTGCTGGAATATAGACTGTTGCCCCACCCACTTTTGGTTCTGGCCCGCCACACCTCCAGCATGCGGTCCCCAGAAAGTTGCTTATGAGTAAATGGGTCCCTCAGGCTTAAAAGTTTCCCCATTCCTGCTGTAAAGGAACAGAATGAGGGAAATTCTCCCACACTGAGTTACATTCTAGTGTACAAGAAAAACCTACAGCTTTGCTTATTTTAAGAGCAGTTACATTTTTAAGACTCATTTTGCCCACATATTAACTATAAACAAAACAAGAGGGATCCCTCACATGATATTGGATGGGCAACCCCATCATGATGTAATTATTTTTATCAACATGTGGCAAATAATTCCTCCGGTCTCATTTTTCTTTTTCTTTTTAAAAAATCCAGTAGGGTTTTTTTTAAGCAATTAAAAGCCTCAAGCTTTTTACAGACTGAGCAAAATGAGTTCCAGCCTTCAGGACAGAAAAAGCAAATATATTTTTAACAAGCAAGTGATTGGGTCATTGCTAAATATTTCCAAGAAAGAGAAACAACAAAGACACTTGTATCCAGGAGGTCTTACACATCTAAGAAAAAAAAAGGGGAAAGGAAAAAAAGAAAACCATCATGGAAAAATAATACCGGAGGATTACCGTATAACTGAAATATTATCTGATTTTTAAAAAATCAGGTTGGTGCAGCAGGAGCAACAAAACATTGGAGGAATTTTTAATTCATTAGTTCAAGTTTCACATACACAAGCATTAGTCTTTACATATGTAGTAAAGTTAGTTTTCAGGCTTCAAGCACACTTGGGATTCAGACACTGCTGTGTTGCTCTAGGAACATAGAAAGTTGCCTTATATTGTCAGACTGTATTTCAATCTAGCTTAATACTGTCTGCACTGACTGGCAGCAGCTGTCCAGAGTTTTAGCTGGGAACTCTTTCCCAACTTTACCTGGATATGCCAAGGATTGAATCTGGGACCTTCTGCATGCAAAGCAGTTGCTTCACCACTGAGCTACAGCCTTCCACCTTTCTGCATAAACACACACACTTCTCCAGTGCCTTAAATGTCTAAACAGAGAAACATTTATTTATTTGTTTTGCAGAAGCTGGGATGTGAGTCATGAATTTGAGGTTTTCCTTGACACTTCTGTGTGTATGTAATTAAGAACATGTATAAAGACACAAGACTATGAGTGTGGTGAAATGACAAATGCAGTAGGATAAAAGAAGAGCATTTTCCAGGTTAACAGAGTTGCAAATGGATTTTTTCCCCCCACCTGGAAGTAATTAACACAGAAATGAGCGCTAAAGTTCCACTAGATCCTGCTAGATTTCCAGAAATGGCTTGTACTACTGTACTGTGAAAAATGTCACGTAAAATGCAGAAATTATCAGGTAAGGGGAGAATAATATCCTTACCTGATAATGTCCTGATTCAGCCTAGCTGAGATGGGGGAAATCTGCCCCTTGCCACCAGAAGTCTTTCCAAGGGTGAAACAGGAAGTAGAAAAAACCAAACAAACTTAGTAGCGCTCTTCTGCGTTCATGAAGCTTGTTATTTCACACTTGACCATCTTTACGTTGAATATTGCTCTGTAGCTTCAGGACAGGGTGGGATGAAGAATTAAGAGAACTACACTCTCTTAAGATTACTTAATGGATTAGCATGAACTGAATGAACATTTCTACTGTGGAAAGAAGTTTTCAGGGAGATCATTTCTCCCCCCCCCAAAAAAATATATATATATCCCCAAAGCATATACAGTATTTTCATGTTAATTCCCTAGGGTTCACAGCCTCAATCAGCTAAAGCTTTTAACAGCCACACACACACACACCATAGCTGTCAACTTCTCCCTTTTCTTGCGAGGAATCCTATTCGGAATAAAGGAATTTCCCTTAAGAAAGGGAAACGTTGACAGCTATCTCTCTCTCTCTCTCACACACACACACACACTCTTACTGTTTTTCTTCTTAAAGGTTAAACAACAACATATATACAACAAAATTAATCCTGCCTCACACTCAGTACCTGAGCACAACAGCACTCCCCGAACTTGTGATTCCCAGTAACTGGTATCTACCTCTGACAGTGGTGGTAGAACATCAGAAAAGCCCCGTGGGATCAGGTCAAAGGCCGATCTAGCTCAGCTTGCATGTTCTCACAGATTTATCTGAGAGGCCCACAAGCAGGACCTCTGTGCTACAGCCCTCCCTCCGCCTGTGATTCCCAACAACTGTTAGGGCTGTCCTGTGTCCAGAATTTTCCAGGCGTAGTCAGGATTCGGCCGTTGGAAACAATGTGTGGGTGGGAACCGCTGGAATGTCCGCAGAAATCTGTACATACGGCAACCCATGTCAGAAGTGTAGATTTTGGTGAGCTTCCTTAAAATTAGCTCTTTTGCATCCGCATTTTCACCTTTTGAAATATGGCAACCCTAAACAACTGGCATTTAGAGGCATACAGCCTTGGACAGTAGAGGTAGAAAATTGTGGCTAGCTATAGCCACTCCACCGTTATTACATTGAACTGTACAGTGGTACCTCTGGTTGTGAACGGGATCTGTTCCAGAGCCCCGTTCACAACATGAGCAGAATGCAACCTGCGTTGCAATTCGCCACTTCTGCGAATGTGTGTGACGTCATTTTGAGTGTTTGCGCATGTGTGAGCGGCGAAACCCAGAACTAACCCTTTCCAGTACTTCCGGGTCACCATGGGATGCAACCTGAAAATGCTCAACCTGAAGCAAACGCAACATGAGGTATGACTGTATCTCTCCTAGCAGAAAGGGAGAAAAGGGATGCACAGCACCAGCATAAGGCTGGGACTTAAACAACAACAACAACCACAATGCATTTTGCTTGTGTCTCTTAAACCTTTGCCTTTATACTGGCTGTAAGCAATGGAGCACAGTTGCTGAGCCACTTCCTGTGAGGGCCCAGCCATACACGCCCAAGCACAATGATGGCTTTAATCCATTGGGATCCCAGCCACCCCAACCCCGCAATGAAAAAGCACTTGACCATCATCCAAACCCACAGTGATCCATTCAAGGAGGGCTCCCCCCGCCCCCGCCCCGGCCTTATAAACCTCTGTGACAAGTGGGATGGTCTCTGTTTAAATATGTGGCCTTGTGGGATCCTGCTGACATCATTTCAGACATTCAGTAAACAAGGAGACATACACGGAGCCCTTTTCAGGGAGGTGTGTGGTGTGAGGGGAACGAGAAGTTACTCAGCACTGACTGTCTGCAAAGGTGAGAGAGGCTGGAAAAAAACAGCCACCACTTTATTGTTCTAACCTTTCTGTAAATATAGAGTTGATCACCCGTTTTTCCAAGGGATTGAAAACAAGGCTTTCTGCCATTGACTTTGCAGGCAATGTTCAGACATATTTTAAGCATTATTTTACAGAGCCAACTGTGTTTGGGGTGGTGGGGTAGGGAGGAAAACCTATTTAAGATGTGTGCAAAACAAAAATGTACTCATGGCGGGGGGGGGGAGTGTAAGAGAAAGATTCCCTGCGGCATATTGGCCAAAGCATGCTTTATCTCTGTGCTGTTGTTTTTATTAAAAATTAAAATAAATATTCCTTCACAGCCCTTCCTGGGTGGCGGTTAGTTTTCAGACAGAAGCCATGCTAATTTCTCCATTGCTCAAGAGTTTGTTTGGGGAAATCTGACTGAAAGGAATATTTGTAGGCCTTGAGAGGTTGAGGAATATTATTAGATGCAATGTTTTTGAATGGAGAGACTTGGAAGGAGAGTTGAGGAAGATAGTCATTATT
The DNA here is from genome assembly GCF_965112155.1 of Podarcis liolepis. Lineage (NCBI taxonomy): Eukaryota > Metazoa > Chordata > Lepidosauria > Squamata > Lacertidae > Podarcis > Podarcis liolepis. The sequence goes on along the minus strand of NC_139570.1, from coordinate 43,609,530 downwards.
ACTACAGCTACTGCTGCGACTGAAGCAAGGGAGCCCAGGCCATCAATGGCCTGAAGGAACTGTTGGGTAACTCTTCGCCTACCTTATTTGGGGGCTGCTGAAGAACTTGTGCTCTTGGGGAAGGCAGAAGCAAGGGATCACAAGCCAAGAAGCACACATGTCATCAGCTCCCAGTTGTTAATGAGAGGGCTCTGACAGTTTTGTGTGATGTATTTGTTTTCGTATTTAAATTGTCAACCATCCTGGGTACCTCGACAGGAAGGCAGACTATTGGCCTCACCATCATCAAAAGTAACAAACCTCTTCTCCCCCAACACCAGTCCACTATGATAGTATTTATTTATTTAAGGTTATACACAACCATTCCTCCAAGGATCAAGTATAAAAACACAAAAAATACGTAACATAGTAACAAACAAAACAATACCTCCCAGTTTAAAAGGCCATAGCTTGCTTAACCAGCCAAAGGGCTGAAGAAGAATGTTTTTGTCTGGTGCCTAAAGATCTGTAAGAAAAGTTTCAGGCAAGCCTCCTTTGGGGACAGCATTCCACATGCTGGGAGCCACTGCAGAAGAGGCACATTCTTGTGTTGCCACCCTTCAGGCCTCTCACAGAGGAGGCACATGAAGAAAGTCCTCAGATGGTGATTGTAGGGTCCAGGTCAGTTTGTATGGGGAGAGACAGGCCTTAAGGTATTGTGGTCTTGAGCCACTAAAGGCTTTATAGGTCAAAATCAGCACTTTGAGTTGGGCCAAGAAAGTGACTGGCAGCCAGTGGAATAGGGCCAAGAATGGCATTAGATACTCAAACTGCCTGCCTCAATGAGCAACCTGACCTCTGAATGCTGTATCAGCTGAAGTTTCTGAACTGTCTTCAGAGGCAGCCCTATGTATAACGTGTTGCAGTAATCTAACCTAGAAGTTACCAGAGCATAGACAACAGTAGTTAGGCTATCCCTGTCCAGATAGGGGTGCAGCTGGGCCACCAGCTGAAACTGATAGAACACACTTTTTGCAACTGAGGCCACCTGAGCCTTGAGCGACAGCAAAGGACCCAGGAGTACCCCTAAGCTATGTACCCTCTCCTTCAGAGGGAGTCTAACCCCATCAAGAGCAGGCAATCTCCCATCCATCTGGTCTAGGGAACCACCCACTAACAGTTTCTCAGCAGTAGTAGTAGTGATGACCACCATCACCATATTCCTTCCTTCCTTCCTTCCTTCCTTCCTTCCTTCCTTCCTTCCTTCCTTCCTACCTTCCTTCCTTTCTTTCTTTCTTTCTTTCTTTCTTTCTTTCTTTCTTTCTTTCTTTCTTTCTCCCTTTCTTAAGCTGACTATAGTACTAGCAATATCATCACCATAACTATCACAGGGGAAAAGGTGTTTTTCTGGCATTCCTACAGCCCCTAACTTCACTGTTGTTTCTTTCGCAGGCCCTTTTTGAGGCCTACTACATATCCAGACAGCAAATCTGTCAGCCTGCCATCCTCCTCTGGGTTCTCATTATATGTCGAAGGAATTCCTCGCAACATACATTCTTGCTTTCCCCTTCATTTCCTCGTGTGTGTTTCCAATACGTTGACTTAGGCTGACAGTTCAAAGGAAAAGAGGCCTACGAAGAAACAGCCCAAACCTCTCTTTGCCCAAACCCAAACATACTAAGGGTGGAAGCAGGGGTTATTTATCTGATTATTGTTTGTTTGTTTCTTACTGCCCTCTGCCTTCTTTTTCTCTTTTAAAGGCCTCTGAAAGAGGTTGACCCTCTGTCATAATGCTAGAATGAGGGAACATCCAAGGAAGCTAAATGTTATAAGATTTAGGACAGATGCAAGAAATAATCATTCACCAGCTCCAAATCTGCACATTTTTAATGTAATTTCACACGTGCACACACCAAAATTGAAGGCAATTTTCTTTCATATAATGCCTTTTATTCTTGTTGTTTTCACTCATATATCCATTTACATTCACAATTCCTCCCAGTCTATACAGGGTTTTTTTTTCTCTTTTTTGTAAAAATTATTTGGCTGGAGAACCTCATGACAAAATTCTGAGGAGGAATTTTGGTGGCTCTTTCACATATTGTTTCAGAAACTGCAAATCAGGCATTGTCACCTTGGAATAAAAACTAAACCAAATGTCTCCCCCATCCCTGCTCCTCGCTCACCTCTGCCCATAGCCCAATCTGACACAAGCACAAGCTGGGAATTGCAGGTGGGTTGAGTATTCTTGCATTCATGTCCAGCTTTCAGGCTTCCCACAGGCATCTAGTTGACCACTATGAGAACAAGATGCTGGAGAAGAAGGGTTGTTGGCCTGCTTTATGTTTCCACAAAAGGGTTTTGACTCCCTGATTAGGTTCCTATGTATGGCTGGATTCTTACATGTTAATCAACTACCATGTGACATTCAAAGGCCTCCACAAAAAATGTTGTTCAATGTGCTTTACAATTAGTTATGGAAAAAAGTTTGAATTGGACAAAGAAGCCTTAGAGAACTATATATCTTCAAAGACTCCTTATGCCTGGGATACTGCTGTAATGTTTAGGTTAGCGCTGGACCAAATGTTCTCAGAGGGCTGATCTTTCTTTGGAGGAAGGGGGAGTCAATAATGGAAGGGGGTATAGTTCCATGTCCATTTTTGGAGTTGAGTTTGAAATTAAGACAGGTGGCAAAATTTGTGATGTTTCTTCCAGAAGTTGCTAGAGCACCGCAAATGGAATGAGGATCAAACTGGGCCTGTGAGTTTTGCACTCAGTTCATATTGAATTCAGGTCTATTCATGTACTCAGCCCTTCACACAATTCCTTGTAGATTATCACAGTGCCTGGAGACAGTCAGGTCGTGTATCCGCACCAGTGACCAGAGGAGGAATGACCACTGGGAGGACTGCAGAGAGAAGAAATGCCACAGTGCACCTGTAGCAGCAAAACCAGATGCCTCCATCTGCCCCACCTGCAATAACATGTTTCTTCTGTATCGGTCTCTACAGCCACAGCTGGTGCTGTAACACTCCAATGGTTTGACTTTACACCAAAGGTGCACTCTTCCATTGTCTCCTGAGAGAGATGCCAGCAACAATATACAGTTCAAATTATGAGAGGGGAAGGAGTGGAGCCATGCTTGCTGCCCTCTTGTTTCCATCACATCCCTCCACTCCTTATTGGAGAAGATCTGAAGAGGGGAGCCTATTCCATGAAAATAGGGTCCTTCCACCACTTTTAGACATCTGACTGCACAATTTTTTACATTACATGGGGAGCCTAAATTCACAGAGCAAGCTCCCCACTTTATCTTCTCTTCCCACATAGGAAATGCAGAAGAGCTGGGTAACAGGGATGGGCCTGTCAAACATGGCCAACTCTATGGTGTCAGTATCAGAACTGGAATAGAGCTTTGGTTTTTGTTTTAATTTTGAAGTAATTTCATTGATAAAGTGGGAAAGATACATATCTAACAAATATTCTGACACTGCAAATGGAAATGGAGGTCAGTCAAGAGGAGTTGGCTTACTGATCTCATACAATTCTTATGTCATCCATCTTCACAGGAGTTCCCGTGAACTAGCTAAGGGGGCTAAACAGATTTCAGCTTTGAGGAGCACACCCAGCAAGCTTTATGACTGAGCAGAGATTTGAAGCTGTGCCTCTTCCACCATCATCCTTAACACTCCATATATATTTCCTACTGGCCCCCAAAGATGTAGGATGGAGAAGCACTGCTCAGAGAGTCCAGCTGTTTGCAGGCCAAGGGGCTGGAAAGGGTTGCCAATAGTCAGAGGGATGGAATCATTCACATTCATCTCCTACATCTTTTGACGATGCACAGAAGGTTGGTTTACAAACAAGAGTCACTTGCACTCCAAGCCTGAGTGAGTGCATTTTTCCATATGCATGTGACTCCTATACTCTTCAGCATAAACAAAATATTTTGATGCCAAGAACATGCGCCAAGAACACTGAGACCCTTATTGGGGTCTTCCAGATTCCAGCCTTGCCTGGATCTCCACATTTGACCAATGATCCCTTTTGTCAGATCGTTGGCATCAAATCACTCTTGTGCATTACACTTCTGCCCTCCCAATGACAAACTGTTCTTCTCCCCCCCTTTCAAGGAATGACACTGGAAAATAAATAAATAAAATCTGCTTTGATAAATCAGAACTGTCTACTTACCATTCTGAGCACAGCTGCAGCAGCTGGGAGCATCTGGCACAGGACATATGGAATTTAATTTCCTGATATTTACATAGATTGAAACAATTCTGAGTCCAAGCCTTCTGCACCAGACCTCCAGGCAAAGGCTTTGTGTTCGATTCATTTTTCCTCTCTTTCTCTTCTTTCCGCCAACGGGCTGGGGATAAGAGTTGAAAGTCTGTGCGGGCTTTAGGATGTTGAAAGGCTCGGAAGACCTTGATCTACAAGACTTACTGTGTAAATGCTACTTTTTTGCTTCTGGGGAATCCAGGGGAAAAAAATGCTCATAAGAGCCCTCGCCATTTAAAATATATCCCTCTTTGCTGACCTTGAGTAGGCTTGAAGCAGATCAACAGCGGGGAAAATAGAGGCCATGTGGGCTTAGGAGGAGAGAAAAGAAATTTGGTCACACAGAGGAGAATGAAGGAGCATGATCAACACAAGCTTTGAGTTGGGGGGGGGTGTCAATGGGCTCACCTCATTCTTTGCATTGATACTTCCCCTTTGGGATCAACTAGAGATGAGAAAGAAATTAAGCTTTGTTTTTATTTTAGTGCAAAACTCCCTAATTCATACTTCCTGAAACAATACATGGACTGAAACACCTATCCTTCAAAATTCACACTTCTCTGAATTTTGTGGTGCAGTATGCCAAACACATAATATTTCCATATATATATATATATATATGCTTTCGTAGATTTTCACGGGTACAGGAATGCAGGTTTTGGTGTCTTCGGGTGTCTTCCCGTGTAAGAGTTGGGGTGTCTAGGCGACGTTTCGACGAGGTCTCACTCGTCATCTTCAGGCTGGTGCTTTCGGCTTCTTGTTACTGGAACAGAGCAGGATCTCTGTTAGAGATTTTTTGGTTAGCCAATATCCTCAGAAACCCCAAAGATAAAATCCAGTTGGAAAACCAAGGGGTCTATGAAATACCCTGCAAAGTCTGCCCAGCCACGTACATTGGACAAACAAACAGACGAATAAATGCACGTATCGCAGAACACAAGAATGCCGTCAAAAAAGAAGAAAAAACTTCCTCTCTTTTCCAACACATGAAAGAAACAGGACACGAAATTAATTTTGCAGATTCCAAATTGCTCTTTAACATGGAACATCACCACAAGAGAATAATCATGGAAGCCATCGAGATAGAGAAACACCCTCACAACATGAACAAGCGTGACGACACGTCCCGCCTGCCAGACATCTGGAAATTAGCCCTCCCCACAAAAACCGACACCAGAACCAGAGGCACACAGAACGCCATCACCAATCAACCACACCAGACCCAAACCCAGACCCTCTCCACAGATAAATTACAGACACCATCCAGTAGCCAAACCATAGTGGCACCTCCGGATGCTGCACCCCCCTGCAATCCCTACACAGATCTGGCTGGCACAGGGCACAAAACCACAGCTCGCCCCTATACACGAAGCCAAGCCAGAGCACAACTAAGTGCAGTACAGCCATCTTCTCAGAAAAACTCTTCACAAGCTCAAGAGGTCAAGACACGAAAGCTTTAGCAACTAATCCACACTTAATGACCCACCTAAGTGGTACTCAGAATATCACTCAAGAAATCACTCAAGATATCCCTCAAGTAATTAAGGAACAAAAGAAGAAAAGGCACACTAACCTGGGAACTTCCCCTCTGCCCAGAACGTTGGAGGCTATACACCACACCCCCTCAACAGTATTTATAGGAACTCAAACACTGAGATCCTGCTCTGTTCCAGTAACAAGAAGCCGAAAGCACCAGCCTGAAGATGACGAGTGAGACCTCGTCGAAACGTCGCCTAGACACCCCAACTCTTACACGGGAAGACACCCGAAGACACCAAAACCTGCATTCCTGTACCCGTGAAAATCTACGAAAGCATATATATATATATATATATATATATATATATATATATATATATGGAATATATTTCTGTGCTGCAGATTGGTTGGTGTGTATGCAGCCACACTTATGTTGGGACTGTGTTTATTTATTTATTCAGTATTTTGAAAACTGATGCAAGATCATCACATTCAGAATAAATCATCATTTGAAATGAATCAGAATCACAAACAATGGGATGTATCCAATATTAGTCATACTGAGAGCAAACCCATTAGTGGAAATGAGTCACTTAAGGCCATTAATTTCAATAAGTCTACTATGAATAAAAATGGTTATAAACCAATAATAAATAATCTAGGGATGGATAGATCTCTCTTATATTTAGTCTCTCTCTGTTTTGCATGTTAATCCTTCTGTTCATTCTGTCCTATCTACACATTAATCTGTGGATTTTTAAAAAATTTAAAGTATAAAAAAAATCATATTTAAATAATAGCACAAAATCCATATTTAAACCCTATTTTATTCTAATGCACACATTCCTAAACATATTTTCATATTGCAACTTAAAATATGCATTTTAACACATTTCTGCATTTTTATACCAGGAAGTATTGCAAAATTTGGAGAAGTGTTAAATCTGAAGAGTCATTATATTCCAATTCCAGTCCAGGAATTAGCTTAAAAATATTAACTAAACAAATTTCTCTTGTACTCTAATTCACTCCTATCCTTAAAATAGTCCTAAGAGACCAAAAGGGGATAAATGTTATTAGATGCACATTAATGTACATATGCAGATACAAATATAACTTCATTCCTTAGCTGAATGAGACTTTGATCAATTAATATTTCCCCGCAAGAACCTCATGATACACCATATAGAGCCAGATGCAAAATGGGGGTGGAGCGTCTGCACACTTGGAGTCAACCAAGGTGCCTCCAAGCACATGCCCTGCCCAGGAATCTGTTTTGAGGACAAGAACTGATTTCTTTGGCTGTGTACATATTACTGCTTGCTCCAGCTCCACTGTGCATGTACCCACTGCTAGTGTTTGAAACCGAGTACATGTGATAATAGTCACAATCCCTAGGCACCCTGTGGCTTCCTGAGAAACACTCCTGTTTAATGTGTTTCCCACCAAACCAGCTTCCATCCAATTTGAAAATGGAAATGGAAGCTGAAGTGCATACATGTCAGGCATCAGGTGTGCCTGCTCAGATGACGGCAGGTGTGCAGGTGGTAGCTTCAGTGAACTGAACAGCACAGGGGGAGTTCAAGTTGGGCATTGGGTGAAGACATATGTGCTTCCTTGTGGTCATAAGACATAAGAATGGGACTTGAAGTGACATGAAATGACCTCACTGCCTTCCAAGCTGCTAAACGTGTACACAGCTTTAGTCTTTTCACAGACACTCCTTGTCTCCTTCAACCCTAGCAGACTGTCTTCATTTTCAGCAACCTAATGAACAACACATTCCTAGGCACATCTACTCAGAAGAACATCCTACTGATGTCAATGGAGCTTACTCCTAGATAAGCAGAGTTAGGATTGCAACCTAAGGAGAAGGAGTCTTTTGTTGTCGCTTTGGATGAACTGTTGAGAGTCTACTTTACATAACCTGAAGATCTACCGGTAGATTCAATTAGTCTGCCTTGCTCAGTGGTGACTGGTCCATTAAAGTGAATGAGGAATGGCACCACCAACCCTGGTCAGCCCTCAGCCAGCCTCTACCTGTCTGCTTTCTTACTTAGAACCAGTCCAGAGAATAGCGCTGTCAGCTTCCCCCTCCTTAGACTCAGTGTTGCCTTTGTAGAACTCTTCTGGCAGAAAGATGAGGAGAAAACAAGAATGAGTTGGCTTTTCCTGTCATTGGCTCTGGCTCCACCTACTGATTGGTCTCCCTTCCTTCTGCCCTACTGGTCCTAATGGGCACAAGCTACCATTGCTCTGCCTGGAACTATATATTCCATACACGAGTTCATACTGCCCTTCCTTTGACCCACAGGAGAGACCATATCAGTTCAGCAATTAACACAAGACAGGGGTGGATGATTAGAATGGAAGGTGTAGATGCAATTAGAAATTCTAGGCAAATATGGTTTCTGTACAAGTTGGAGACAATGAGCTAAAAATCCTGAGAAACAAAACCACTTCCCAAACTGTACTAGTAATCAAGACTGGGCTCTACTCTCCCGCTCTTGCACATATCATTAAAGGATTTTTTTTTAAAAAAAAAATCAATTTAACAGAAGAAGAAATGAAGGTTTTAAGAAAGCAGACTCCAAAGCAGAGATCTCAGTCTGGCTAGCTACCTGAAGCAGCTGCAATGTGTTTTAATTGGAGGATCAATACTGGGTTCAAAGAGTGCTTAGAAGCTGCCGTGACTACGAGGTCACAAACATTATTTGAAGGATAAAGAGATATCCCACTGAAGGGAGTGGGGGAAGAAAAGCACACACACAGGAATTCTGCGTTGAGGGAGACCAGTCAATAGTAGATTTGTTTTGACTGTGTTAAGAATCTCTGGGGCTGAAGAGGGCAACAGAAAATGGGGAAAGGCAGTTTCAGTTGCTGCTGCAAGGAAGCAACTCGTCTCCTGCAGGCACCACCATGACCAATAGCTTAGGTCTTGACTCTGACCAAGACAGGAAAGCAAAGAATGCCACCCACCCCCATGGGAACTCCAGTAAGGGACTGGAAGTAGGAGCAAAAAGCAGTAGGGTAGGCCAAAAAGATATTCATAATTCCAATATATTTCAGACCTTGCTGGACCTTTTTCTGGGAAGTAGGACAACAATTTTAAAATAGATTTTTAATTACAGAACCAAACTTCCCTTGGGCAGGGGCCTTGTTCAGTGGTTAGAGCATCTGCTTTGCATGCAAAAGGTCCAGGGTTCAATCCCTGGTATCTCCAGGTAGGGCTGATAGAGACCTTGGTCTGAATTCCTGGAGAACTGCTGCCTGTCAGTGCAGACAATACTGAGCAAATGGGGCCAGTGGTCTGCATAAGGCAGCTTCCCATGCTCCTATGAGTGGTATATTGTATAAAACTCTCTCATTAGCCCATGTGCGTATAAGTCATAATCTACTTTAAAAGGATATTGATTAATATCACATGTTCAAAAGCACATTTTAGGATGTAAAGGTAAAGGGATCCCTGACCATTAGGTCCAGTCGCGGGTGACTCTGGGGTTGCGGCGCTCATCTGGCTTTATTGGCCGAGGGAGCCGGCGTACAGCTTCCGGGTCATGTGGCCAGTGTGACTAAGCCGCTTCTGGAAAACCAGAGCAGCGCACGGAAACGCTGTTTACCTTCCTGCCAGAGCAGTACCTATGTATCTACTTGCACTTTGACGTGCTTTTGAACTGCTAGGTTGGCGGGAGCAGGGACCAAGTAATGGGAGCTCACCCCATCAAAGGGATTCGAACCGCCGACCTTCTGATCAGCAAGTCCTAGGCTCTGTGGTTTAACCCACAGCACCACCTGCATCCCTTATTTTGGGTTGTAGAATATACATATTTCAAGGGAAAGTATTCTAACAGAACAGAGAGTGGATCATAACAATTACTTCTTCCTTTTTTCAGATGGTACAGATTAAAAGGACCAGTGGGGTCCCCAATGTCCCTGACCACCTGTCAAAGCTGGCTGAGAGAGGTGGCCAAGGTAAGGATATGGTTTTGCTGGTGATATCATTACCTTATTCCTGTGTCATTCTGTTGACTGGATTAGCAGGGGTGGGGGATGTTTTTCATTCCGAGGGCCACATTTCCTTATGCGTAACCTGTCAGGAGATCACATGTGAGGGCCAATTGCAAATGTGGGCGGAGCAATGATGTTATGGTTACCGTACATTTATATGGTAGACTGCATTTCAGCTATAAAAACACCGCGAGATTCCTATCTTTTCAGAAGCAAGAAGCATCAACCCAGTTCCAGGGTTAATTTCAGCCCAGCAAAAGCGCTACAGGGGTGTGTGGCCTGACTCATGCCCCAAGGGCCAAACAAAGGGGCCTCATTAGGCCCCTGGGCCTGAGATCCCCCCACTCCTGGATTGCAGCAACCATGGACGCATAAGGTAAAAATGGAATGGAGCTGCATGCCTGATACAAAGTTATATTACCCTAAAAATAATGGCTTGCACTCCCAGAGTTGATAAAACACAACCTGCAATATGCTCATTTGAATTAGGGCTGTTTCAGTAGCTGACAAAAGAAATTGAAGCCTCATAAAATGAAGCTAAGATAGAACAAGCCCTTCCTGGACTACCTCATAAAAAGCGATATTATTCATTATCAGAATTTAACATTCATGATTCAACCAAAATCTAAGTAATGGGGAACCTGTTCTTCCTCCTCCTTTCATCCGGTTGCGAGCTACATTAATCCTAATTGAAATCTACTTGGCAGTAGCAACGGAGAGGCAGCCTGTGCTGGTCTTCTACTTACCACTGCCAGTCCAAACCACAGACGGCAGCAATGATGGAGTGAGCAGAGGCTATTTGGTCGACATAGGTGGAGTTTTGCACTAGCAATGTGGCCCTTTGGTTGAAAATGATTCTGCCATCACTGGCCTCCTGGGTGCCTGCCTGTCTTCTTCAACACATCCTACTGACAAGCTACTTTGAAAAGCTTTTAAATACAGTTATTTATGGGTTTTCACTACTTTATTGTAAGCAGCCTGGGTGAAAATTAGAATGGAAATTCTGTACGTAATGGTACTTGAAAGTATGGCCAAACAGTGGCCCAGCAGTGTTTTGCATAAAGAAGGACCAAAATCACTATACAATACAAGATGGTGACTGTGGCAGGGGATGAGGTGTCCTGCCACACACATTCCACTGGCCAGAGCCCACAAAATCCACTGTAAGACAAAAGACCAAGTGATGGACACACATGTGTGAATCGGCCCTCCTCGTTTGAGTTTGCTTTTAGCACTGGGTTGCCATATGTTTGGAATTTCCTGGACATAGCCAGTATTCTGCCCTCTTAAGCAGTGTCCAGAGATTTTGCAAAGAATTGTAGAGCAGCCGTATTCAGCTGCGGGTCACCTTCTGTTGTCCTTACAGAGTGGGACAGTGCTTCCAGCGACGCCTCTAAGCAATTGCTAGCAGCAGATGCATCTGCTTCCGACAGACCTGCCAAGGAAGTGTCTGGGAAGTGTCCCACGTGTGTGTGTGTGTGTGTGTGTGTGTGTGTGTTGGTGAAGCTCATCTCAGTGCTCCACTGAACTTGAGGGAACGAGCCCCTCTCCTCCTTAACTGCTTAAATAGGATTAGCTGGCTTCCTCCCCGAATAAATCTGCTTGCTTCTCATCTTCAGCCATGCGCACCGTGAAAACAACCCTGATAAATGAGAGGTTTTTAAGACACTTCCTACAAGAACTATCAGCCATACATCAAAGTTAGGCACTTCCAAGAGCTCCAGTGCTCTGGCAATCTGTCTGTGGGATGCAAGATGACGCTCCGATGCCCTGAGCCGACGCTGTCTGGAAGCGTTGCTGGAGCAGCAAACTCAGCCCCTCAGGAGGCCTTGGAGAGGGCGGGGGAGGAAGAAGAGGTCTGCTAATTCTGGCCTTCTCCAGAGAAACACTGATGTGACATGCTGGGCCTGGACAAGCCCCTGCAGTCAGAAGGTCAATCCATCAATCTCAAGGACTTGCGTGACCCTACCCCCATCCTATGTTTTCCCTTCCATGTAAAAGGAGGGCCTCACAGACTTTAATGGTGTCCTCACAATACCCCTGTGAGGTATCAAGTGCTGTCTCTCTCTCTTTCCCCTTCCCACTCTCCAGATGGAGAATGTTGGAAGGCAAGAGATTCTGGGCCTGGTTTCACTGAGCTGGTAAAACGGCTTCTGAGATGTACCACTTCAGAGTGAAGGCAGGGAAATGCACACATCTCTTATGCTGGTTTACTGCAATGCACTCTCTTTTGGGCTGCCCTTGGGCCTGGTCCAGATCCTCCAGCTAGTGCATAATGCAGCAGCTAGACTGCTGATGAGGGCATATAGTGCCTCTGGCAAAACATCTGCAATGGCAGCTTGTATGCTACCAAGCCAGGTTCAAGGCTCTTGTGTCAATATGCGATATGCACAGCCCTTAACAACTGATAGGTTAATTGTTGCCTGCTTTATTGATTTCAAGAAAACAAAATAGAACACCTTTGAGTAGACATACATAAGAGAATCCAGTTATAAACATGGATGATATAATACCTAGTACAGAGACAGAAGAGATCAAAGCAGTGGATTGTCTCAGAAAGTAAGTTACCAACTCTGTGTGATTTTCAGCTGTTAGTATAGCCCCTCCAAAGTGAGGCATGGGTACTGGGTGGGCCTGAAAATTCAGAGCCCTTATTAATACAGTAAAAATAAGATAAAAATCACACTTCTTTGAAACAATCTTTTTTTGCTTCATCTCCCACCACTTGTCTGTGTTGTGTTAGACATTCAGTCAGGACTATATCCCAGAAATTATTGACTCATGCCTCTTTAGGTAGCATTGTACACAACTTCCATTGTTTGTTTGTTTTTCCTTCTTAACTTTATTTTTCAGTTTCTTAATATAACAAAGAATACCCATATGCTGCCATTCCCGGAGGAACATTTCATGTATACACAACATAAATAATGCAATCAAACATAGAGGGCTTATCCTCACTTCCTTTGCTCTTTCCATGCATGGTCTGTACTTTAAAGCTCCATGTTTGACCATCCTTGTTTTTGCTCTGGAGCTTTCCCCGCAAAAAAAGCCCCTCTCTTTAAAGCTCAAACAAAGCAAACAGCAATCTGTGGGAAACCTGAACTGATGTTTGCTCCTACTGAGTGCTAAAGAGCAGGTTTTTGAAGGGAAAGCTCCTGGGCAAAAAGACCATAGCTTGGACTCAGAGTTTTTAAGCACAGACCTGTGGCAAAAAAGAGTGGGACAAAAGGTAAGTATGGACAAGCCCTAAGTTTGTAAATGGTTTAGAATTGATTACATCAGTTAGGTGTATTCTACAATATGACTTCACATGATGGTCCCAGAGTGAGTCATGGGTAGCTGGTGGTAAGAGGGCAACATTGTATTTTCCTCTATACTAAATAAACATGCACCATACAGTATCAAAACTGTCTTTGGTCTTTGCATTCCATATTCTATCTGATCATACCTCTAGAGTTAAGTTGGTAGCTGTTTTCCAATATTGTATTATTATATTTCTAGCCACAGATATGAAAAAGATTAGTAGCTCTTTAAACCATAGATTATCACAGATTTAATAAAGCTAGTCTTGGACCATCCTGCCAACAGTAAAAACAGGAGAAGATCTTTATGCTAAACAGCTGGATTAAAGTCACTTTCCAGTGACTCCTTCCTTAGCCCTCTTATCACTAGAAAGTCCCCGCCATTCCCAAGCTGCCAAAATCCCTTCCTTCCATGAGCCTACAAACCCTTTCCCTGCCTCCCCACTTACCTATAAACTTCCAGGCCTTCTCTCTTCCACTCACTGCTGCTGCTACCAGAGCAACAGACAGCTAAGCAGAAGTGAGGAGGGTTTGAAGGCTCACCAGAGGAGGGTGGGAGAGGAAGAGGCAAAGGAGTTTCTTTTAACATCTCAAATTAAAATCCGTGTCTGAGAAGAATTTGGAAGTCACAACATGACAGAACCCTGTGGCACCCACTTGTAACTTTTTTCCAGGACGACTAGGAGCCATTAATGAGTACTCTTTGGGTTCGGTCAGTCAACCAAATCCACCTAACAGTTACCTCATTCAACCCACATTTTACTAGCTTCCTCACAAGAATATGATGGAGGACTTTGTCAAAAACCTTACTGAAATCAAGATACACTATGTCCACAGCATTCCTCTGATCCACCAAGTTTGTAATTCCATTAAAAAAAAGAAATGAGATTTGTCTGGCGTGACTTATTTTTGAGAAACCCATGTTGGGTCTTCGTAATCACATCATCCTTTTCTAAATGCTCACAGACCAACTGTTGAATTATCTGTTCTAGGACCTTGCCTGCTATTGATGTCAGGCTCACTGGTCAGTTGTTATTTGCTTCTTCTCTCTCCCCCCCTTTTGCCCTCCTCCAGTCTGCAGGGACCTCACCTGTTTTCCAATAATTCTCAGAGATTATAGACAAAGGCTCTGAGATTACATCCACAAGCTCCTTTGGGTGCAAGTCATCAGGTCCTGGAGATTTGAATCCATTTGAATTTAATCTAGAAACAAATGAGCAGCCAGTGGGTGCTATGTGCTCATGGCAACTGATGCCAGAAATTGCAGTTCCTAAACAACCCTCAGTGTGGTGTAGTGGTTAAGAGCTGTAGTCTCGTAATCTGGGGAACTGGGTTCGTGTCTCCGCTTCTCCGCATGCAGCTGCTGGGTGACCTTGGGCCAGTCACACTTCTTTGAAGTCTCTCAGCCCCACTCACCTCACAGAGTGTTTGTTGTGGGGGAGGAAGGGAAAGGAGATTGTTAGCCGCTTTGAGACTCCTTAGGGTAGTGAGAAAGCGGGATATCAAAACCAAACTCTTCTCTTCTTCTTCAATGATAATTCCACATAGAGTGTATTACAGTATCTCAGCTGGGATGTTACCAGGGCATGCCCTACTACAATGTTCATCCAGCTGGTGGGTGTTGCTTCAATTCCATCATCCCAGTGTTTTGATTAGTGCTACTGTTGGCATTTGTCTGATCTGGTGCAGCCTATGTGTTAATACCTGGAACCAGATAGGAGAATTCTACTCTAAAATAATAACATTTTAAACAACTAAAACAAAAAGCATCATAGGTTTGGCAGGATATTTTAAAATTTTATTTTCCTTTGACTTGAAGGCTACAAGTATGGGAGGAGATTGGAGAAAGAAGGCCTTTCCAAGCCAGTCATCCAAGAGACGTTCTCAGCATTTAGAGTTGTCTTTCGGCATTTGGAGAAGCTGTGTGTTGCAGCCTGGCAAAGAACCAGGAAGACTTGGATTGTGAAACCCTCTCTTGCTCCTCAAACTTGCTCACAGATGACAATTCCCAAAAGGCTAGAGCATGAGATGTGGTGCCAGAGACCAATATTATGAATTTATTCAATTAGAATTTTATTTTTTAGGGCTGTGACCAAACAGCCCCTCAAGTCTGCCACCCTGTTTTCAGTTATTGAACTCCTTCTCTGTGTCTTGATTGGGTTTTTTTTTCTCTCTCTGCATGGGGAGAATAAATGGGGATGCTCATTTAGGAGCAGTGGAGAGTCTTCCTCTTTTCTCTTTCTTTTCACTTCAGCTTTTAGAGGTGGTGATGGAAGCTGAAATCATGAATACCATCCATTTTATGTTTATTTTTAGAGCTGAAATCAAATGGCCCCACAAATTTGCAGAGTGACCTCTATGCTTGTGTGTATCTTGCATTTGTGTGTGTGTGTGAGAGAGAGAGAATGGATTGTGTTGCTCACTGTTTCCTAGCAGTGGAGAGTCTTCCTCTTTTATCTCTTTTTCTTCCTTCTCTGCTGCTGCTTGGAGGGTAATGGTGATAAAAGAAAATATTTCTTCACACAGCACATAGCTAAGCTCGCTCCCACAGGAGGTAGTGATGTCCACCTACCTGGATGGCATTAAAAGAGGACTAGCCAACTTCATAGAGGATAAGGCGATCAGTGGGTACTAGCCATGAGGGCTCTGCTCTGCTGCCACAGTTGGAGGCTATAATGCTTTTTAACGCCAGTTGCTAGAGACCACAGGAAAGGAGAGAGGGCTTGAATTCTGCTTGCAGGTCTTCCACAGGCATCTGGTTGGCCACTGTGAGAACAGGACGCTGGAGTAGATGGGCCATTGTCCTGATACAGCAGGCTCTTCTTATGTTCATATGGGCAATGTGTGGCCCTATCTCTCTACATACTCTCTTTTACCTAATTTTATATGAGTAGCAAGGAGAAGGGATATGGGGGAAAGAAAGACAGAGAAGTAGTAGTTGGTTCCACCCACTTTTGACTTCAGCTCCAGTCCCTGAGAGATTACTCCCAAGGGAATGTGGCCCCCAGAAAAGGGGGGGGGATGTTGCTCACCTCCTCAAGGCAGAGACATTTCCAAGAATGATCTGGGGTACTGGAACAGTGTCTACTCTTATCGCCACATCATTCCAATGATATTCTCTTAAGAAACCATGACATCATCTCAAAAAAGGACCAGTGCTGTGGTCATTGAGGTTTCTCTCTCTTTCTCACCATGCATTAACATGGCTGCATCTCCTAGATTCCCTCCCACCCCAACTAGATCATTAATTTTTAATGGCACATTGCTTTAAATATGTGCAGGACAATGTGTTCAGCCGATGAGTCAGAAGAGTTGTCCTTTCCCCAAGCTCGTGCCACTGTATCTCACGAAACTATGACACATGCATCTGTAGAAGTTCCATCTTCTCTCCCTCTGCCCCCCTCTTCCCACAAGTCTTGTGAGTTTGAGGTGCTCCTGGACTCAGATTTGTGCCTGAAGCTTCAGACTGTAGTGAGTGGGCCAGGGATATCTTTTGCCATCTCTTGGAGAGAAAATGACTACATCTTTCATTCAAGAACAGTCTATTGAGCATTTGCCATGACTCTGCCTTAGATACATGGAATCAGACTTGGAGTGGGTCTTGTAAGGCCATCTAGCCCAGTGCAGGAAATCCAGAGCTAGAGCACCCCCAAGAGATGGCTTTCTATCCAGCCTCTGCTTTACGACCTCAAGTGAAGGAGAGTCCACCCCTCTAGTAACCCATTGGTTTCCATTAGCAAAATTTGATGGTACTTTGGATTCTAGACATGAAAAAGCTTTTTCTTTTTTTTTTTCGGTGGGGCAGGGGGAGAACGTAATGTAAGAATCTGAGACAACTGGGCACAACATGAAAGTCAATGGGAGACTGGGTCTCCCAACACTTTTTTCAAAGCTGTAAAGCAGATGTGGACCTCCAGGTGGTTTTGGACTACATCTCTCATTATGTCTTGCCATTGAGCATTAGTTGCAGTACAGTAGCATCCCAGGGGACAAAGATTCCTCACACCTGCCTTAAAGCTGCCACAAGATCAGGCCGCTTAACCATGTCCTCTGCACTATTTCACAGAACTAAACTACACATGCCCTAAAGCCACTATGCATATTATTCCTGTCTTAAAAACATAAGAAGAGCCTGGTGGATCAGGCTAATGGCCATTCTAGTCCATGAGCATCCTGTTCTCACAGTGGCCAACCAGATGCCCTAGTGGGAAGCCCACAACAGCATGCTTTCTCCCCACCTGCAACTCCCAAGTGGGTCTTTTTGGTGACCATTAGTGCCTTTGGAGCAGAGGCAGATTTCATTCAGGGAAATTGCATTGTGGAAGGGATTCCCACTGCCACACCACCACCACCACAGTCCAATCCAATTTAGCCTCAAACCAATTCAGTCCCTGTGGCTGCTTTGAAGAAAGATGACAGAGGATCTGTGATTGCATCTTCTGCATCTTGCGCCCAGAAAGAAGCTGGATTCATGTGGATATGAGTTCATTTCCCCAATCACTCTATATGGGTAGGGGCAGCAGGAATTGTCAGGTTGCTCAGCCTAATGCCATTTCCAGTAATAAAAATGTGTAGATATATCTCCAGTAATGTAGCTGAGCTCAGTTTACTGGATCTCTGTCGTCTCAGAATAGCTTTATGTAAAAAGCACCTCCTCTGCAGACAGCAGACCGAATTTATAGGGCTGTATCTCATCCATGGGCTGACCATTAAAGTCCATATTGCTGTTGTCAGCCAAATGAAGAAAGGATCAAATATTGGAACCTGAAAGCCAAGTCACCATTAACCTCTATGGAAATCAAGAGGAAGAGGCCACTCCTATCCCAGGAACCTGCAGCTGCTAAAAATTCCAGCCTTCTATAGTGATCCACTGGAATATCATTCAAAAGTGGATTGTAGCCTCCTGTGTCGTTTGCTTAAGATGGATGTGCGGGAATATTAATGATAATCTTTATCTACCCCCTTGCATTTTGCATGCATGCCAACTCTCTTGAAGAGGTGTATTTCAAATTTCATTTCTTCTGCCTGTACATCTCAGCTAGCTGGAATAGGATGGCGTGCACTGAACATTTTCCATGGGCCTGGACGACAGCAAGTTTATTCGAAGAAAGGGGGAAATGAAGAGAACTAGGAAATATAATATGCTATCAAAACACAAGGCAGCACTGGAAGTGGGTGAAGCGGGCAGGTAGGTGGGAATTAGCTGCAATTTCTCCCGTTAACAGCTGTTTTCCTTTCCTCTTAAGGCAAGACAGTGAATGGCACGGTTAACTGCCAGTGAGAACCACTGGGCTGTAGGGACTGCATCTAAAGTTAGAGGAAGCTGGAGGGTGTGGGAGGAGGAAAAACAAGAACTACTACAAGATTTTGATTCACAAACAAAACAACGAATATTTATGGGGGTCATTGCCACCTTAGTTTCCACAGGACAATTATTCCCTTTCAGGTTGAGAGGGACCTTCCTTTAAATGGGGCAGTGTGACATAGGTGTTGATGTGAAAATAGAAAAGATGCAAAAGGTTAAGGCTAATCTGAGGGTTTTTGTGGTGCCTTAATCTGTAGGGTTTCTGAGAAATGTCCTTGTGTTCTCTTGAGGATGTGTTTATATGTGGGTAACCTTTTTAATTCAGCAGAGAAAGGAAGACTCGGGCAAGGAGGGTAATTATCACCCCAGAATTAAACTGCAGAGAAATGCATAAATAAACATAGGACGTCCTTCATTAAATGAACCATTTCATTGTGCACAGGAGCTGGTGATGAGGACATTGAATGGAGAGCAAATGTTTTGTGTTGAGAGGCATCACATCAAATTATCCTGAAACTGAGGAACATGATGCACAGTCTGGGTAACAATTGATATGAATCAACCACCACACCCAGCAAACAATATATATTGATAACTTCCCCACCCCACCGGCAAGATGTATGTTTTTTATTATGTTTTTATTATTAAAAAGTAAATGAATTGCATTGGGTCCCTGCATTGGGGCTGTAATATGTCTTAATGGCATTATTTTAGAGAAACGGGGTTTCTCCTTTGGCTACAAAGGAATCTGATGAAGGCACCAGCTTTTCAGGTTCAAGCATTAGACAGCTGTTGCCTCATGCTGTGTCTCAACAAAGATACAGGCTAGAACATTTCCTAAACTAGAGGTTGGGGGTCTCCTTCAGCCTGAGGACCATGTTTTTCCTTGGACAACCCTCTTGAGGGACACAGGCCAGCAGTGGCAATGGGCACTGTAGTTGGGGCCATTCTATACTCTTCCAGGCACACTGCAGCAACATACAGGATAGACATGCATGTACAGAGAGGGGTATGTGTGTGTGTGTGTGTGTGTGTGTAGAAACTAGCTCACTATACAAAGGTTCACATAGCTTTCTCTGCCCACTTTTGCCTCTGATTCCACCCACCATTGGCACGTGGCCCCCAGAAGATTGCCCCAAAAGGAATGTGGCCCTGATGCTGAAAAACATTCCCCCTATACTAAGCAGTAAAGCAAGGATGGAGAATATCTTGCCTCAAGTCCCATCAGCATGGTCAAGGATGACTGGAGTTCCCCATTCCTGGCCCAGGGTTTGCAAAAATGTTGTTGGTTCCTGCTTATCATCTTTAATGAGATATAGTAGAATGGCTCAGAGTATGAGCTATGAAGTTCATAGGTTCAACCTTCCCTCTGTATTGTAATTGCTGCAAGGCTTTAGACTGGAGATGGAGAACCTGTGGCCCTTCAGAGGGTATTGGACTCCATCAGCTCCATGCAGCATGGCAAACGGTCAGAGATAGGAGCCAAAAACATCTGAAAGGTCACACTCTCATGGAATGAAGAGTGATATTGAGGATGGTCAATGGCTTTCATCACCAGGACTGACTAATGAGGCTTCTTAGTCAGCCTTGGGCTTTGTCTGAGCAATGACTCCAGATCTTTCCTGGCACCAAATCCAGCACCTCGTCTGGTTGCCTGACTTGGCTCTCACATTTTGGCACTGATAGCTCATCTCTGACAATATTTGTTTCATCTCCTTTTAGATGTCCACCAAATCCTTAGCTTGCTTGCTTTACTTTTGCAATGCAGAGAAATCGAAGTACAGCAAACAGGCCCTTTCCCCCTTAACCACTCCAGCCTCTTTCACCCTCACAACATTTCCCCCCTCTTTTTTGTGTGTGATCATTTATTTTTTAGCTTGTTGCTGGAATCACAGCTGAACTTCCTATTGGCCCTGGGGGAATGGACAGCAATAATTTTAAATGGTTTGGTAGACACAGCTATGGCACAAGGCCAAGACTAATTTCAAGCCTTGTGGTGCTGTATAAGAGGCAGGGAGGGGAGGGGAGGAAGACTAGAAACCCTAACCCAGAACCAGAATTATCCCTCAACATTAGTGGGAATCAGAAAGGCCTATGTATGTATATAGGTGGGGCAAAAAGCTTGAGGGGTGCACACATTTATGGTTCTATGTTGTTGGAGGGGTGGCGGTGGGGTTAGAAAATAAATAAATAGAATAACTAGACTTTGGGATATCGGTTGGGTAGCTCTTTGATGGGACTTGGAATTTGCTGAAATTGTATAAAAGAATTGTGCAAATGGTTGTACCTTGCCTACTTTGCTTTCAAAAGGGTAGGCCTTGGTCAATTGAATAAATCTGTTTGAGCCTTCTCTCTCGGTTGTCTGTTTTTCCTTTCATTTGAGGATTTCAGTATCCCGCCAAGGAAGAATATGGCTCTCAGAAGCAGAACTTTTTTTCCAGCCAGAACTCATTGGAACTCAGTTCCGGTCATAGGTATCAATTCCGTGGGGCCCTGGGTGCCCGAGCACCCAAAAGCTCCCCATGAAGGGTCTGGGCACCCACAAATTTCGATGCCAGAGCCATGCATGTTGCATGGTACCCACAGCCCCGAGCACCCATGGTCATAGGACCAAGCTGGCACTCCTAGTTCCAGTACCTCTCAGGTGGGCACCATTGCCATTCTACGGAAACAAGGGAGGTGTTCATGTGAGTTCTGGCATCTCTTTTTCTAGGAAAATAGCATTGCTCAGAAGGTTGTTCAGAAAGGAGTGCAGGCCTCAGGCAGAAAAGAAAGTTCCCCATCTCTGCTGGTAAGTCTTGTGACACTCTGACCACAGCTATAATGCCAGCAAAGGAGAATTTGCCTAGGCCAGCCAGACTTGGTGACCTCTCAGGTGTTGTTGGACTCCAGCTCCCATCGTTTCAGACCATAGGGATTGCTGCCTGGGGCTCCTGGGAGTTGTAGTCCGACAACATTTAGATAGTATTAGGTTGGGGAATCTTGCCTATAGCAAACAGAGTATGCTTTTTAAAAGCAACAAATACAACAAAGAGAATCATTAATTTTGAAAACTACTTAATTATGATGGACATATTTAAACTTCCTTGCAATTTACCGTCAAGAAGGTGATGATTTGCCAGCTTCACTCCAGTTGCCCTGTGTTAAGTATAAATTTGAGCTCCAGCGTAATCATGACAGTTGCCTTAGTTGTTAGGTATAAATTTAAGCTCTGGTCTCAGGTGCCCATTCCCTTAATTTCAACTGAAATTATTAACAAAGGAGCACAGTAATCCTTTTCGTTTCCCAGAAAATTGCTAATTAAAAATGATAACCCCTAAAATCATCAGATTTTATCCTGCTTTTAAGAGTGCCATCAATAAGCGTAAGCTGGTAGTTTCCTCTTTTCCTTCAATAAATAATAGATGTATTGTATTTTATAAAATTTTATTTTATAAAAAAGAAATCATTAATTTATTTTGAAGTAAAGAATTTATTATTCTGTTGTTGTTGTTGTTGTTGAGCCAGTGTGGTGCAGTCCTTAAACTGTCAGACAAGGATCTGGGAGACCAGGGTCCCAATCCCCACTTGGCCATCAAGCTTGGGCTGCCTAACCTGCCTCACAGGGTTGTTCTGGGGATTAACTGGGGAGAGGGAGAACCATTAACTGAGGAGAGGGATCACTACCTTGAGCTCCTTGCATAAAAGATGGCATATAAATGTGATAAATGAATGAGTAAGTATTATTCATACATTGTCCGAAAAGTATATTTGAGATTTCTTACCTGCCCTTTACCATAAGGTCCCAGGCAGGTTGTAACAGTATAGTATAGAATTATAAAAAGAGATAAAAGCAGGTAGAAAACACATGAATAAAACTTCCAGCCAGAACAGAGAAGTGTTTCTCCCTCTCAAATCTCCCCTCCATACTGATCCCACCAAAGGTCCAGTCCCTACATGCCAATGCCACCTGAACCTACTATAATATTTTTGTGTGTCTGTCTGTCTATCTGAGCTGTACCAAAACGTTGCAGTGCAGGGCTCTCCTTTTTCAGTGTGAAAGTCAGCCAGCCATGCTCTCTGTCAGGATGTTCCATTCCATTGAACCTTGTTTTCTCCTTAATTTTTTGTGTCCAACAAGTTGCCAGCACGGTCCTCATTAAGATGCACATGCACACACACACACACACACACACGGCTGGCACTTAGACAATATCCAAAAAGAGGATCAAAGAGATTTCCATGGATTTGGGCATACGCTTTCGGGTTGCCATATTTTGAAGAGCAAAAAGGAAGACGCATTTGCCTACTTCCAGGTCTACACTGACTGGCAACAGCTCTCCAGAGTTTCAGGCAGTGACTTTTTACCCAGGTCCACGTAGAGATGCAGAGGATTGAATCTGAAGCCTTCTGCATTCAGAGCAGATGCTCTGCCACTGAGCCCTAAAATAAGCAGAAGATTGCATGAGCAGAGAGAGGTTTCAAGAGATGGACAGACCCTGGATGAGGCTCTCACTAAGCATTAGGCAGAGGCTGGGCAGTGTAGTGTAGGGGTAGAACTCTGGACTTGGAGGGGGAGGGAGAGGGGAAAGCCCTTGGCAGGATGAGGGAGTCAGGGGAGCGAATGGAAGAGGGATCCCAGCAGAAGGAGAAGAGAGAGAGAAGGAAAGGAAGAGGGTCTGGAGGAGGAGAGGGGAGTGCTGGGGGGCGGTAGGGGCAAGGGAAGCACTGAAAAAGGTATGCCATGGCGAGAGGCTGGGGTGGGGGCAAGGGAATGAAGCAACAGAAAAAGGGAGTGCAAACAAATGGGGAGCGATCAGAAATTGAAGCAGGAGGAAAACTCATTTGGGGAAATCAGGGAGTGCAGCAGAGATTGGGGTAAAGGAGGGAGGAGGGAGATTAAATCAGTAAGTCCCACTTGGGGAGAAGAGGGGTCTCCCAGAGCCAAAGATAGCCTCATTTTCTGGAGGACGCCCCCAAAAGGGGAGAGAAAGGGGGTTTTGTGGTGTGGGCAGGGATCGTTGGATGGAAAAAGAGAACGGGACGGGAGGGGGGATGCGGAGGAGGCACACTGGGGAGGAAGAGGAGGGAGCCCGAGAGAGAGAGAGAGAGGCACTATCGATTTTGTCCTGGGGGGCTTCAATCAAGAAGCGCTGCTGCAGTCGGATGCCGAGAGGTTGCTGCCTGTCTTTCGGTCTCCCTTCCTCCTGCTCTTTCCCTCTCCCTCACTCGCACGTATGCATACAAACACACAGGTTGGCACGCCTGGGGACAGGATGGGCAGGCCCAGGAGGAGGCGGAGGCTCTCACTATGTGGCGATAGTGTGAGGCGAATCCAGGCTCTGCCGCCACCCCATCTTCTCCCACGCAGAGGAGGAGGAGGATGAGGAAGAGCAGCGGCGGCCCCAGCTAAGCCCAGTCTGAGGCAAGGCTGCGCGGCTGCTCCGCTCAGTCTCTTCCTGCCATTCTCTCTCTCCCCACCACCTCTTTCCCCGCCTTTTTTCGCTCCCACGATGTTGCCGCCGCCGGCCAAAGTCAGAAGAAGAAGGAGCTCAGCTCCAGCCACGATGGGGCGACGAAATCTCAGACAAAGAGCAGTTCCTGCTGGCGCTCGCGGACCAAGGGGCGGGGCTTGCGCACAGCCAAACAAAAAACCCTGGACATTTTGCCACATTTTAAATTTCCGCCCGGGCACAAATGTTAAGCCTGAAAAAGAGCGTGTGCCCAGGGAAAACCCGGACATATGGCAACCCTAGATAAATGCAAATTTAGAAATAACGGCTATTCTTGAAATGGAACTGCTATACCTTTCCCCAGATAAGGGCGGCTATAGGAGTTGAGGGGTCTTTGGCTCCCCAACAAAATATTTGAAGGGGCTGCCCCCCTCAAGTTGATGGATTTATTATGTGAGGCAGGGCTTACCTGCCCTCCCCCAATATTTTATTCAATTAAATATTGAATTCAATATATATATTCAATATATTCAATTCAAAATATTTGATTCAATTCAAAATATTTGATTCAATTCAAAATATTTGATTCAATTCAAAATATTTGATTCAATTCAAAATATTTGATTCAGTAAAATATTGAATGAGATCCTGGGAGCTGTAGTTTGTCAAGCATGATAGTTGCTGATAGTTGTTAGGACAGCTCTATTCCCTTGACAAGCAACTCCTCTTCCCAGGGAACTCTGGCAATCATACAGTAGTTCTCAGGTGACCTGCGTGCCTGCTCAGTATAGGGGCTCACAGTTGATTGGTAACGCCAAAACTCCTCCCTTCTGATCTCCTTTCTTGGGGCTCTTTATGTTAGTAAAATCATTTATATAATGTAGACTGAGACCAGAGAGAAAAGAAATCCACAGCTAATCAGATGTAGCCTCAGCAAACATCATGCCACTCTGCCAGGTTGCTAAGCAACACCTCCCCCATGGTTATATGACTTACTGATAATATAATTAACCCTTACATTACAAACTTAATGATCTTGTGTATCTGCACTTCCAACACTTTATCTTTAGACTGGTCTGTGACTGGTAAGTTCTTTGCATAGGCTGTCCACTGTAAAATAGGGCACAGGACTTCCATACCCTGAAAAGAGAGCCTACTTAAGACACTTACCTTGGGCTGCATGCCCAGAAGTGATGCTACTTTGGCAGATATCATCAGAAGGCTCAATGGACGCTCAGATACCTTGTAGAAAATCAGGAGCAGCTCTGCAAACTTCTATATTTATACAAATATAATTGGAAGCAGGATTTGGAGTTACATGTCTAAATAACCAAAGGCTTTAAGCAATGAATAATTTCTTGGTGTGTGTGTGTGTAAAATCAGCTGTAGGCCCCTGTAGAAATTGAGACACATTAGGCAGTAAACAAATGTTAATGTCCTGGATTGAATCTGCTTTGGAAGAAGGTAATGAACTTGATGTACTCAAGGCAGCCTAAGAAGTGGACATGGGATCCATCAAGTGGACCTTCAAAGGATGGAGGATAGAGAGGGGAAAGGAAGGTGAGTGTGTCTAAAAATTAGCTCACCATACAAAGACTACATTTACATTTGTTGCTCTGCCCACTTTTGATCCGTGTGGCCCCAGGAAATTTATCCAGATGGGAATGTAGCCCTTGGACTGTAAAAAGTTTCCCACTCCTATCCTGATATAAATGATTTGCCATCCGTACTATATATGATTCTGGCATTTGCATTCATCATAATATCTGCAGTATCTGTTGAAAGGAGGAATAAAAAATCTACTGGAATGTCCTAACTTTACATAACTTTTTGTGTGTGTGTGTTTGTGTGTGTGTGCACGCACGTGCGCATGCGTATGTAATTTCTGTGAGGCAGTTGAGCTGACTCCAGTGAAACATTTAATGTTGTAAACAGATCCTTGTAGGTCTGGGCCAGGGGGGAATTCAAACTAAGCCTGAACCAAAAACTGGTGTGAATAATCTGTGTTTTTTTCCTGAACCAGAATATAATTAGAACCATTAAATACAACCCAGGTGGTTAAGAAAGCCCATCAGAGACTCCATCTCCTCAGAGTATTGCGGAAGAATGATATCAATCAACATCTGATGATCTCCTACCGGTCAACAATAGAAAGTGTCCTTTCATACTGCATCACGGTGTGGTATGCTGGTTTGACATCATCTGATAGGAAGTGCCTACAGAGGGTGTTGAATACATCACAAGATATTATGGGCTGTCCCGTGAATCCACTGGATGAAATAGCAGAAGATCGTTGCCTCAGGAGATTGAGGAAAATTCTCAGGGATGATTCACACCCTGGCCGGCACTTTCTTGATCTGCCGTCAGGCAGAAGATATAGAAGCATGATTAGTCGCACCAACAGGGTAAAGAACAGCTTCTATCCATGGGCTGTTAGGCTGCTGAATGAAAAGATAACAACAGGGTCACTGACTTTCGGTTTGGTTGGTGTGCGCCAGTAAACGAGGGGAATTAAGACTAAGAGAGCTGAGGGGGTGGGTGTGCTCATGTAATTTCACTGTATACAAGTTGTACAAGTGACAATAACGTATTTCAATTTCAATTGTTGATACCAAACCAGCACAGAGCCTGGTTCACATTAATGGGTCAGTTTAAAAACATCAACACTGATGCATTGGTGCCCTTAGCTGGAACAACTGGACATTATAAGGGCTCTGTCATGGGCAAAGCCCCCCTAGATCCACAAATATTATTGAAAAGCATTGAAAATACTCTATTATCTGAGGTTCTACCCCCGCCCCCCAGCCAAAGCCTGCCCCTGCTGCAATGCCCTCTTTCCCAAGAAAAGCTCAACAACTTTGATTTCTGAGTTTTGGCATGTCAAAGGGTTCTGAGTGCCCTCTACAGGCCAGCCTATCCCAAATTACCCTGGGAGGTTGAGAGAAGGGGTGGAGCAGCCAGCTTCTCTTCTGTTTCCCTGGCAACTGGTTGCTCCAGACCACTGTCTGGAACATAAGAACACCAGGAGAGCCCTGATGGATCAGCCCAACGACCCATCTAGTCCAGCATCCTGTTCTCATAATGGTCATCTGGACACCTGCACTCTCCACATTCACAGAAAGTGATATGCAGAAGCATAATGTCTCCAGACATAGAAGGAGAACATAACCATTTTGACTAGTAGCCACTGGCAGCTTCTAAATTGGTGGCCATTTTTATTTTAATTTTTTATTTTAGAGTGAATTCCATAGTTGGCTTTAAAGCTGGAAGGCTTTTTGATTCAATCAGTGGTGGATAAGGCTACCTATGGCTACCAGCCATTATGGCTATGTTCTCCCCATACTGTCAGAGGCATTATGGCCCTGATACCACACATTTTTGTATGTCCCCCCCCCAATATTTGCATTTTGATGTACAGTTTCCTCTAACATATGCTTTTTCTGTACCTATTACTTGGCTGGAGAACTGCATTGCAAAATCTGGAAAACTGAATTTCAAAGGAAGGCTGTGTTGTGGTTCATGTAATGGTTCAATGAAGAAGAAATAATTATTCAGTTGCATTTAATGGCAAACCTACCTTTAAATGTCATTCATTGGAGTTTTTAAAAGCAGAGGTTTGGTGGCCACCTGTCATGGATGCTTTTAACTGAGATTCCTGCATTGCAGCAGGTTGGAGTAGATAACCCTCAGGGCCCCTTCCAAATCTACAAACTCCATATCTAAATCTTATATACACTTTTGTTTTGCTGCATTTATGAAATTCTCCATCACTTTTGAACACTGAATCTGTTTCTTTGTATATCCATTGTTTTTATGTATATATTGAAAACCACCTAGGGAACTTGGGCCACATTCACACAATACATTAAAAATACTATGATACCTCTTTAAACAGGCATGGCTCCTCCCAAAGACATCTGAGACCTGTAGTTTGTTAAGAGTGTTAAGAGTTGTTAGGGGTGCTTGGACATCAAACTTTAAAATGCAGGACCATACCTGGAAAGAGTGGAGGAAAGGTAAGTGTGGATAAGCTCAAAGCTACAATTCCCAGAATGGTTCATCAATCAATTCCTCTTCATAGGCAAATCTGGAAATTGTAGCTCTAGAGAGGGAACTCCTAGCAACACTTGGAACCTTTAACAAGGTGCCAATTCCCAATTTGGGGGAAACCATGACTGCTTAAAGTGATATCATAGTGCTTTACATGCATGATGTGAATGTAGTCATTCATTCATAAATACTTTCTTTAAGTTGTGTAAAACAACACCACTGCAATAAATTCAATTTGGTTCTCATTTCATTGTGAACATACCTACTTTATATTTCTTGGAAAAGGATGTGAACACACATACATGCTTCAAAAATTGCACTTCTCTGAATTTTAAGTTGCAGTTTGCCTACCAAAAAAAGTATCCAGAATTGCATATGTTAGGAGAAAGTGTGCATATAGTGCATATATTATGGGAAATCACAAATGTATTAGAGGAAATAGCTTATAGAAATGCATGTTTTGAGCTACACTGCATATAAAAAATGTGCAGATTAGAAAAGTTGTGGGGTTTTTTTAATTGTCACACATTGATTTGGATCTGTGGTGAACTGAATTTAAGAGTCAGACAGGGAGAGAAACTGAAATTGACAGATATACCCATCTTTAGATATCACTTGCTGTTCTTTTCCATTTGGGGGGAAACACAGATACTGGAGAGTCGCATAGGGGCAATTTTGTTTGCAGAAAATAACCAAGAAGGGCTCTAAATGCTGGTCCTCCAAATATTGTTGAACTGCAACTTCCTTTATCTCCAGCCAACATGCCCAATGACCAGGGATGATATAGCCCAGTCGCTAAAAGACCTGTTTTCTTTCTCACTGCATTGAGCACTGGCTGTGAGTTTCCTCCTCTGTGGTCCCAATGTTACCCCTTGTAGAACACAGCAGGAAGGAGGAGGATATGGGCAAAATTAAAATTACTTTGCTCAACCTCTCATTGGTTCTCTGCTGTCTGCCCTACCAGTCCCAATGGGCACCTGCCACCACTGAAGATGCCTAGTAGTTTAGCCCTTAGCTGGGGCAAAAATACAGGCCACAGAGAGCTGGGAACTTATCTCGACCCTGCTGATACCCGTGCTTTTAGCTACAGATTGCAAGCTGCCCTTCCTTGGACCTTCCAGGGCACTACTGGATGTGACCTTTGGTTGGGAATATTATTGCCGTTATAACCCAAGGTTGTGTACTTGTGGCCCTTTACGTCTGCAACTTCCATCACCACCCCTGTCATGGACTCATTGGATGCAGAGGAATGGTAAGAGGAAGCAGCTGGAGAACCACCAAGGGAAGAAGGCTCAGAGCCTAGAGAGTGGTGGTGGGACAACGACAAGTGGTTGGAGAGAGAAGAGTGGAAAGAGGAGTCAGCAGCTGAAGGAGTAACAGGGCTTAGTGAGACAGAGGGGTCTGTGGCAGAGGGAAGTCCAGAATCCAAGGCAGAAGCTGGCAAGTGTCAGAAGGGAGGTCAAAAAACAGAGATGAGTCTGCTTGGTGAGGGTGTCTGCCCCTCCTGCTGTGACAAGCTCCCCTCCATCCTGTCTCCTAGAACCAGGAGAGGCATGCAATGGGCAGAGGAGAGACTGGCCACATACCAGCACAGTCTCTGATTGCTTGGGGAAAGCCCTAGAGAGAAGGAGACATAGGCAGATGTGAGGAAGCAGGGACCTTTGGTCTCAGCAACTGATTTCACAGAAATCGGTTTTCTATGAAACCGATTCCATAGAATTCCATAGAAATTTCCACGGGGAACGAGCTGCTGTGCTCATTAGGCCTGACACTCAGCCAAGTCTGTGGAGATTGTGTTTTTGCTACTAAAGAGTTAATTCCAACCTTGAGCTAAATGATGTACTGTCTGACATACTCTGCGACAACCCCTAACCATTGATGATCTTGGGTAGCACTGATAGGAGTTGGAGTTCACAATCTGGAGGGCCACAATTTCCTCATCTCTGCCCTAGTCTCTATAGCCTACAAACTCCATGATGCAGGGATGGGAGACCTGTGGCCATTGGCCCTCAAGATGTTGCTGGGATCCAGCTCCAATAACCACTGATCACTGGCCATGCTGGCTGAGGCTGATGGGAGATGGAGTCCAACAACACCTGAAGGTCCACAGGTTCTCCACCTGTGGTGTTAAAATGTTTACTGAGCTGGGTGGACTAATGGTCTTGATCAATAGAAAGCCAATTCCTATGTTCCTTCCTGTGTCTATCCCAGGTTAGGACCTCCCCATCCTTTTACCCTTTTACCTCCCTATACGCAGGTTCAGGGCCTGTAGAAAATAAGTTTCTATCATCATGACTGGAAGTGGATGCTTTACACAATCCCCTGTAGCTCCATAGCTGACTCCCCCGGCACATCAACCCTTACTAGGACTAAACTGTTGTGATCCAAACAAGCCAGATTCCCAGACAGCTGCACTGACCATATCCCAAATCCCAGCCCCAAACCTTGGATCGGATCGAGCAATATACAGAAGTTCTTTTGTTTGTTGTCCTGTTTGTCTTGTATGCAGCTGCCTCTGGGCTACAAACTTCTCCTCTAACAACTCAAACTGAAAGGGATACAGTATGTACAGCTCAAAAAGACAATGCCCCCCTAACAAACAAATTTCTAGACTTCCCGAAGTGGTTAAAAGACAACATTTTCTGCATATCGTTGTCTCCTCCTCCAAACCCTGTCTTCATCCCTGCTTCTTCTTTCTCTCTGCCTTTCTCTATTTAACTTTTCCCTTTGGAGAGAAGAATAAATTGAGCTGCAAGATTCTCAGACTCTCTGTTTTACTGATCTGTGAACTTCTTCCTTCTCCTGGATGACACATTCAGAGCTGATGAGGTGGGCAGGGTGAGGGATAAATTTTAGAAATGGGGGCCTCCAGCATGAAGCACCGAGGACTCTGCAAAGGCCAAGAAAATGCTTGCAGCACATGGGGCCAAGCAATGTACAGCCTTAGACAGATGCGCTGAGGCAAGAGGGTGGGGTCAAAAGAGTTCCCCCTTCCATCAGTATGGAGGGCAGCCAAACCGGCAGAATGGACCCTTTTCTGGACCTCAACTGTTAGGGAGAGCCCCAGAGGCTGTCTTGGCCATAAAGTAACACACACACACACATGCACACACGCGCGCGCACACGCACACCAGAACACTTCAGCAGCAATCAGAACCCAGGAGACGCAACACTTTTGTCTTAATTCAGAGCATATTTTAGGCTGCAGTTTGTGTGCACACACACATAACCCATGTACTTTTTTTCAAGCCAAGCAAACTGTGTTGGGGAGGGGTGGATGAGAGGGAATTGAATGTGGAGAGGAGTGAAAGTATTGCCCCCAAATGAAATGCTGAAACAGCTAAGTTTGCAAAGGGGGGGGGGGCAGAGAAGTCTCTCACCACCCACATATTTTTAGGAGTCTCATGCTAGCTTTGAAGAAAGGGTAGGTTTGGCAGCCCCCAAATGCATCAGCAAAAGTGGGGATGAAAGAAGGCACAGGTTTGGCAAAATTCTGCATGTGCTCATTTATAGGTGAAAATTTAGAAATAATGCAGGCAATTTAAATAGAACTCTGCAGTACACAACAGTGAGAAAGACTTTTGACCAAGTGAACTGTGTGCCACTCCAGTCTGATGTCCAGGTGCAAACTGGATGGGCAGCTTGAAGGACCCTGATGTTCTCTCACTTCTGATGGTAATTTATTTTTAAATCAGATGAACTAAGCAGGTATGGGAAACCTTTGGCCTACAAAACATTGCTGTGCGACAATGCCCATCATCCTTGGCACTTGGCCATGCTTGGTGGGGCTCATGCGAGCTGTAGTTTAGCAACATCTGGAGGGCCAAAGGTGCCCCACTTCTGAAATAAAGGATGCCTTCAGGGGGGACTGTCTTCTGATGGCCCTACGAAGAGAGGCTAGTCCTCTGTACAGTATGACATACTGTGGTTACCCTAGGGGAGTGGGGGAATGGGGGGGAAACCACTCAAATAATGACAATGGAGAGGAAACAAATATCACCATCCAAAGCTAAATTGAGTTGAAGCTAAATTCCAAGATGATGAAGGAAGGTGCTTTGATTAATAATGTGCCATCATTGTCCATGTCCTTTACGTTGCAACATGCATATAGTGCCTTTAATTTACAAACAAATGCCTTTAATTTACAAGCAAATATTAAGATGGGATATATTTTAATTTTTTTAAAGAACTAATTATAGGTTGTAGCCAACTAAATTTTACCCAGAGTAGACCACTGGAAATTATTTCACCTGATGCAGTCATGTTCATTAATTTCAATGGGTCTACTCAGAGTATGACTAACACTAACACATCTCATTGTTATCCCACTTTTCTTCCAAGAAAGATCATATGCTTCAAGGATAGTCAACACAGTGCTCTCCAGATGTTTCTAGACTCTAATTTCCATAATCACTGGCCATTGGCTATGTTGACTAGGGTTGATGGTAGCTGTAGTGGCTAGCCTTGGCATTCAATGTCTGTCCTCTCCACCCCTCCACATAATTTATCCTCAAAATAACCCTGTGATGTAAATGAGGCTAATAATTCACAGTCACTCAGTCTGTGCCTAACACTAACCACAGCATCACACCAGCTCACAAGAACTTGGTAAGGGTAATTAGGGGAAGATTACATAATTGATATCTAACCACAGGGTTTTTTGGGGGGCTGTCTTTTTATTGAGCAAAGAGCATCCCTGTATAAATAAAGTTTCTTCTTCAGTAAAATGTTTAAAATTCATTTCCTTGAGTAGAAGTGCCAAGACAGAGAACATAGATGTTCTTATATGCAACACCAGGGACAAATATACACTACCAATAGGTTTCACTACTGACATCTAATTACACCATGACTTCAGGGTTTGTGATGAAATTTGTAATTTCACAGCGATCATTTTACATTTCCACAAATGAAAACAATTATCAGTGTCTGTTAACATTATGGCAGACTCTTTCTTTCTTTCTTGTCTGCTTTGTCATTAACATTGACATGAGTGCTATTAAAACAAACATTTTAATCATTTTTAATAACTAGGGATCTTTTCCCAGTTGTTGCATTCCCTTCTGTGCACCTAGGGAAAGATATCAGAGCAAATGGGGTACTACTCCACCAGGCTCAGTCTGTCTTCAGCTAGCCACCATCTCGGCTAGCATCCACCTCCCTGCCTTTTTCCCCACTTACA
The DNA here is from genome assembly GCF_965112155.1 of Podarcis liolepis. Lineage (NCBI taxonomy): Eukaryota > Metazoa > Chordata > Lepidosauria > Squamata > Lacertidae > Podarcis > Podarcis liolepis. The sequence goes on along the minus strand of NC_139570.1, from coordinate 43,576,509 downwards.
ATCAGCCCAGAGGCTCTGGCTATCAGTTTCTTCCTCCTTAGTCTCAGATTTGCACTTGTTGAAGAACTCTGCAGGGTTGAGAAGGGAACAAAATCAGGATTAGTTAGCTCCTTCTGTCATTGGCTCTGACTCCACCAATCATTGACTCTGACTCCACCTACTGTTGGCCTCTCTGTCTACCACATTATCAGTACCAGTGGGCACTAGCCACCACTGCCTGCACTAATACCCATCATAAACTTATTATTATTTGCTTTAGAGGCAGGGGTGCGGAATCGTCAGCCACAGGACTTCATTGTATAGTGCTTAAAAAAGGGATCAACAAGACCTGACAATCTAAGGTCACCTGGTGTCATTGTGATGACAGGTGATATGACACGTGGCTGGCTTCACTTGCCTACCAAATGGCTGAGGGAGATAACAGTTAGTCTCACCAGCCAGATCTGGTTCACCTCTCCTGCTTTAAAGGTATTCATGGCTTGACCCACCTTAGTTACTTACTCATTTTTAAAATTTCTATTCTGCTCTTCCTCCCAAAAGAGCCCAAACAACAAACGAACAAGAAGATACAATTTTTAAAAAATGCAAATATATTTAAAACCTCTAAAATGTAATTAAGAACATCTAAAAATACCTAGGTAGGGGTGGCGCTGTGGTTTAAATCACAGAGGCTCTTGCCGATCAGAAAGTTGGCGGTTCGAATCCCCGCAACGGGGTGAGCTCCTGTTGCTTGGTCCCTGCTCCTGCCAACCTAGCAGTTCGAAAGCATGTCAAAGTGCAAGTAGATAAATAGGTACCACTCCGGCAGGAAGGTAAAAAAGTATTTCCGTGTGCTGCTCTGGTTTGCCAGAACCGGCTTAGTCATGCTGGCCACGTGACACGGAAACTGTCTGCCGACAAACGCCGGCTCCCTCGGCCAGTAAAGCGAGATAAGCGCCGCAACCCCAGAGTCGTCTACAACTGGACTTAACTGTCAGGGGTCCTTTACCTTTACCTTTTTAAAAAATACCTAAAAACAATCACATACCCTCCCATCTGAAAATTTCAAGGTTACTAGGGACAATATTGAATACCTGGATGAATAGTAATGTTTTTAGATTTCTTCTTAAAGTTAACAATGAGGGAGCCAGATGCATGTCACAAGGGAAGACATTCTACAGATAGGGAACCACTACCAAGAAGGCCAGGTCACAGGTCAGTTCCTTGCCACACCACCAAGATACCTTGACCCATATTGCCAGCTAAATTCATGACACCTCTGCCCCTCCACATCTGTCCCTCTCTACTAACCAGAATGTGACTGCCCGTTCTCTCTAGCTGCTCTTCATGACCTGATTAGGAAACATGAGACACTTACAGCTTTATGCTTGGTTATATTATTGGTCTGTATACTTTCAAAGGCAGCAGCCCTCTAGAGCCAACAGCAAAGAATGGTGCTCCTCATCAACTGATACCTGATTCAGAGTTGCCAGGGATTGAAGTTGGGACCTCCTAAAGTTGACAAGCTACCACTAAGCTAGAATTCTCTCTCTGAAAAATGCACAAAGCATCATCTCTGCCTCCAAAGCCCTCTTTAAAAAACCCATAACCCTTTTCACGATGCCTGTGGCTTAGCTCCACAAAGCAGGAGTTCTTTTGAACGTGAGGGCTTCATTACCTTTTGGGAGTGGTAGTTACATGCTAATGGTGGGTGAGGCTAGAGGAAAAGTGGGTGGCGCAAGACAATAAACTTTACAATTGTACAGTAGCCTAGTTTCTACGCCCACTTGCACACCACTCTTTATCTACCATCCAGACAAGCAGGAGGCATGATCACAGTTCAAGGGCTCATTCTCATTGGTCAAAAGCACTCAGGGTGTGCAGCCAGTACAGTGAAGAGTGTAGCCTGCATAGAGAGGTCAGAGAGGCCTGGGGTGCCACATTCAGCCATCAACCCCCGGGCCTGAGGTTCCTCAGTCCTACTTAGCAGGAAATGTTGAGAATTGAACCTGGAACCTTATACATGGAAATTCTTTGATCTCCTGCTGAATGATGACTCATCTAGGCCAGTGTTGTCTCATCTGATCTCCAGAGTAAATCTCCAAAGACTTCGGCAGAGAGGGGACTTTTTCAAAATCTCAGGCAGGAGGACTGAAGGAGCCTCCAGAGAAGAGCCTCTGGGCATGGGAATGAACAATTGTTGTCTAGGTGGATAAACAGTCCTGCTTTCCTATGTTCTTGTATGCCCAGATGGCATAAGCACAGCCTGCTGAAAGTGCTTTCAGGGGTTAGATTTCAGGGAAAGAAGGATTTTCTTTTGCTGGCTTTCCAACACCAAAAGTGCAATTGCCATGGGAAGATGAATGATTGCATCATTTTGCTTCCAGAAATAGCTCTCAGGCCATTAAACACACACACCAAGAAAACAAAATATGCACTGAGGAATTAGTTGAAATGTAAGCTGGGCAAAAAATGTTAAAGCTTCCCAAGATACCAACCCAAAGCCAAAGTGTGAAGGTGGCTTCGTTTGTTATAAAAAATCGGGGGAAGAATGCATTTGTAAGGCTGGTCTCTAAAATGTCCACATCTTATGATTGCACAGCTGGGTTTTTGAGTATGAAAGCAAAAATAAAATAAAAAGTACAATTGAAGGAAGGAAGGAAGGAAGGAAGGAAGGAAGGAAGGAAGGAACTGGGGTGGGCGGGGAGGAAGTGTATGGAATCACAGATTAATTTCTGAAAGCAAGTCCCTCTCTTTACTTAAGCCAAAGTTGGCAAGCCTTTGACACTGCAGATGTTGTTGACCTACAAGTTCCACCAGCCCCTGCCCATAGGCCATGCTGGCTAGGGCTGATGGGAGCTGGAGTCCAAGAATTTCTCTTGCAACATAGGCTTCCTACCCTTGTTTTATATTGAAATAATAATACTTTAATATGAACATTACTACTAACAATTTGTAATATGAAGTTAAACAAAGTTAGTAAGAAGGAAAAGAGGACAGTGAAGAATGTGAAGGAAAACATTATAGTGTTTCTCCATAGAACAAAAGTGGGGTGAACCTTTGGCTCTTTAGATGTTGATGGACTACACCTCCCATTGATCATTGGCCATGCTGGCTGGGGTCTGGAACCTATCCAAGGGTTTTGGAACTTATCCAAGAGTTTTGGAACTTCCAAGATTTAGAAGTGGCTGTGAAGTAACCCATGGCCTACATCCATCTATCATCTATCTATCTATCTATCTATCTATCTATCTATCTATCTATCATCTATCATCTATCATCTATCATCTATCATCTATCATCTATCATCTATCATCTATCATCTATCATCTATCATCTATCATCTATCATCTATCATCTATCATCTATCTATCTAACATCTAGTGTGGGAAAATGAACCCCTCAGGATGTTACTGAACTACAACTCCCATATGCCCCAGAAAGAAGGGCCAATGGGTAGGGATTATGGAAGCTGTAGTTCAGCAATATATGGAGGGCCCAAGGTTCCCCATCTCTTATCTGTTAGGTTGAAATTGACACTTCTAATTTGCCACTTTGTACATAGGGGGAAACTGCAGACAGGCATTTGTGGGGGGGGGGGCATGAATCAACCCGAATTGACCATTCACATTGCATATTGGTTTAGTAAAGGTGGTTGGGAATTTACAGAGAGCTTTGTGGTTGGGATGAGCAGTCTTGGGGCTTTTTTTAAAAAAGGAGGGACCATGCAGCCCCCACCCTCTGCAAGAAAAACCTTCCAACCACTTCATCTACTCAAAAAATTCTACTCTCTTGCAAACTTTGGTGAAATTCAGTCTTTGAGAACATTTCTCTCTCTTTCTGCCACTGTCTGCATTTAAAACAGCATCGTGCCACTTTGAATAGGCTCAGCTTCCCTACAGAATCCTGGGACCTGTAGTTTGTTTAGGGTGCTGTGAGGAGTCTGGGGGGCTTAGGAGACACCCCTGTCACCCTCATAGAGCTACAATTTCAGAGTTTGCTGGCAAGAGGGATTGATTGTCTAACCACTCTGAGAACTGTAGGGGAATAAGAGTCTCTTAACAACTCAGTGGTCTGATAACTGCTTTGAATGTATAGCACAAATGGGGCCTTACTTCCCCCACTAGAGGTCAATGGACAAAATAAGCTGCATTGAAAGGTTTGTCCTAACTCTAGCACTTGTTTAGTATTAAGAGTACAATATAAACCTCAAAAGCCACAGCACAGGAACCATCAGGCTGTGCACTCTGGGTTATCTGAATGATTTTGTGCCCTTAAATGCCCTTAAATACATGCACACAGGAAACAAGAGCTTAAATCAAAGTAAGTTATACTCAGAATAGTCCTGCTGAAATTCACTGACATAGTTAGAGCAATATATGTAAATTCTAGTGGGCCTAGTCTTAGCAGGACTAATGTTGGATGCAACCCAAGATGTTGGATGCAGAAAAGGGATGTTCTCTGGTAAATCAGGTAAATTCTCTGGTAATTTGGTAAATCTTGGAAATTCTGCGGTAAATTAGGTTGGGTTTTTTTAAGGGTCTGTCAGGATCTCAGGAAGGCTTTCCAAGCTCTGCTAACTAATATCTTTCTAGCTAGAGATTGTAGAAATAGAACATGGTGCATGTAAGGCAAGGATGGGGAACCTCTGGCCTGCCATTCCCATTGGCCTGCAATTCCCATTGGCCCTGCCCATTGACCACACACAGTGTTCCCTCAGGACAGAGGAAGAACCATTTTGTAACAGCCCAAAAAATCCATCTAATCGAGCATCTTGTTGTCCCTATTAGAAGCCCACAAGCAGGATCTGCAATAACACTCTATGCACTTGCATTTCCCAGAAGCTGGTATTCTCATGCATACTGCCTCTGATACTGGTAAAACATATCCACTGTGGCTGATAGCTTTATTCCTCATGAATGTGTCTGTTGGCATCTGTCTGTCTCGAGAGACAATGGTGTGTGCCTCCGGGGGTGACAATCACAGCGGCCACTATGGCTGCAGAGAACAGTAACACATAATTGCTGTCTCCCACGTTGTTTTTGTTGCCCTCTCTGGGGTGCAATCCTAGGCAGCATGTTTGGAGATTCTGGGCTGCTGAGATGACAAGACCCTGCTCTCAGCCTTGCTGATATGGTCCAAAGGAAAGGAAAGCAATACATTTGGCACCAGCTTGGCTGGAAGGAGTTGCCGGAAGGAGGCATACCAGATGCCAGCCAACTGCCATAGGGATTCCAATCCAGATTTGTGTAGGGTTTACTCCTTAGCCTTTTCATCTCCTGAAGATGTCCCACAAGGCAGCAGGTACAGATTTTTCCTCAGGGTTTACTCTCAAAGCCTTTCTCATGAATGTGTATAACCACAAAGCCGAGGAGGTTTAGGATCAGAGTTTTCCTTCTCCTATATGGAGAAGCCCACCTGCTCCTCACTTCCTTCTACAGCATGAGGAGAAACCATGTTCTTGAATCTGTCTAATCCTCTTTTACAGCCAGTCAAGGTGGTGGCCATCGTTACTAATTCTATTGGAATCAAATGTTTGTTTGTTTCTCCTGAGTCTTTCAGCATTCAGCTTCTTTGGATGACAAGGGGTGCCATCTAGGGGGGCTGGGGTCCGCAAAAATTTCAAGGAGGGTACCAGGCCCCATCAAAATTCCACTGCAGCCATGCATGAATGCCATGGGGCATGCTTGCGTCACATGCACAAGTCGCATGACATGTGCATGACACATCAGAACGCCCTGCAGCATGCACAAGTGACATCAGTGCCGCTCCTTGCATTTTCTCTTAACTAAAAAGCCCCAAACGTGTAACCTTTCCTCACAGAGGAATTTCTCTAGCACCTTGATCATTTTGGTTGCCCCTATCTGAAGCTTTTTCAGCTGTGCAACATCCTTCTTAGGGTGAGGTGATCAGAACTGTATGCAGCATTCCACAATTCTAACCCTGAGCCATGGCTTTCCACAAGTTATAGGCCTATCTGGCCTATCTCCACTAGCTGTTAAGTGCTAATATGACACCTAGGCTGTTCTTGAGCTGTTTTTGCACCAAGCAGCGGTTGGGACCCAATTGTCCAAAAAGACCCCTTCTAAATCCCTCCATGATTGTCAGTTGCTCTTCAGAGTAAAGAAACAGGGAAGTTTGAGCAGATTTAACAGAGTTACAAGTCTGGCCTTGCTCAGAAGACACAGATTATGTAAGCCTCCAGAGATGAAGGCCTACAAACAGATTCAACATCTGTGCATGACTCTTTCTGTGTGTGCGTGTGTACATGCAGACCCAGCACCACAAAAGGCAATTTTCAAAGTCTCGTTTGCTCAGCGTATGCGTTCTACGTGCAAATATCTCCCACAAAAAAGTACAGTTCCCCACAACAGGGCCCAAGGTATAGCATGGGTTGCCAGATGTTGCGTCTGTAGAGTGGGGGTGGGTAACACTACTGCATCAGCAAGTGCTGCAGTTGATAGATGCGAGACAGGAGCATCATACAGTTGTACACATAATCACAAACAAGAAGATACGGAGCTGCACACTTGCTACTGAGGGTCAAGAAAGGTGAGCTCCTAGTTACCTGGGATCAAGGAATCAATTAAGTATCAACTAAGTTTTACTCAGAGCAGACCCACCAAAATCAAAAAGCATAACTGAGTTTATTCCATTAATTTCAGTAGGTCCATTCAGAGTAAACTTTTGTTGACTACTGCCCTAGAGTTTGAGAAGGCCTTGTAGACCATCAACTCCCAATTTGATGGTGGAAACTAGAGAATCCTCAAAAGACACTAATTTAGCATTTGTCCGAAGACCTCTATAGAATATTCCACCGGTCCTCTTAGTCAAGTAAGGGAACCTCAGGCCCAGATCCCAAATACAGTCCTCTTGGCCTCTTTATCAGTTTGGTTTTTTATTTTTGTTTTTGGATCTCCCCAGGCCACACCCTTTACTGGCTTCACACCCTCCCTGAGTACCTTGCCTGTCTTGAATCTGCCCTTGAATCCTGATAAAGACTCATTTGCCTAGAACAGGAACAGAGAAGGTATGTTAGTGTGTGCAAAAACTAGTCTACTGCACAAAGGTAAAATTCACATTCATTGCTCTGCCCACTTTTGCCTCTGGCCCTGCCCCCCCCGGGCTGTGGCCCCCATAAGGTTGGCAAGATAAGAATGTGGCCCCGGAGCTGAAAATGGTTCCCTACACCTATACTTGGTAAAGGTCTGCTTTGTTGAACTGCTCTTACTATTGAAGATGTTTAGCATCTTTTTGACTATGGCGAAGATCTTACAGAGGTAATGAGCCTGCCCCTGGGCTGTATCATTTCCTGGGCAGATGGATGGAGACACACACAACTGAATGCTGCTCCATGATAACAAAGGCATAAAATCAATGCACATTAAAACAACAACAATGATAATGTCAGGGAGAAAATTTCAGTCTAGCCTTCTCCATGACCAATGGTGACTGTTGCCCACTGGGACTGGTAGGGCAATGAGCAAAGAGGCCAACAGTAGGTGGTGCCAGAGCCAATGGAAGGCAGAGCCAGCTCATTCTAGTTCTATAATGGCAGCACTGAGGGCTCATCCACACTTTCACTTGACCCCTATTTTGATAATATTTTGTACATTGCTGATTATTCCCCCTGGGTCTGAGAACTTCTCTGCAGCTGTGCCTTGCAAAAAACCAATCTTACCAACTTCAAATGTTGTTATCTATCATTAAGGATCAGGCACATGTACTATAAAACAAAGAACTTTATTTACTCCTAACTCTCTGGCCCTCCTGCTGCCTCCACATGCTTTTTGTGCTGAATCACTTTCTGGTAGCTGCTCCCTTAACCAGTGCCTTCCCTCTGTGTCACTAAGTTTCTCTTCCTGACCATTGTCCTAAGCTCTTACTTAGTTCCACATACATTAACCGTTCCTTTTATAACTTTAATAAAAACGAAACAAGAACAAAAAACTGGCTATTAAGTTGACTATATAGTTTCAAAAGTCTGTGTGCCCACTTGAATTTAGACAGAGTCTCAGGCAGTGGTATTTTTCTAGAAAAAAATAGGTGCAAGAACTCACCATGAACACCTCCCTTGTTCTCCTGTAAAGGCAATGGCACCCACCTGAGAGGTGCCGGAACCGAGTTCCCTCAAGTTCTGGCTTGAAAAAAGCCATGGTCTTAGATGATGGGGTTTCTATACTAGTTAACCTGTCAGAGTCTTTATCTGTTTTGCTGCAGGTGACATAATTATTTCCCGGCGGTGATTGCAATATGTGGTATCCAAACAGGATTGAGGTGAGTGTGAGCAGTAGCGGACCTTGGGCTCTCAAATTTCAGTGTGAAGCCAAAACTTCGACACACCACCGTTCTAAGTCTTAGTTGCAGCATCCCCTATGGAGCCCCTGAGACGCTGCGCCCGGTGTGACTGAATCAGTCATGCTCCCCTAAATCCACCTCTGGTGTGAGCTGTCATTCACTTGTGCAGGAGAAGCTGGGCACTCTCCAGGATATGGGTTTTCACTATTACTATGGCTCTTCTGGCTCCTGAAGATGCCTCTCCTCCATCATCCATCAGTTCTGAGTCTATGGGCTGCCCCTTAACCCATGGCTTCCTTCTATGTCACTAAGTTTCTGTCCTAACCCTCTTACTTAGTTCTATATACACTGATACATTACTCATTACTCATCTGAGGCTCATTTAAGCAAAATATCCCTTTGAATTTTCTGTGCACCTGAGAAGATCCAATTCAGCAGGTAAGATTGGATTTTCACAAGGCACAGCTGTGGAACAACAGTTAAAATGCTCAAACCCTGAATAATTATTCGCTACACAATATGAGCAAAATACAGGTCAAGTGAAAGGGTGGATAAGTCCTGAGACTTACACCCCCTGTACGCAAGTAAGGTAGGCAGATGGAGATGCCTGAAGGCAGACCTGAGGTTGATGGGGCAGCTCTCCATTTGCCCTAACAGTCCAGCCTCCACAGTGGACCATGGCGCACTATCAAAGTGCGCAGGAATTGGTTTGTCTGTCTTAGAGAGAAGTGGAGGTGTGCACCTAGGTGTTAGACCAGATGTTCTGATTAAAACCAACTGCTTCATTCCCAGGAACTGGAAGGCTAGATTGTGAAATATCTTTACCTGAGGCCTTGGAAATCAGTTGCTAGTAACTGTAGCTGGACTGGGCCAGACAGGACAATGCTTTGACTGAAAATCAGGCATCTCATTATGCATCCCTCAAGATTTTCCCTCCGAAGCGTTTGGCACGTGCAACATGTTCTGCAAACTATAATGGTAAAGGGTGCCAGAGCATCATCTGTGGGGGCAACATCTGGCAACATAGCAGTCTTTAGGAGGGCTGTACTTTTAAAACATGTGGTATTTGCACGTAAAATTCATATGCTGAGCAAATGAAAATCCAAATTTGGACTTCACAGGGCTCTTCACAGGCAGACTCCTATGTCTTTTACTAGCAACATTATAGGTTACTGCAGTTTTCTGACTACCGATACTAATTTTTTTATTTAAAACACTAAGTTTGCAATCTTATTAGGCATGGGCAAAACTGTTAGTTTCAGTTTCGCTCAGTTTCTCAGTTTTCCACATTTTTATTTTTTTAAATTATCATGAAAATTTATCAGCATTTCAGTACTATTTTCTCTTAATTTGCAATTTTTGTATACAATTTCCCCATACATACTCATTTCTGCAAAGCAGATTTTGCTAATATGATATGTTTTTGCATGCTATTAATATTAATAGAGGGTTGTAGTGGTGGGAAGCCCCAACAGCAAACTTAAAGCAAGCTCCATGTAGGGGTGGAGGGTTTGACTTGGTTAAGAAAAGGGAGGGAAAGAATCTGCCCTTCGCAATTACATCTTTCTTCATTTTCGTCTGATTTTGAACCTCTTCCTTTAGAAGATAAATACCAGCAGCTGGAGCCTTGTTAAGTAAAATCATAATCAAAGTCTCTTGTATATAAACTGAACTTTTGGAATAATGAATTGATGTCAAACTTTTCTGTGTGGGAGAGATGTGGGGGAACAGGGCTGGGATGGGGGATATGCTGTATCTCCCTACCACTTTCCCCCTGTGTGTATGTTTTATTTAATAAGTTCAAAAGCCAAGCCTTCAAGATATGCACAGGCATGTCTGAACATGCCTGAACTTGCCCGGAGTGGATAAAAGCCATAGAAACAACTGACTCCTCTTATTTAAGGCAAGAGTTAGCTGTACTGTGTAAACTGGAGTGGTGATATCAGAGGAAATGAAAGTTTAAATACAGGGTGGGGTGTCAGAGTGCTTCTAAATCAGTAAAGAGGCTTACATTTTGCTACCTACAGTGATACAGCCCTAACACCATCACTAGATCTAATGGCATCGCTTCCCCCCTCCCCAGAGTTTCTCTGGACATTTTTTTTTTGGGGGGGGGAGGTTATTCCGTAACATGTCATTGATTCAATAATAGGGCATTAGTGGTGAATTTATACTGGTGCATCCACATCATTCCACTTTGTTAGTTATTCTGAGATGCTTCCCCAGTGTTATTTATTGTGGTCATGCACATCAAAAGCAGGACAACATACACACCAGGAACATTTGTGGTGTTATAAGTTACAGGATTGCAGTAGGAAGTCATGGCATACATGCCGCCTGCAACTTGTGTGACTATAAGGCATTGTGTCCAGCAATGGCTACTAGCCACAATGGCTATATTCTACACCCGCTGTTGGAGGGAGTATGCCTCTGAATTCAAATTGCTTATTTTACCTCCACTTCACAGGTGGGGAGATGTCAGGGAATGGTCTGAAGATGAGTACTGGGGAATGCATTCAATGGCAGACCAGCTTCTCTCCGATGGAAGAATCGCCCCCCTTGCCCACAATGTATTCAGAAGCGGAGAGAGAGGCAGAAACTGAACAGCTTTGAGGGGAGTTACCCAGTTATGAGATAATGACAACAGAACCAGAAGGGAGGCAGCAGCTAGCTGAGACATCTCTTCAGAGCGTGGAGGACCTCCCCTTCCCTTGGACTCAGAGGTCTGAACGTATCAGAGAACAATGGAGTCAGAGGGAGGGAGGAACTTCCTGTTGGTGCTCAAAATGCTGCGGAAGTCGGAAGGATGATTAGACCAGGCAACCATTCTCATTGCAGACAGCTGTGTATTTGTGCTTGCAACATGACGCTGCAATAAAGGGACTATAAATCTATGAACTGCTTGTTAATTCTTACCTGTGAAGTTACCGAAGGGAGGGAAGGACTCCCCATGCTTGACAGGAGAGCACTGTTGCACTCAAGTTCTGCTTGTAGGGTTCCCAAAGGTATCTGGTTCGCCATGGTGAGGACAGGATGCTAGACTAGATGGCTTTTGGCCTAATCTAACAGAGTTCTTCTTCTGTTCTTAGGGTGACTTCTGGAAGACATGCCTCAGCCTTTATCTCATTAAGCCTTATTTGAAGCCAACAAAACTTCAGGACTGTCTATGTAAGTTTTATTAAAGGCCGTTTTCAAAGCAGCAGGAATGCCGGTACACTTCACGTACAGATATCACATATTGCACAGCTATTTTAGCTATTGCTCTCTGTGAGAGAGAGAGAGAGAGGGAGGGAGGGAGGGAAAGAAACATAGGCCATAATTCTATATCCGGTGAAGCAACTTTTTGGAGGCAGCGATGACACCAAATTTCTATATACACACATATATAAATAAAAAAAATGTTGAAGGTGTGATTATATATAACTGCCCTGAAACCATCACGAGAAGAAATAATCATGAAAGCACAATAAAAAGAACACCTGGAGAGCCCTATCACATGAATTCACCATCTGCCAAAGGGGATTAGGATAGTTCATACAACAGTTTTATCCCACACTTCCTGCTGCATTTTTCCATCATCTTCCTTATCAATTTTTATATTATGATGATTATTGTTATGATTATTATGCTGTATTTTTGTGCAAGATCTCCCAGACAATCTTAACTGTGCAAGCTTCATTTGCTGGTGTGTAACTGAATTCCACCTGAAAATAGTTACAGTGTTGAAAAATATGTAAAGCCTGTGGACCCTCTGGACCAAGACTGAACCATCTAAATTGTTGAAGGGCAGAACATGATCCATAGCAAGGGTCCATGGTGCACTCCATGGTGAAACTACAGCTCTCACTATCCCTATGATTGACAATGGTGGCTGAGGTCGATGGGAATTGTGGTTCACCAACATCTGGAGGGCACCATGTTGGCTACCCTTGATCTATAAGAAGAGACCTCTTGTCCACTTGTTGGAGAAAGCGCCAGTAGAGCTGAGTCACAGCCTGCAAGCCCAACATACGTATATATATTATTTTATGGTTCATTATTGTTTATATTTTAAATTAGGTATGTATGATGGCAATAAAATCTTTTAAGTGCTTACGTCCTCTAAAGGTCTTAATATAGTCCTAGGTCAACTATTTGTGTACACAGATAGTACATTCACTGAATATAATGTGTGGACACCCTGTTGTGTCATGGTTTTCAAGAGAGCAGAGTTCTGAAGTAAAAGTGACAGGAAACAGAGAGAAAGACTGCAGTGGCTGGGAAGGAGAGAGGTAAGGTAAGAATTGTATAAACCTTGAGCTTTTGAATGCCTTAATTCCATTATTATCCTTCTCTTCTTTCTTTCTTTCTTTCTTTCTTTCTTTCTTTCTTTCTTTCTTTCTTTCTTTCTTTCTTTCTTTCTTTTAAAGCTTTGTTGACTTCAGTAGTTCTAAGATGAGTTAAGCTCATAGCCCTCAAAGCACTTACTCACGAGTTGTCCTGTCAATTCCACAATTAAGTCATCTGCATTAAGTGGCTTTAGGACTGCTGCCAAGCTGAGGCAATAGCTCCCTGCTGGATATGAAAAATAGAGGAGATCAAATATGTAAACCTTTTCCCACTCAAGCTACTTTGATGAACAGGCTGTAACTTTGACTAAAGGCCTTCTGTATTTACAGTTGGCTAATGACCTGTATAAACAAAGCATCTGTATGCTAATTGTGCTAGTCACACAAAACTGTTTTGCTTAGAGAGTCTTGTAAAGAATTCCTTGCGGCTTGATTATCAGCACTGTAGACTGGAAAATGCCACAGGTGGAAAACTGGGGGGGCCAGTGGCATGACTGGTGCCCACTGGGACTGGTCGGGGAAGGCAAGGAAACTAGCAGCAGGTGGAACTGTAGCGAATGACAGGCAGAGCCAGCTAATTCTAGCTCTGTTCTACAAGGGCAATCTTGGGATTAAGGAGGAAGAAGTTGACAGGCAGTGCCATCCCTCCAGTGGTTGCAAGTAAGAAGGCAGGTAATGCTGGTGGGGCAGTGCCCCATTCACTCTAACAGAGAACCTTTCACTGTGGGAGACCTGCCATAGGATTTCTTTGTGAATCCTTTTCTTGCTGTGTATATGCCTATTTTATTGCTATGACTGTATTAGAACATGTTTCACTGAGTGGGGATATGATAGCAGTCTTTATATATCTGAAGGGCTGTCACAAGGAAGATGGAACAAGCTTGTCTTCTGCTGCTCCAGAGGATAGTACCTGTACCAATGGATTTGAATTACAAGAAAGGTGATTCTGACTAAACATTAGGAAGAACTTTCTGGTGGTAAGAGCAGTTCGAGAATGGAATGGGCCATGTTGGAAGGTGGTGGGCTCTCCTTCATTGGAGGATTGTAAAAAAAGAAGTTGGATGGCCACCTATCAGGAATTATTCAGATGCAATTCCTGAATTGCAGGGGTGAACTAGATGGCCCCTGGTGTCCCTTCCAACTCTACTGTTCTATGATGTATATTTATCTTATAAGTTTCATTATATGTTTTTGGCACTAGGACAGAGGGCGGGCATTCATGTGAATAAGGAATGGGCCGCCCAGATTGGGCCTGACTCTCAGGAACCTACGGGTATCACAAACAGGGCAAGAGCCATTGTATGGCGAAGGGGCCAGCATTAGGGTTGTGCCCCTCAACAGTTTTGGAAGAACTAATCAGTTTCGGAAGAACGTATTCTGAGCTTCAGAAAATGCCATGGAAATTTATATGCTTAATACTCAATCCAGCATGGGGCGATGATGCTGCGCCCCCAGCGCACTCGCCAATACACAGGGCCCCAAGGAAGGCCAAAGAATATGCAGCTTGGAATAACTGGACTTCAAAACTGGACCAACAAATACTGCACAACTTGCCCCAAATCAGCTGCAAAGTCTTGACAGTAATAGACTTTCTTGTGTCTGGCAACACCAGGTGCACATGACGCCAGCCAGTGATTAGCTTTTTTATGTGAAAGGTATTACAGGGATCAGGTATCCAAAGACGTTTGCTAAAATAAGAGATAGCCGCCCTGTGGAGGCTCATGGTGTTGATTGTCAAGCCTTTCCATTTAACGAAAACCAGGTGTTTTAGAACGTCAGATTCCATAGCGGAATGCCTGTGAGATGAGCAGAACTGGGCTCTGAACCCTTCAAAGGATGACCATGCTCTTGTGTAAGCCCGCATTGTGGAGGGTGCAAGGACCTGCAATAGTCCCTGTGTCACTTCTCTTGTTCAATTTCCCAAGGCTCCTTCAGGAAGGCATCTGGTAGCTGGGAAGCCTGGGGTGCCAGGTCGCAAAAATGTTCCATCTGGAAACAAGACAAGGCATCCACAATGACATTATTAAGGCCAGGAACAAACATAGCTAAGAAGGAAATGTTACCTCGAAGGCATTCTAACACAGAGGCAAAGCACCCGGATAACTTGTTCCAGTTTGGTTGACTGCTTGGCTATTATTTTTACCACTATCTGGTTGTCAGACCAGAAACAAACCCTGTTGTTCTTGAACTGATGGCCCAAGTGTGACTAAAATTGGGGGGGGGGGGGACTCAAGAAAAGTTAGATCATGTGTGATGTCTCCAGAATGCCACAATGCTTGCCATGGATGGGCACACTAGTGGCCCCTGAAGTAGACTCCAAAACCGCAGTGAGCGGAGGCATCAGAGTGTGATTAATGACTCCTGCCAAAATGAGCCCAATAATTATTGAGGAACGTCAACCATATCTTGAGATCCTCTTTTATGCTGTGTGTCACCCTAATATGATGGTGAGGAACAACTCCCCCCGCCATGAGATGCGCAAGAGAGGCACAGAAAGCTCTACCAGGCCAATGACCTAACATGTAAAATTGAGGTGCCCTAGAAGGGACTGCACCTGACACAGGGTGGTCTTTTTGAGAGAAATCATGGAATTTAACAAACACCTAAGAGTATCTAACTTAGCTTGTGGTAAACGAGATGTTTAGGCTCAATGCCCAAGTATGACAAATTGCTGGCCAGACCCTCTATTTTTTCTGCTGATAAGGGTATGCCAAAATCGGTAGCAATTTTGATAAATGAAGCTAATGCCCCAGAGCAAGCATCTGAGTCCGGAGGACCCATTATCTAGCAGTCATCCAAGTACTGAATAACATAGGGGCAGCCTGACTTTACCTTCATAGCCCAGTCAACAAATGTGCTAAAAGTCTCAAAGTTGGCACACACTATGGAACAATCCATGGGCACGGCCTTGTCAAAATACCACTGATCCTGAAACTTGAAACCCAGCAACCAGAAGTCATCCAGGTGAACCGGGAGTAGTCTGCGGAATGCAGATTCAATGTCACAATTTGCCAAGATGGCGCCAGGGCCACACTCTTTAATTTATTTGATTGCATGATCCAATGATGCATATTTAACAGAACACTTCTCTTGCGAGATGATGTTGTTTACTGAACCACCTTTTGGGTAAGAATCATGCGGAATTCACCCAGGACCTTTTGGGGTATAATCCTGAGGAGTGACACTATAAATTTGTTAAAAGGCGGATTTGGAAACAGATCTGTGACCCTGCCAAGGTCGCACTCCTTTTCAGTCTTCTTCTGAGTGATGTGTAGCATTTCCCTCACTGACTTCTGATTTGGTGGGTTAGTCGTAATCAGAGTACTTTCCGCTGGGATATGAAAGCCTTCACGAAATCTCTCTTCCAGGTATCTCACCGCCTTCCTGCTGGGGTATACGCGCCAGAGAGGTAACATAGCTGCAAGAGAGACTGGGGAGGGGGCTAGGGAGAAAAGCATGTCATTTTTGAGCAGATCCTTTTGCTGACTAGGAACCCAAAGTACCAGCAGCCACTCTAAACCCCTTCTCTCCTGAGGTGAGTCCTGAGTTCCAGAAGCTATGAAAAGAGGTCCTGGCATGAAAACATTTAGAACAGGGATGTGAACCACCACAGCACTCACATTCATGAGGTCTCCGCAGCAACCAAAGGGAGGGGAGGGGAGAAGCAATGGCCACCGAACGGCATGGATTCGGGAAGATGGCCACCACTCGGACCTGGTGAGCTGGCATTATTGATATGTCATTGGGATCTAAATATTCTGAGCAGGTATGAATAGTATCGTATTTATTATTAACATTAGAAAGAGACCACACATTTATTTTATATCCCATGTATAGATTTTTAACTGGTCCAACCCTCATGGGAGGGAGGATTTTTCACTGGGGCCCAAACCCAGGCACTCCCACACACAATTTTTTAAGCAGGACACTCTTTGCATCCTCCTGACGTGTGGCATCCCTTAACAGCTCCTCTTCTCTCCTAATGTCTTTGCAGTGCATCAGGCAAGCTGGGGAGCCATACACAGATTGGCCATGCCAGCTGAGTTCCCTTCACAAAGAGAAAGTGAGAGAAACCAAAACTGAGATCATTTCTTCCCTAGCTGGGACTTCATTCATTTCCTATGGGTCTCCTGAATTACTAAGGTTGTGTTTCCAGTAGATAGCTGGGTGACAGCAATGAATATTATATGGTGGTGGTTCTTCCAAGTCATTGTTCCATTCCAACGTCTTTTTTCTCCCCCCCCCCCCCAGATCATAGAATCTCTTAGTTATTTTCAGTGTAAGACAATGTTGTATCTAGAATAGGATTTAAGGAGAAGAGAGGTGGGAGGTGAGAGTAGTGGAAACGGGGTGGTAAACTTGTATATTATTTTTACTTTTTTTCAAAATTGGTATATGATTTCCAGCAGTTTGTGCCAAAGTGATTCAGTAAATGGACCGGGCTATCAAATAATCCTTTAGCACTTAATACATTTTTTGTGATACCAGAATGATAATGTTTGGTTTAGGGTCTTTATTTTCCCTTATTTTAAAGCATTTATGTAAATCTTGAAAATTAGCATTTCATCTTTTGTATTTAGAGCCCCATCACAATCCGAGGTCCTGAACTAAAGCTTATTTAATTTGTGCATAAATACAGACCTGTATGTTGGTGAAACAGGATAGTTGACAATTAGATATATAATGATTACTTATTGCATTAACAGCCCAGCTTTCCTCTCTGAGGATCTCAAGGGAGCATACACTGTTTTCTCCCCCCCCATCATATTCAATCCCCACAACAACCCTATGAAGTAGGTCAATCTGGGAGGCAGTCACTGGCCCAAGGTCACTACTGCACCAGCACTGGCTATATATAAGAGGAGGAGAGGAGATAGTAACAATAGAGCAACTATAGAAACCAAACAGTTGGAGAACACGTGTTCCTCTCTTTCTCCTTTTCCCAGCTCTTATATTTTTCTCTAAAGGATGCCTATTGGCCTGGCTTTCTGTTTTAAACCAGGCCTGGAGTTTGGGGATCATATCATGTCTACTGAGGTGCAATTGGTGATGTAATGGTTTGACCTTCCCCAGAACCTTGGAAGCTAATGGAGGGTGTGGAGATGGGGAGAAAGAGACAAGATTCTTGTCTGTTGAAAAAGAACAGTCTGTTTCTGTGCTTATGAAGGGCACAGTGTACAACAGTTAAACACTTAAGTGCCATCCATTAAATTTGTAATAATCTCTAGTGGCCAGAGATCCAAGAAATGAATTTTCTGCAATACTCTCTGTTCTTAACACATTGTGATAGGTTAGTAGAAAGCTCTCCAGAGAGCAGACCACAAAGATTAAAATAGATAGGGATGTTTCCAAAATGATCCCAGTTTCTCCTGATGTTGTGGAGTTTTGAATTACCTAGACTTGTTTCCAAAGTGGAAATGATGCATTAAGCAAACCTCCATTTCATTTTTTTTTAAATGAAAAAACTACAAATTTGTTACAGCTGCATTGGGGAACTGGTGGTTCTCCTGATGTTGCTGGACTATAAGTCCCACAGTTCCTGACCAATTACAATTCTGGCTTAGGCTGATGGTACCTGTAGTCAAATAATGTTGATGTGAGACCAATTTGCTGCATCTTTCAATTCATTTGTGCTGGTTTATTCCACACACCCCTCCACTACTGTATCAATCTTCTTGCATCAACTGATGAAACATGTCACCTACCAAATCAAGCAACATGATGGTATGTGCATCGATAACATTTGCACACATTTTTTTATTCGGTATGTGAATCAGTAAAACAGGAATGGGGAACTTGTGGCAGTCCAGCTGCTGGACTCCAGCTCCCATCATCCCCAACCAGTATGATTAATGGTCAGAGATGAAGACCAACATCTAGCAACATCTTGAAGGTGACAGGTTACCCACTCCTGTACTAAAACACTGTACAAAATGAATCTTGATGAGTGATTACCCGTGTGTGTGTGTTTTATTCAGCAAACTAGTAATGTAGGTGTATGTAAATGAGGAGGGAATGATGCAGTGGAATGGAAAACCGTGCATGTGCCAAGTCTGGAATTAATCTTAGAAATTCTCCTATCTGAACTGGAATTTAAGAGGAGAAGAACCCCAGAAGAATAATCAAGGAAAGGAATAGGAGAAACCCACTGGTCCATTGAATTACAAATAAAGCCCCCTGCACCCCCAAGTTTACTGCTCCCTGTACCGATTATATATAGACACAGATCGCTATGGGTTTGGTTGGATTACCCAGAGGGATCTGGCAAGAAGGAGAGTCAGAATTTGTGTTTCCTACAAAGGTCTGAGACCTACCTGACCTTGCTTCTGGAAATGTCCAGGATTTGGGGGTTTCTTTTGGGGTTGGGGTTGGGCTGCTCCACAAGCCCCAGCCGCTGCCAGCCCAAGGAAGGAAAGAGGTGCATGGCTGTGGGTGCTCTGTATGCTTTGACCACTGCTAGCCTGAATCAAGGAAAGAGGCACATGGATACAACTGTGGTGGATCTGTGCGCTCATGCCTACATGCCTCTTTCCCTGGCTCAGGCTGTCCTCTTTTTTGCTCTTTAAGATATGGCAACCCGACATTCATGAGTACCATTAGGCAGTTCTGTCAAGCTATGTGTTTGCCCTCCAGAATCTCTCTAAGTGATGCTAGGTCAGGGCATTACACTGTTAAATCCATCCACCTATCCATGGCAAATCCACAATATGGGCAGGGAACAGTCTTGGCATCTGCCCAAGGATGCCAGGCATTGATGCCACTCGCAGCATGGAGAGCTATGCTTTGGGCTACACAAGCAACAACACTTGGAGAATTTTAGATCACTAGTAGTTATGAACTAGGTCACCAATGTGGCATCTGCACATGTGCCAATGTGCCAACCAATATCTCCTTTGGCACCTGAGAAAGGTCTCAGACAAAAACCGACCTGGGCTGAGAAACAGTTCACTCTTCTGGCTCAATTCCTGCTTCCATTGTCTCAGCCTTTCCTAAATTAAACACACACCTTAAAAAAGAGACAATGAATGTACTTTTGTAAACCAAGAAAATCTTTAATAATATTTTTATTTATTTATTTATTTATTTATTTGGTTATTTGGTTATTTTAAAAGGGCCAGGAAAAAACCCATCAGATGTTCCTTCTAATAAAGCATTGGAAAATGAATCAGAAAATAAAGAACCAGTCATTGTAATATAAAGAAAAAGTGTACACATTTCTCCACGTGTCAGGATTGGACACGTATTCGAAACAGGGGAGGTGCAAAGAGAGTCTCTCTCTGAAAAAGTGTAGCAGTTGGCAGGGCCATCTTAAGCATATCCAGCGCCGTGGTGCAAAGCTCCCTCCGACACCCCCCCCCCCATTTCCCAGAGTGTTTTAGGGAGGACGGCGCTGGAGGAGGCAGGCAGAGGCTGGACGCGGCTCTTCCCAGCTCAGCTGGCCACTTCGTGCCGTGGTGGCAATGGCAGGCAGAGGCTCTGGGCGCAGCACTGCTTTGGCGCAGCATGGCAGAGGTGGGCGAGGGCAGCGAGCTGATGCCGGGAGGTGCTGCGTCCAGCCTCTGCCTCTTCCCTGGCACCCTCCAGAACTTGGTGCCCTGGCGCCCCGTGCCACTATCCTCTATGGGTAAGACGCCCCTGGCAGTTGGAAATGTAGATAAGAATAGCTGGTGAGGGTGAAGAATATTGTTTACACTCTTTTTTCAAAACCCCTTTTAGATGTGGCAGTCATTCTGTGTTATGCTATGTACCCGACAGCAGCCACTTTGTGACTGGCACCCACAGCACTTCCACAACATTCCAAATGTTCCCAATGGCCTCAAAAAATTGGCAGCTCCTGCTGCCTCCTGATATAGCTCCACAGACAAGTATCATGGCATGCGTCTTCTGCTTTTCCAAGGAAGCAACAGAAGAGGCCCACCCACCTGAGAAAATGTATGATCCTGAAAAGAGCCTGCAGACGTTTGTGTTTTATGACTTCATTGTAGTGCTGTTGTAATGCCAGATGACACTGATTCACAGTGAACCAGTAAATGAATAAGTAAAGTATTTTGTAAATGTAATGAAGTCCTAAGAAATACGAGATCTTACTGAAGTGAGTTGACTGTTAAATCTGTGTCGGGAAGCTGTCTTCTTCTGCCAGAATCTTGGGGGATAACAGTTATTAGACTGGCAAACTGACAAAGTGGAGAGGAGTCAAAATCTATTACTCAGGTTCTGATTGCTTCTAGGTGGGCAACTAGAGGATGTGGGGGGGCTGGGAAGTACCCCTATAAATTCTATGTCACTATAAACACTGCAGCTCTGCTGATGCAACAGATGGAGGTCTTCCAATGGGGCACTTTAATTGGTCCCCCCATGCCCCCTGAGGTACAGATGGCCTGTACCAGAACCCAAGACTTTTGCGTGGCTGGCCCTGTGGAACTCCTAGCCAACAGAGGTTCAGCCGGAGCCTATCCCTGCTTCTTCTTAGTCATCTTCTTAACATGATATTGTTCAGATAGGCCTTTCAAACCTGAGATTATTTGATAACCATTTCGTATTGGTGTGTTTGGTGTACTTATTGTAACAGTGTGTTTTTTGACTGCATACTGCCTTGTGATATTTCATATGAAAGTATAGTTTACAAATATATAAATAAATATAATGGAATTCCGGAGGGTTGGAGGCACCCCAGAACAGATTTTGGCAGAGACACTGGGGGTGGGGAGGAAATGTGTCAGTGAAACTATGTGCAAGGGGCACTGGATATATAGCACATTGTTTTGTGCGCCCATGCACAAGCTGACAGTGTGTGGGGAAATTAATAGAGGTAATGGGGTTTAGAGAGAATTTGAGTAAAGGAATTAAGGCAATATATTTGGAACAATTTGCAAATGTTATAGTAAATGATAATCTTACTGAAAAGTGTTCAGTTTTGAAAGGTGCAATACAAGGTTGCCCATTATCGCAATTGTTGTTTATGTTGGTATTAGATGTATTGACAAGACGAATAAGAGAGAATTGTAAGAAAAACACTGGGGCCTAATTTGAATAGTAGAGTGCCTGGTATCTGGTGGGCGGGGCTTGTGTGCTTTGCTCCAGAATCAGCCCCTCTCTTCAGGGCGTGTTCAGTTGAGAGTGTCAGTTATGAGGGACAAACTGCCTCTTCTTGTTTCTTGCCTCAGACTTGCCTCATGCTATATTTAGCTCCTCATTTCATGTTATTTTGTTGTAGTTTTCTTTATTACTAAAGCTTAGTTTACATTTACATGAGTGACTTATTTTTCTCAAAGAGAAAGAAACTGCTGAGGAAAGGTGTGGAATGTCCTAAATTGCACGACTGAGGTGATATACCCAGTTTGCCAGGAGGATTGATTTTGTTAATCATCCCCCGCTGCACAACAATTGGGTTATGGGCCCCGTCTGGCAGAGAGAAAAGAAATTATGGCCACGTATATAAAAGCTGTGGAAGCCCTAGAGCCTGCTGTGCCTGTTCTCACTTCAAGTAAGTATCCTTTATGGAAATCTAGAATGGAGAATGAGGTGGTGAAGAAGGATTTGTGGGAAACAATTGAAAAATCTCCACCAGCAGAAGAGGCAGAGAAAGTGAAGTGGGAAAAGCAGGACAGAAATGCTAGGGCAGACAGTTCAACTCATGTGAGTGACTTACACCACATAAGCAATTTTAAGATTGCCATGGAGTTGTGGCAAGGTCTGAAAGAGTTGTATGAGAGGAACACTCTGAATGAGAGACTGTATTTATCAAGAAAGCTGTTTAGTATTAAATTGAAAGAAAATGGAGATTTAGAAAAGTCAAGTGATAGAGTTGATGGATCATTTAAATACTATAGGCAAGAAATTTGAAGAAGAGGACAAAGTGATTTTAATTCTGCAAGTCTGCCTGAAAGTTACAATTCTTTGATATATGCACTAGAGACTAAAGATAAACTTGGCATAAAAGTACGTTGTATCAAGACTTAAAGAGGAGGCTGCTAGGAGAGCAGAAAAGGCAGGAGAGGGTGAAACGCAAGTATTTGCTGTACAAAAGATTGGTAAGTATAATTTTAAAAATAAAAGTGCTTTTCAAGGCGCAGACAAAAAAGAAACAACCGGATGTTTCTCATGTGAGAAAATGGGACATTTTGCACAGAATTGTACAAAACAAAGTGGCACTAATAAAGATAGGTTCCAGGGTGGTACTATCAGAACTATCTAGCAATCTCAGGTTATAGGAAAACAGATGCTATTAACAGTAACTCCTCTAGTTGGTTAATTGATTCAGTATCTTCATTGTACATGACGTGTGATGCTAATTTTTTCAGAGAGTTAAATGAAAACGCATCAGAAACAGTTACAGTTGCAAAATTTCTGTGCAAGGAAAAGGAGCAGGTTCGGATAAGTGTGTTGAAGGCAGAAAAACTGTTTGTAATGAAGTGAGAGATGTAGTTTACTTGCCAGAATTAACAGACAGTTTGCTGAGTGTGTCAACTCTGACCAAGCATGGTTTTGATGGAAATTTTAATCACAACAGATGTGCAATTACCAAAGATGGAGTTCTGTATGCACAATATTTTGAAAAGAATGGAATCTTTGTGCTAGATATAGGTCAAGAAAGGGTGAATATGGTCAAAAAGAATTCAAGTGCAACCTGTATTCCTCAATGGCAGAAAATGCTGGGACATAGAAACTTCAAGATTATTGCAGACCTGCCAAAGAAAGGTTTGGTGAGAGGAATGGAAATTAAACCTTGTAAAGTTGACCTGAATTAGTGAAGTATGTGAAAGTTGTTTGCTGGAGAACAATACCTTCTTTCCCCAAGCAAAACTAGAGAAGCTCAGCAGAGCCTTTGCAACTTATTCATACTGATATATATATATCTGGTCCAATTCAACCGATGTCTCATGGGAAAAATAAGTATATCTTAACATTTATTGACGATTATTCCAGATACTACACAACTTATCTTTTAAAGGACAAATCAGAAACTGTAGAAAAATTGAAGATGTTTGTTGCAAGCGTTAAAAATCAATTCAGAAGGAAGCCACAAGCAATACTTTCAGACAGCGGTGATGTTAAACATTTGCACACTACCCCATTTACCCCAGAACAAAGTGGAATAGCAGAGAGAAAGAATTGCTCTCTGATGGAGATGGTCAGATGTATGCAGAACAGACTGCCAACAAAAGCTGCAAATAAAGCAGCATTTGAACTTTGGTTTGGAAGAGTACCGAACATTAGTCACATTAGAGTCTTTGGAACAAAAGCTTTTGCATATGTGCCAGCACAAAGACATACCAAACTTAGCACCGGGACTGAGTTAGGAATATTTGTCTGCTTTGAGAAGGGGTGCAAAGGTTACATAATTCTTAATCCAAGGACAGGAGAAGTGAAAGTGAGTAGTGTATTTTAGAGAAGGAGAGCAATCTTGTGCATGTGTTCCTAATCAGAACAATTTTAAAGAGAAACAGACTAATGCTGATTTGGTAACTGAAGAGGTTCCAGTAAAACTGATCACAGAAGTTGAAAGAACAGAGAAAACTAGTCCAAGTAAGATACCGTACTTTACCAGGGGAAACAGAGTCAGGACAAGAAGCTGCGTGTGATGATATGGATGAACAATTAGAACCTTTAATCAGACACTCATCATGAGTTAACAAAGGTGTGCCAGCAGAGCAACTATCATACATCACAAAAGCAGTGCCTGTGTTGACCACAGCAAACTATGGCAAGTTCTTAAAGAAATGGGAGTGCCTGATCACCTCATCTGTCTCCTGAGAAATCTCTATGTGGGACAAGAAGCTACAGTTCCCTAGCCGGAATTAAGATTACCGGAAGAAATATCAACAACCTCAGATATGCAGATGACACAACCTTGATGGCAGAAAGTGAGGAGGAATTAAAGAACCTTTTATTGAGGGTGAAAGAGGAGAGCGCAAAATATGGCCTGAAGCTCAACATCAAAAAAACAAAGATCATGGCCACTGGTCCCATCACCTCCTGGCAAATAGAAGGGGAAGAAATGGAGGCAGTGAGAGATTTTAATTTCTTGGGCTCCATGATCACTGCAGATGGTGACAGCAGCCACGAAATTAAGAGACGCCTGCTTCTTGGGAGAAAAGCAATGACAAACCTAGACAGCATCTTAAAAAGTAGAGACATCACATTGCCAACAAAGGTCCGTATAGTAAAAGCTATGGTTTTTCCAGTAGTGATGTATGGAAGTGAGAGCTGGACCATAAAGAAGGCTGATCGCCGAAGAATTGATGCTTTTGAATTATGGTGCTGGAGGAGACTCTTGAGAGTCCCATGGACTGCAAGAGGATCAAATGTATCCATTCTGAAGGAAATCAGCCCTGAGTGCTCACTGGAAGGACAGATCGTGAAGCTGAGGCTCCAATACTTTGGCCACCTCATGAGAAGAGAAGACTCCCTGGAAAAAACCCTGATGTTGGGAAAGATGGAGGGCACAAGGAGAAGGGGACGACAAAGGACAAGATGGTTGGATAGTGTTCTTGAAGCTACCAGCATGAGTTTGACCAAACTGCGGGAGGCAGTGGAAGACAGAAGTGCCTGGCGTGCTCTGGTCCATGGGGTCACGAAGAGTCGGACATGACTAAACGACTAAACAACAACAACAACAATGGTGAACCTGACACATGGAAAGAAATTGACAAACTTCCTGCAGAAGAAGCTGATAAGTTGATAGAAGCAGACAAGGAAGAAATTGAGCGTTGAATAAAACAACACTTGGACACTTACTAAATTGCCAAAGGGTAAAAAGGCTATAGGGTGCAAATGGGTGTTTAAGGAAAAGTTAAATGAGAATGGAAATGTACAAAGTATAAAGCAAGGCTAGTAGCAAAGGATAGACACAAAAATATGTTGAAGATTATGATGAGACATTCACGCCTGTAGTTAAATATAGTACAATTAGAATTTTACAAATATACAAATATAGTACAATTAGAATTTTACTTAGTGTTGCAGCATCCAAGCAACTTGTGTTGAACAACTGGATGTAAAGTCTGCTTTCTTAAATTGGGAAATTGAAGAGGAATTGTATATGATTCAGCCAGAAATATTTGAAAGAGATGAAGGGCTGGTTTGTAAACTGCGGAAGGGAATGTATGGTTTAAGAAAGGCTGAGAGAGCATGGAATGAAAAGTTAAATAATCTGCTTTTAAAATGAGGTTTTTTAGAAAGTAAAGTAGATCCATGTCTCTATACAAGATAATGAATTGAAAAAAGAATTATTTTGCTTGTATATTTAGATGATATAATTTTGGTTACTGAAAACAAACAAGAATATACAAGAATTGAACGTCTGGCTTTTTCTACTAAGAGCAACACCCAGATGCACAGATGCGAGTTGTGTTCTCTTCTGGATGCGAATGGGGCTCCAGAATGGATCCTGTTCGCATCCAGAGGTACCACTGTAGAAATTAAAAGACTAGGAAACGTATCTTATTTTTTTGGGCATGCAAGAAGAGAGGGAGGAAGATGGTAGTTTTCTTCTTAATCAAAGGCAGGAAATAATTGACAATATAATTTTTCGGTTTGAAAGAAGCACATTCTGGGTCAACTCCAATGTACTAATTTTCTTTCCGGAGAGGTTGAGTGTGAATATTTATGTAATAATGAATTGTGCAGAACTGTAATAGGTAAATTATTTGTAGCTACTACATGCAGGCTTGATATTGCCTCAGCAATGGGTATACTATGCAGAAAGGTGAGTTCACCTACCCAAAGAGACTGGACTGCATTGAAAAGTAAGATATTTAAAGGGAAAGGTTGATCTTAAATTAAAATTGTCAGCTGCAAAGGATCCCAAATTAGTGGGATACTCAGATGCAGACTGGGTTAGAGACAGAGAATGAAGCTGTAAGTTAGGCAAGTCATAAACAAAGTTCAGTAGCTCACTCTTCAACAAAGCAGGGTATGTTTCTGCTGCAAAAGTGTGCAAAGAAGCACAATGGCTTAACCAAATTTTAGAGGATTTGGGAATGCCAGATTCTAAGCCCATTAAGCTTATGAAAGACAATCAGAGTTGCCTGAAATTGGTGCAATCAGAGAAAATAAATTGATGTACCAAACATATAGACATAAAATGTCATGCAAGAAGAGATTTGAGCCAGAAGGGATTTATAGAAATGCAATATTGTCCAACAATATAAATGACAGCTGACATTTTAACAAAGCCTTTGTCTAAAGAAAGTTTTGAAAAATTACGTGCTAAATTAAATTTGATTAATTCC
This sequence comes from Podarcis liolepis, assembly GCF_965112155.1. Taxonomy (NCBI): domain Eukaryota; kingdom Metazoa; phylum Chordata; class Lepidosauria; order Squamata; family Lacertidae; genus Podarcis; species Podarcis liolepis. The sequence goes on along the minus strand of NC_139570.1, from coordinate 43,549,670 downwards.
CATTAGGCTCAGGGAGAGGGGATTGTAAGAAAAACACTGGGGCCCAATTTGATCAGTAGAATATTTGGTATCTGGTGGGCAGGGCTTGTGTGTTCTGCTCCAGAATTAGCCCTTCCCTTCAGGGTGTATTCAGTTGAGAGTGTCAGTTATGAGGAACCAACTGCCTCTTGTTTCTTGCCTCAGACTTGCCTCATGTTGTATTTAGCTTCTCTCATGTTATTTTGTTGTAGCTTTATTTTTTATTAAAACTTAGTTTAAGGGAGCCACTTATTTTTCTCAAAGAAAGAGAAACTCTGCTGAAGAAAGGTGTGGAATATCCTCAACGTAGGTGAGTGAAGGGATATTCCCAGTTTGCCAGAAGAATTGATTTTGTTAATCATCCCCACACTTCCACAACAAGCATAAAGAGGTACAATGAATCCAATTGAGGCAATAAAGTTATAAACTGAAGGCATTTGCATTTGCAGATGATGTTGTATCAATGTTAGAGAACCCAGGGGGAAATGTACCAAATATAGGGTTGCCATATTTCAAAAAGTGAAAATCTAGAAACACACTCTCTCTCTCTCTCTCTCTCTCTCTCTCTCTCTCTCTATATATATATATAAGCTTTTTTGACAAAATCACAAAAAAGTCATTTTTGAACTATGTTTTAAGAAAATCAGCAAAAACTACACAGCCGGCATGGGGTTGCCATATATCTGTATTATTCTGGTCAGTATTCCAGGTATGTCCTGGAAATTCCAGCCATATGGTAACTCTAAACAAAGGTGTTGGAAATGATAAAACAATATGGGGACCTGGCAGGCTTTTATGTAAATTAGAATAAAAGTAAAATGTTAGCTAAGAATATAGACGTGCAAGGAAAATAAGCTTTACAAGAAATAAGCGGAATTAAGGTGGTGAAGACTGTAAAATATGTATTTGGTTAACCACTAACAATCTGCATTTATTTCATGATAATTATGTCAAAGTATAGACTGAAGTAAAAAAAAGATTTTGAAAGATGGGGGAGAATGAAACTCTCTGCAATTAAAATGGACCCTTTTATAAGAGGTCTTTTATAGAGAATGGGGGAATGGGCTTGATCTAGTAGGGTTCTTCTTACATTCTCAAAGCTCAGTCATAGTGCCTATGGTTTGGATGTAGGACACCCTGTCTTCACATCTTGGCATCTCCAGTTAAAAGCATTTGAACTAGAAGGTGACTGGAAAGACCCTTTTAAGCTTGAGCCACAGCATCCAGAGTAGGCCATGCTGAGCAAGATGGAACAATTGGATCATATGCAGCAGCTTCTGAATGCATTTTTTAAAAAATAACCAAGTTAAATTTCTTCATGTAAAGGCAAGTCTGAAGAAGGCATTTCTGTCCTATTCATCTTCTAAGACATGCCTTTCAAGGACTCAGATTGAAGGCCCTCAGATGACGAAGGACATCTACTTTGGTCTCAGTGGTAGAGCCCTGTATTCTTTGTATATGGAAAGTCCTTGGTCAAATTCCCGGCATCACCAGGTAGGGATGGGAGAGACCCCTGCCTGTAATAACGGAGAGCTGCTGCTTGTGAGTTTAGACAATACTGGGCTAGATCTACTAGGCTGAGTCTTAAGGCCACTTCCTATGTTCATTCCAATATGTGTGTAGCTGCTCCATGTGGTGAGCCAGAGAAGTACAAGTTGCTGCATCTGCATAACATCTTCCTGAATTTTCATGCCCTCTGCCCCTCCCGTTACTTGAGTACCTTGAAAGGAAAGGGGAAAATCTGAGCATATTCAAAAGCCTGGCTATGCCATGTTTTGGGTGAAGTCAGACTTCATAAAATGATTTTTAGAGGGGAAACCTTAGCTTCTTGAAATGCCACCTATGTTCACCGTAATTTCAGAATCCTCCTTGCTGGGAGGGGATGCTTCTTGGTATGGCATTTCAAAGCACTGCCTGTTCAGCAAGGGCATTCATTGCAAGCACACCTGAGACTCACCATTTCCTATTTTTAAATGAATATGAAAGGGGATAGCAGTACAGTTCAAGGTGATGGACTGGGCCATTAGCAGAGGGGATCCATTTACACTCAGCAAAACACTCCTGTAAAGGATTTACCTGCTGGCAAAAAGTGTTAACTTATCACTTGCTTGAAAAGGCATAAGCAGAACTAGAGAGAATCTCCAGGATTCCAAATGACCTTGGGCTGGTTTCTAACTTGATCTGAAACTGAAAACAGACTGTTGATGCCAGCAGTACTAGGTGGCCAATTTCTGAAAACAGTTCCTCATTTATATCCCACTGGTCTAGGGGTTAGCCAATTTTTCATCATAAGGACCCTGTGAAGAAGGCTTCCAATGCATTTCTGTGGACAGCTTAGAAGTGTGGATATTTACTAAGTTCAAGATGAAAACGGTCACAGCTATTATTTTTGTGATTTTCAACGGAGGGATTCAGGCTCCTGAATATGGGAAAGGTTCACTGAGGGTTTTGTTTTCGTTTTTTGGTGGTGGGATGGTAGCAAGCTGCTAGTTGCCCAATAGGCAACAGTTCATCCTTGTCCTGGGATTAATGTAGATGTATAAAATGACCTCCCCTGCAGGATCAGACTAATCAGGGAGACCTATAGCTCAGTGGTAGATCATGCTCAATCCCAGGCTCAATTCTCAGTTTCTCTGGATCTCAGGTAACAGGTGATGGGAAAAGTCTCAGACTCTGGAGAATCTTTGTCAGTGAAGAGTAGACAGTGCTACTGGAGAACTAGGGTGGTGCAGTGGTTAGAGCATTGGATTAGGATCTGAAAGACCAAGGTTCAAATTCCCACTCAGCCGTGAAACACACTGAGTGACCTTGGATCCATGGGCATAGCCGGGGGGGCAGGGGGCAGCTGCCCCCCCTAAAATCAATAAAAATCAATAAAAATACATTGTAAACTGAGGTTTGCCCCCCCAGAGAAGGCCTGCCCCCCCCCAAGGCCTGTCCCCCTAACAAAAATCCTCACTATGCCCATGCTTGGATCTGCCATGGGTTCTCAGCGCTGCCTACTATTGAACAGGATTGTTGTGAGAACAAAATAAGGACTGGGGAAAGCCACATACACCTCCTGGAGCTCTTGCAGGGAAAGGTGGGATATGTGTGCGTGTGTGTCTGTGTACTGGTAGTATAGATGGACAGAACTATAGCTGCGCTGTAGCATTACATTAGTCTGATCTTGCAAATTTGGGTTCAGATTGACTGGAGGTGCTTCTGTCTCAATGAAGTTGTCCACTTCTGTCCGAGCTGCATGATTTGGGACTCAAGGTAGGAGCTCATAGGATAGGATGCTCCTCCATAGAAAATGAAAATGATACCATGCATGTAGAAAACTTACATCTAGCCTAGGCCTCTCCCTGACATGCTGGTATTTTAAGTACAGAGGAGCACTCCACCATGTGGGCCTCCACCTAAACTTGCATGCATGCAGTCTGAAGTGGTATAGCCCAGAGACAGGTTGACTTGGAAAATAAACAGGTTTTACTTACTAGGCCACAGTATAAAATGATTGCTGAACATCACCTGAGACACCTTTGCCTATATTTGCCCAGAGTTTCACACTGCTTTGGAAAGGAGACAAGGAAGTTTCCTCCTTATGTGGTGAACAAGAAATGGACAGTTAATTTTCTCTCTCGAAAGGCTGCATAACAAAAACAGCAAAAAGCTATTTGAGGGCATCTGGTGAGAAAAGTGGAGCGCTGCTGCCAATGCATTGCAATGTGTGCACAAAGCTTTACCCGACACCACCTTTTCTGTATCCATGCGCAAGCAAACATGCTTGCATGTATCTAAGCTCCACCCATCATATCACATGCACCATTTATTAAGACCTCATTGTAAAGCTCTGGAAAAGGGATGATGGTGACACCCCCACCCCTCACTTCATTGTGGCGTGTCAAAGTCACATATAGAGTAACTGACATCTGCAGATTTTGCATGCCAGGGTGACTGTAACTTGAACTGACAATATAAATTGCTGTTCGCATGCTCCCAATGACTTTGCTGTGTCCCCAGAGCCTGACGCCTTTTTTCAATTAAAAGCACACATCCCATCCTTTCACAGGGTTGCAGATGTACTGTAAGCGGCTGGCAGAAGGGGTGGGGGGAGGCTGACATTCACAGCTGGAAGTGGGAACTGAGAAAAAGCTCCCGGCATACGCACGAAGAAATGTGCTTCTGGCTACGGATAAGAAGAAGGGATTCCATTGCCTGTGGGTGGTTTGTGTGCCTTTCAGGGGTGCCGACTAGCCCCCACATCTGGGGAGCATGTCATGTGACACATCATGTGATGTATTGTGCCCTGCCCAGTGCACGAGTACTTGCACACCAGGCTGGGCCAGGCTGCATGGGCATCGTGCCCCTGCCGCCATGATGCCAGTGCTTGCATATGAGGTAGGGAATGGGACATTGTGTGGGGATGCACCAAGTGGGGGCGGGATCTTCAACCTCACGCGTCCCAGCTCCCTCCCAGCTCCTGGGCTCCCCAGCAGAGGTGGGGGGCATGTTGAGGGCTACCGGCTGTGGGGGATGTCAGCTCCCTCAATTTTGGGGGTGCTGGGCCTCCTGCTTCAAAATATTGAGGGGGCTGATGCCCCTTGTGTCCCCATATCTGGTGCCTCTGGTGCCTCCCCCCCCCATGACACCATATGTGCTATCAAGTCTAGCACTCCATATCAGGGGAATGCTTTGGGTGTAGTGTATGTTAATTTCAGTAAGGCTTTTGACAAAGTCCCCCATGGTATTCTCATGAGGAAGCTGGTTAAATGTGGATCGGATGAGATAACAGGTGGATTTGTAGCTGGTTGGCTGACCAAACCCAAAGAGTGCTCACTAATGGTTCCTCATCATCCTGGAAAAAACTGACAAGTGAGGTGCCACAGAATTCTGTCCTGGTCAACATCTCCATAAATGACTTGGATGAAGGAATTGAGGGGATGCTCGTCAAATTTGCAGATGGCACCAAACTGGGAGAGGTAGCTAATGCCACAGAAGACAGAATCAGAATTCAAAATCACCATAACAGATTGGAGAACTGGGCAAAACTAACAAAATAAATGCCAGCAGGGACAAAGGTATGGTACTGAACTTAGGCAGGACAAACCTGCTGCACCAATATAAGATGGAGGACACCTGAAAAGGATCTTGAGGTCTTAGTAGAATACAAGTTTATCATGAGTCAAGAGTGTGATGCGGCAGCAAAAAAAGAGAATGATATTCTAGGCTTTATCAACAGAAGTATAGTGTACTAATCAAGGGAAGTACCGGTAATAGTCCCGCTCTATTCTTCCTTGGTCAGAACACACCTGGAACATACCTGGAATACTGTGTCCAGTTCTGAGTGTCATGATTAGAGAAGGATGTTGACAGGCTAGAATGTGTGTAGAGGAGGTCAAGCAAAATGACCAAGGGCCTGGAAACTAAATCTTATGAGGAATGGTTGAAGGTATTGTGTATGTTTAGCCTGGATAAGAGGAAATGGAGACTGATAGCTATCTTCAAATATCTAAAGGGTTGTTACATGGAAGATGGAGCATGCTTGTTTTCTTCTGTTCTGGAGGATAGGACCCGAGCCCATGGCTTCAAGTTAGAAGAAAGGAGATTCTGACTAAACACCAGAAAGAAATTTCTGACAGTAAGAGTTGCTCAACTATGGAACAGTCTCCCTCAGGAGGTGGTGGACTCTCCTTCCTTGGAGGTTTTTAAGCAGATGTTGGATGGCCATCTGTCATGAGATTTAAATGAGATTCCTGCATGGACTAAAAGACCCTTCGGTTCCTTTCCAGCTCTACAACTTCTTTGATTCTTTGATTCTATGATATGTGCTTAAATATTCTCTTCCAGTTGAGTTTAGGCAGGTCTCCTCCATGTTGAACTTCCGACTTCTGATTTGTTTTTGAATTATTTATTGTCGTTCATTTGGCATGCTCAGGAAACATGGCATAGAAATAGACTAATGATTATTTCCATTTATTTCGGTTTGGGAGATCCATTTTTATTAACCGGCCAATCAAATCAAATTAAATCACATCACATAAATTCCGAATTACAAAGCCGAATTTTAAATTTTGTTGGGGGAACCCATATTTCAAGATCCGAAGGGGGATTCTGATCATCTTCTTGCTACTGCATTAATGTCCAAATCAGTCCAAATCAGTCCAAACAGAGTTCATAATTCTATTCAGTCTTATCTTGCTGTTTCCACATCACATCTTGTTTATATATTTTCTCTTTTTTCTTTATGATCTCTTCTGAGAGTCTCCTTAAGCCGATAAACACCAATAATAATAATAATCCTGTGTGAATTTTCCATTCTTCCATTCCTCAAATCGAGATGGTTTCCATATATCATCGCCTTCATAGATAACATCGCTCTTTCCATCTCGCAAAACTGTCGCTCTTAAGTCCCTCTGAGGAGTTTCACCCACAATATATAAACAGCTCTATTTCTCTATTTCTCCTCCCAGACTCAAGACCTCCAACAGAACTTCCCAATATGGCGACGGCATTTTTAACTGCGTCATTCCCAAGCTCTTATACATTCCTCGCTCTTCTTAAAACATGCTTTGGTTCGAAAGTTTATCTCCATACAGTCTTAAATCCACAGCTTAAGTCCTTAAAACGACATTTCTGACTCGTGTCTCGCGAGGGGAGGGGATTCTTGTTAATCACATAAGAAAAGAAAGGAAAGTTTTTTTTCCCTCCCCCATCAGTCATTTGCCATACCGTGTCTTGGCGTATCTTCTCATGTTTTATTCTTGTCTTGTTTTATCAGAGATCTCTTCTATAGCAGTCTTTACTCCCCCTCCTTCCTTAAAATATGTGCATTCCTTCATCCAAATTGTTTTCTTTTGAAGTTCTTGCAGCTAGTGGTGCGAATCAGGGACGGCGTCCAGGAGCGCCGGAATCCCACAGGAGGGCTTTGTGCCTAGTGCCCCCATCCCCACAAGTTCGGGGGTGGTATAGGGCACAGCAGGCAAGGGCAGTCCCCCCCACCATCCTGGGGGGGGGGGGGTTAGAGAGGCTAATTACTCCCATCATAGCCTCCAAATTACCTCGTGTGGGTTGGAGAGATGTTATTGTCAGCCATCTTCCGATGCGTAGGGCCATTTATTTCCAAGTGTCATATTCAACTAAGTTTTGCTCAGAGTACATTCAATAATTTCAGAGGGTCTACTATGAGTAAAACCTAGCTGAATTATGGAAAAATAGTGAGTATCACTCAATGCTAGTCCTATTCAAAGTAGAACCATTGAAAATGATGGACTAACTTAGTTTCAGTGAGTATACTCTGAGTGTCTAGTTAAAACATGATGGGTTGGAGCCAATATTAGTCCTATTCAGAGTAGAGGCACTGACATCAATGGACATGAGTAATTTGGGTTAATAATTTCAATGTGTCTTCTCTGAGTATAACTAAATGTCAGCCCAATCGTACCTTAGACCCCAAATGCCTTGCAAGTCGAACATGTTGGCTCCCAAATGCCGCAAAACCAGAAGTGAGTGTTCCAGTTTGGGTTCCAGTTCTTTGGAACCCAAACATCCGATGTGGCTTCCAAGGCTTCCGATTGAGTGCAGGAAGCCCCTGCAGCCAATCGGAAGCCGTGCCTTGGTTTCCGAACATTTTTGGAAGTCGAATGGACTTCCGGAACTGATTCCGTTCAACAACCAAAGGATGACTGTACAGTGAAACAAGAATTGTGTTACAGTTGTAATTTATACCTCTGAATTGGAAGGAAATGGATAGTTCAGAATAACTTTTTTTTTTAAGCACTACAAATAATTAGTGATATCTTCTGTCACTGCTTTAAAACCATTATATCAATAGCATAGCAAAGACAAAGGTTAACTAGGAAACCATTACAAGTTTGCAGGCTGTATCCAATGCTAATCCTACCCAGATTAGACCCACTGAAATCGATGAACATGACTAAGGTAGGTCCATTAATTTAAATGGATCTGCTCTGAGTAAAATATAGTTGGAGACAACCCTAGATTCCTAGCCAAGTGAGAGTAAGTTTAGGCAACATGGCTATAACAGACAGAATATTAGCCTGTCAGTGTAGACAGTACTGAGCTAGAAGGATCAATGGTCTCATAGAATCACAGAATTCTAGAGCTGGAAGGGACCCGAGACTCATCCAAACCCACTGAGCTGAGTGAGCCTTTTGGGGAACAATAAACCCCATGTGAGGAAATTCTTCTGGTTAAGCTACTTTAGATGATTCAGAATCAAGTAATTAATTAAGAGTGGCAATTTAATTTATATTGCCAGATTAAGCCTATTCTTTGATTTAATTGGGTGTTTGATAGGTAGATAAAGAAAATCTGTGTTTTGGAAAGGACACATAAGAAGGCAGAGGGTTGTTTTCAATTGTCAATCACGAGAAATCACACCCCTCTATATTACTTTGATGAAGTAATGAAATGAGATATAATCCGGAGATCTTTTCAACAACTCTACTACAGTGCATTCCTCCTACATTCAGCTTCACAAGAAAATTTGTATTTTCTTTCTGTTTAATGGGTTGTAGTTTTTTCTTGGCTATATTGTGAGTGGTTTCCTGCATATGGTGTAATATGAGTCTGTTTCACATATGTTTTTATGTACTATTGCCATAGCCTCTTTTGGACAGACATTACTTGGCCGTGGTACTCCATGCTCTAGTAACTTCCAAATTGGATTACTGCAATGCACTCTATGTGAGACTGCTCATGAAGAAGACTGGGAAATCTGAACTGGTCCGAAATGCAGGTTGGGGTTGCCTTTAAAACTCTTATAATCTTGGTTCTGAAACAGCTGCATTAGCTGTCACTTCAGATCCAGGCCCAATTCAAGCTTCAGATGTTCAAGGAGGGAATGGTGGCCCAGAAGAAAGACTTCTCTGTGTCAACCCCCAAATTGTTTTCAAGACCCACCCTGCTCCTGTAACTGTAATTTTTTTAAACTGTTTTTATTTCTGTTTATCATTCACATGCCTATTAAGGACAATTATTATTGTTGTTGTTAATAGCATGTTGTTATTTCTACTAATTACATTGATGACCTATTAGAAAACTGACTCCAACTGACTGCCTTCACTCAGAGTTGGCTTCAGGTAAGGCGTGCTCTGGTCCATGGGGTCACGAAGAGTTGGACACGACTAAACAACAACAACATCATCATAAGCAGTGCTTTTTTTCTAGAAAAATAGATGCCGGTACTCACCATGAAGTTGTTACAGTAAGTGTCATACTTTTTAACACCCCCCCCCAAAAAAAACCCCGGATGCCAGTACTGCATATACTTGAGTACCCCATGAAAAAAGTACTGATCTTAAGAAATAAAGCAATAGACAAAGTCAATAGGACACATAAACATAAGGGTTTTACCCAACTATATCATATTCAGGGTAGACCTATTTAAATCAATGGACATGACTAAATTGAGCCATTGCTTTCAATGGGTCTACTCTGAATATGACTTACTTGGATACAACCAATACGTGTTATTGTTGCTGTTTTTTTATAGTTATGTTTATTTATGTACCACTTTTTTCCCTACTGGAACTCAAGGCAGGGGTGGAGCTACCTGCCCTGGCACCCGGAGCGGTGCAGGGGTGGGGCTAGCCGGCCCGGGGGGGGGCTAGCTGGCAGCACAGCAAGTGTCCTTAGCCACCCGCTTCCCATGTGGTGACCATGGGGGGGCACCGCTTGCCTCCCGCATGGTGAGCTTCCCTAGCCGCCTGCCGCTTGCACGGCTAGTGTCGGGAGGAGTGCTGCTAGCCGCCCGCACGACGAGCGTCGGCAGTGCCGCTAGCCGCCTGTGGCAGTATCATCCCTAGTGGCCCACCGCCTGCGTGGCGAGTGTCCAGGTGTGCTGCCCATGCAGCAAGCAGGGGTGGGGGTGGTGCGGCGATGTCACCCGCCCTCACGGCTGACACCTGGTCGCACCGCACCCCCCACACCTGCCTTCCTCTGCCAGTGACTCAAGGCAGCTTACAGATAAAAATAAGAACAGCTAAAAGTGTAGAAAAAACAATCATTACAAAACAATTGAACAATTGATAGAATTAAACCTATATACATATATGGGACACAGGTGGCACTGTAGGTTAAACCACAAAGTCTAGGACTTGCCTATCAGAAGGTCGGCGGTTCAAATCCCCGTGACGGGGTGAGCTCCCGTTGCTCAGTCCCAGCTTCTGCCAACCTAGCAGTTCAAAAGCATGTCAAAGTGCATGTCAGTGGCATAGCATATGCCTATGCTGCCCCGGGGCAGGGGCAGGGGCAGGGGCAGGGTCACGCCTCCAAGGGGGGCAGGGGCACCCTGCGCATGCCACAGTTCGGGGTAGGAGAGGGGCGGAGAAACTGCCACCTGACCTGGGGTAGAGCTGTACTAAGCACAAGTGCTGCAACCAAGACACAGTTCCTTCTTGCACAGAGCCGGGCTCCAATGAAGGAGCCTGCTGTGGGGGCGCCTGTTTGTGTCCACTTACAAAATTGCACCCAGGGCCACAGTCCCCATGCCTCCCCACTACACCTCTGCATCCAGTTTAGGGAACCGCCCACTAACAATGCCTCTATCTTATCTGGACTGAGCTACAGTTTATTGGCTCTCATCCAGTCCATTACCAAGGCAAGACACCAGTCCAACACATCCACTGTCACACCTGTAGATATTAAGGGGAAAGAGAACTGTGTGTCATCATCGTACTGCTGACAGCATATTCCAAAACTCTTGATGTCTCTACTCAGTGGCTTCATACAGATATTAAGCAACACAGGGGATAGAATTGAACACTGAGGGACCCCACATTGAAAGCCCCATGGTGGAAAACACACACACAACAACAACCCTCCTCAACCATCAGCCATCAGATGACCATCCGAGTAGGACCTGAACCACTGCAAAGCAGTGCCGCCCATCCCCAACTTGGATAGCCTCTCCAAGAGAATAAAGTGGTCAATGGTACTGAAAACCACTGAGGAGGCAAGGAGAATTAACAGGGACACATTACCCTGTCTCTTTCCCAACTGAGGTCATCACATAAAGTGACTAGGACCAGTTTATGTGCCAAAGCCAGGCCCAAACCCCAGTTGAAATGGATGTAGGTCAGCAACCACCTCCTCAAGAACCTTGCTCAAAAAAGGGAAGTTGGTGGGAACTTCCGGGAGAGATGCATGGCAGTTCAGAGATCATACTGGTAGCTTCAGCTGACTGAAGATAATTACATGGTGACTGATAATAGCCAGACAGATAGTCTGGATCTATTAATCACTCTGGAGATACCTCAAGATGCTTGGATCAAAGCCATATTTCTGCTGTCTATGCTTTACGGTTTGGACAGGAATTATAACAAACTGGCAAGCCAAGGAGAATGATATGGTACTTAAACGCCATGCAGTCACCTGAAAACAGGTAATAAGAATTACACCCTCTTTTTTCCTTTTTTTTTTTTAAAAAAAAACCTTTAAAACATATTTGGGACAAGGAAGAGACCCCTCCTCCATCTGCTGGGAAAAATCTGAGTACCACCTTCTGTTGCTGAAAAAAATTGTTAAAAGTAGCTAGAGCAAGGTGGAAAGCTTGGACAAGAAAGATTAAAATGGATGATAGGAATACTAGTATCGTTTTCTTTATCTGGAGCAAATTCAGAGAATGTTGCTATTAAAGTTATGGTATTACCTCTGGAGAAAGACTGGGGAAAAAATGAAAATGGAATGTCGTAGAGGAGATCAGGATACTATTGTAAGCACAACAGGAAATGGAATACAGCAGGTCATGGAACTGAATATATGAAACTGGACATGAATGAGCAGCTATATAATGAGAAAAAAATGGAATACTAAGGAGACTTTAATATGGACATGGATGGAAGAATTTAGTATTATTATATATTGCATAATGGTGTTGGGAATTAATAGAGGTAAAATTAAAAGGGGAAAAATGGTTAATAAATAACAATTAGGGAACCTACCTTGGACTTTATGTAGGAAAAGGAAATGAATTATTCTGAGACACTTTAACTTAAAATAAATATTGTTTAACAGAAAGTGAAGTTGGATGTTCCCATGGACCGAAAGTTTTAACTAATCATATTTTCTTCTTTTCTGTAAAGATGGAAAATTTGAAGTTCCTCTTTGGTATTTTTTACTAATCTTTCCTTCCCTTTCTTTATTTTATCTTTCTATTTCTTTCCTCTCTTTTTCTATTGTCCCTTTATTATATTCTTCCGTTTTTCACCTTTGTTTTGTAGCTGCAATTTTACTGTATTATGGGAAAATCTCAATTAAAAATCATGAATTTGTGTGTGTGTGTGTGTGTGTGTGTATTGGCAACTGACCTGTGGTTACCTAAGTTCTCGGAATCTATAGAATGGTTTTGTCACTGCCTCCTTTGAACAGGCAGAGACCAACCCCCTCTTGTAAAGATGCATTGGCCATGTCTCTGGCCCAGACAGCTGTCTCCTCTCTGCTGGATTTTATCAGCCAAGAGGGGCAAGGGTCCAGATTACAGGTAGTAACCCAAATCAATCCAAGTGCCTTGTCCACATCCTTGAGCTGCATCAACTGAAACTCATCCAATACAACAGGACTAGACAGTGCTCTGGGCACCCCATGAGAATGACCTGCTATAACAGCAGAATCAATGTCTTAATGAATGCAAGTGATTTCATCCTCAAAATGCTTGGCAAACAAATCACAGTGAGTGACCATTGGTTCCACTACTTTTGGGGGGGGCACTCTGCAAAAGGCCCCACACTACCTGGAAAAGCTCTGCTGGGTGGCATAGTGAGGTGGTAGCAAAGTATGCCTTCTTTGCTGTCTTCACTGCCACTGAGTAAGCTTGAAAATACACACTACCAGGGTTCGGTTGTATTCATCTGGAGTTTTCCTGACATGCATTCGAGCTTTCTCCTAGATTGCTTCTTTACCCCAAGCTTGGAAATATACGGGCTCTATGAAATGGGTAAGGGTGTTCAGGGGTAATTGTGTCTGCAGCCTGAACCATTGGATGTTCCACAGATCGTCCAGGGCTTTGACCAGCTATATCGGCTGGATTAAACCCCAGAGCTGTTTGGAAACCACTCGGATTCATCAACCTCCAAGGGCAGACCATCCTAAAAGGTTCCCCTGTCTCTGCATAGTGGAAATGGTGCTGTAACATTTCAAACCCACATAGCAGGAGCCACATATCTAAAGTGCTCCAAGTGGCTCCAGTTTCAGTGCCTGGCAATACATGCTGCATGGCATGCATGGCTCTGGGAACCCACAATTTGGCACTCATGGTAATGCCTGTTCATCAAGCAGGCTTCAGGGATTGTGAGGCTCTAGGTTTGAAAGGGGCTGGTTCTGCTGGAGAATCTGGCTCGGAGCATGCATTCTCCAGGGATCCCAGTTTCTCATGACTGACAGGCTCTACTGACAGCCTGTGAACACAGTGATCAAGTTTTATTGGCTGGGGTCAGTTGTTTTAGGGGGAGCTCTAACAAAAGCAAAGTGCAGAGCAAACTTGCTAGTTGTTGCTGGACTTCTTTTCTTCTTTTGCAACCCACAAGGCTCCAGAATGTGGGGTCAAAAATTGCCTTCACTCTGATTTGGCTTCATAATGATGTCATGGAATGACAACTGAAGCCAGGTCTTGGTGGAGGCAAGTTTTGTATTTATTCTGCAGCTTTGTAGGTTACAGGAAATTGGCAGCCAGGAGCATTGCTGCTGCCACTGACAGGACCATAATAAACAGCTGGAACATGCATTGGGACATGCATTGGGATATTCACACAACTATTTTCACCCCTCCCACCCACCAGTTCTCAAAAAGGATGTATGATGACTGAAGTATGATAGGTTGTTTGAAGTAACCAACTCTTGTATGCCATTAATGCAAGGGGAAGAACTCCACCACCTCTACCTTTCCTTTCCCTTCCTTATGCTTTTCCTTGTCTGCTTCCCTCCTTGCTTGCTTGCTTGCTTGTGCTATTTTCCCTTAAATCCACAATGCCATCTTGTGGCGGCAAGCAATGAAAACATCTAAAGGACCAAGTCATGGCAACAATACTCAGGCACTTTCATTTGACTCTGAATGCAGCCGTGTGTGTGCTTGTGGGGTAGGGGAAGCATTTGGCGACAAATGCTAAGCAAATAGATCTTCAACCATAGAGAAGCAGGGGTAGAGTGATTCATTCTATAAAATCATAAGATAGGCACTTATGGATCAGACCAGCATCCCATCTACTCCAACATCCTATTCTCTCTCTCTCTCTCTCTCTCTTTTGGATATATTTTTAATTTGCTTTTCTGTTTTGTCATATCATCAAAGCATACTGTATTATATACAGGATAATAAGAAAAAATAAGGGACACAGGAGGTGCTGTGGTCTAAACCACTGAGCCTAGGGCTTGCTGATCAGAAGGTTGGCGGTTCGAATTCCCACAACGGGGTGAGCTCCCGTTGTTCGGTCCCTGCTCCTGCCAACCTAGCAGTTCGAAAGCACATCAAAGTGCAAGTAGATAAATAGGTACCGCTCCAGCGGGATGGTAAACGTTTCCGTGCACCGCTCTGGTTCTCCAGAAGCGGCTTAGTCATGCTGGCCACATGACCTGGATAAACTGTCTGTGGACAAATGTCAGCTCCCTTGGCCTATAGAGCGAGATGAGCGCCACAACCCCAGAGTCATCCGCGACTGAACCTAATGGTCAGGGGTACCTTTACCTTTAAGAAAAAATAACATAAATATAAGACATATGTCAGAGCTGCTTGAAGATCCTAGCTCACAGAGGATCACGCTAGCCAGCGATCATTAAGTAAAAGTCTTTATTGAGTTACAGTTTCCATTCTCACGCTGCTGCGCGCAACTCTACGTCTAGTAGCTAGATCGGCGAAGCTCCGTCTGAGTCTCCGCCCCGTGTGCACCAACTTAATACCCTAGCCCGGCTCCACCTTTTCCGCCTGACTGTCCTCCTCTGGGTCCCTCTACCCCCCGGGGTCTCTTCCTTCCGGGATTCTTCTGACGCTGACCCCCCGGACCCTCCTGTCTCCTTGCGCCGGGCTTTAGGACCTGGCTCCCTTTCCGGGCTGCTTACTGCGCCACCTTCCTCTGCATTTGAACTTGGCGCGCGAGCCCAACCTTCCACTTTCCGCTTAACCGTTTCTTCGCTCCCCGATGGAGGTGTGGCCACTCCTGACTCGTGCCCTCCCTCCTGTGGTGAGCTGCCAGCGCTTGCCCCCTGGCTCCTTTCCTCTTCCCTGCTCTCTGGCGGTGACGCTGGTCCCGATTTCCAACTGCTCTCCTCTGAGTCCCCTCTGGCTCTATCTTCCTGGGGTGCCCCCCTAGACTCCCCCCTTGCCCTGGCCACTGGTGCTCCTTTCTGTGAATCCTCTGATTCACTGGAAAGACTCGGAGATCTCGGGTCGTCGTCATCACTCATCTTTTCTTCTGCCTCCTCCCCTTCGCTCTCTGTTTCATCCCTTGCCCTTGCCTCTGCTCCTAAACCCCTGACAACATATATAAATGAATATTAGTAGTAACATAACTTACTCCTCCGATTTGTTTGACTCTCATAAACCTTACTTTTGACTCCCCTTCCACTCTTTCCTTAGTTTCCTAACTGCTATCTTTTCAACTGCATTTTCTTACTCTACTAAGTTTTTTTCATTACCTTATATAACCTCTACTGCTGAGTATTTTTTGGCAGCCTGTCATGCTTATTTTTTTGTTCTAATGTTTTTCCATATAATCTATATAAAATGTCCAACCCTCTTTTAATTTTTTGTTGTCTTTGTTTCTGAATCTATTTGTTATGCTGGCAAGTTCTATATATTCTAATAATTTAAGGTGCCGTTCTTCATGTGGCAGTACTTCATCTGTTCTCCACTTTTGAGCTACCAGAATTCTGGTAGCTGTGGCCGCATACATCCATAGAGTAATTTGATTTCGTGCGAGTTCTGTTGTTATTATTCCCAGAAGGAAAGCTTCTGGGTTTGGGGTAAACATTCTTCTAAACATTTTCTTAAGTTCATTATACAGCATCTCCCAAAATTCTTTTATTATTCCACAAGACCACCATGAATGATAAAATGTGCTGCTTGTTTCTTTGCACTTCCAGCATAGATCACCTTTAGAACTAGGCATTTTGGCTAATTTGCTTGGTGTCAACTATCACCTGTGGCTACCACCTGATTCTTGCAACGTCCATTTTCACTGGGGACCTGAGCATTGCAGTAATGCAGTGTGGGCATTATTGTGGCATGGATAACGGGCAGATCATCTCCTTAAGTTCATAAGAAGAGCTCTAATGGATCAGGCAAAAGGCCCATCTAGTCCAGCATCCTGTTCCCTCAGTGTCCAATCAGATGCCTCAATGGCAAACTGACAAGCAGGACCTGGCTGCATCAGCAATTTCCTCATTTGTGTTTCACAGCAGCTGGCATTCAGAGGCAAACTGTTTTGGATACTGGGAAGCCTGGGAGGGTATCACCACTCTTCCAGAAGGCAGGACTCCATCCTACAGGTTTATATTACCAGGAAGTTTTCTATCTCTCTCTTTGTAGCAGCCATTTACTGTAGGTGTTTGCAGAAGGTTTTGATGTCCTCCCTCCCTGCTTTACCTGACCTTGAAAGCCACTTTCTGGGGCTATTAATCAGCCAAACAAAAAGCATGGGAAATCCAAGCCATCAACCCACATCACCTAAAGGCTGAGGTTTTGTTTTGTTTTTAAAGACCCACCCTACGTTCTTTTGTCTCTCGGTGAATTTTTGTGCCCAGTTTCAAGAGCCCTGAGGTATTGCCAGGCTCAAGCGTTGGCAAGGTGAGATGGACAAGGATGGAGAACAGAAGGCTGACATGTGTTGGAGGGGGTTGAGACTAGGGAACAGAGGCTGGAGGAGGCAGTTACTTCCCTCTCCCAGGATGTGCCTACTCTGGTTGGAGAATCCACCCCAGCTAGAGATTAATGGGAATACAATCTGGGGAGGGAATCAACCAGTATGCTGTAGTGGTTAGAGTGGTAGACTAGGACCTGGGAGACCAGGGTTCAAATCCTTAGTTGACCATGGAGCTGACTGGGTGACCTCACAGGTTTGTTGTAAGGATAAAATGAAGAGGAGAACTATGTGTGCCACCTTGAACTCCTTGGAGGAAAGGTGGGACACAAATATAACAAACAAACAATCAAACAAAATTAAACCAATTGCTAGTAGTGGGTGAATGAGAGTCAGAAGGGGGTGGGTCACAGACTGGTTGTCTAGGACTCAGTGAATTGTCACATTCCCCTGTGATGTAGTGAGCACTTGCATGCTTAACAGTCTCAAAATGCTTGGCAGGTGGGCATGTTAACTCATTGGGATGCCACTGCTTCCATACACCTCTGAATTCTTCGCCCTGATCTTGCATTCCATCAGCTGGAAGTGCTACTTCTGGCCTGCCTAGTCTTGCCTTTCTAGTCACTAACCTGAGCATAATGGCTGCTGAGACTTGCTAACTGTTGCTGAGCTTGTAATTCTACTCTATCTCAATAAAGATATATGCCTTAATCTCAAGTAAGAGTCACTGTTGTGGGATCCAGGACACCATAGCCATTTTGAAATCTGACCACAGGCAGTTTTGATTCTTTTATTCCCCCCTTCTCTGTTTAATTGCATTGGCAGTCAGTTAAGGTCCTTTTTGGCTGGAATGGAATTTGGATAAGCATTTGCTGATACTTCAGTAAAAGTGAAGCTCTGATCAATACCCTGTCTTCCCTATTTCCCTCTAGAGTAGATGAGGATGGGACATTTTTCATCCCAAGGGCCGCATTTCCTTTGGGGCAACTTTTGCGAGGCCACATACCAGTGGGGCCAGAGATGAAAGTGGGGGGGGCAACAAATGTCAGTGTTACCTTTGCATTAGTTTCTACACACATTCTCCCACCCCTTTCCATCCTCAACCCAGGTGAAATAGAGGCATTATCAGAGTTAAATGACTCATTTCAGCCAGGAGAAAGCACTCAAGGTGGATGCAAAGCAGAAGCACCAAGGGCCATGGGCTGGGTAGAAGAGTGGCTAGCGAGGACCTGTAGCATGTGAAGAGCCTCAAAGGACAGACAGAGAGGCTACAAGAACCACATTTGCCCCCTGGGGTTGAGGTTCCCCACCCCTGTTCTTCATTGTCTGCCAGTAAGAGTACACATTCAGGATAGTGACTGGCAGTAGTTCTCTAGGTGTTCAGACAGGGAGTCTCTCCCAACTCTGCCTGGAGGTGTTGGGGATTAAACCTGTGGCCTTCTGCATGCAAAGCAGGTGTTTTACCACTGAGCTATAGCCCTTCCCCGATGCTGTAGCAGTGGATTTCCTGCATTTGCTGGGGCCTAGACTAGATGACCATTGGTGCTCACTCTGACTCTACAGTTCTGTGATTCTAATGTACGCACATATTTATCAGTCAGCTGATAAATGAGTCTTTTTAAATCCACACTCCCATCTTCCCATTTTCTCCCCACTGCTAATGGTTCCCCATGTCTGGCACAGGATGCCTATGGTACCCTTGTCACAAACATCTGGAGGGATGCATGGCATGAGAAAACATAGATTTTGACAAGGGTGCTGAGCAGGCAAGTGGGAATGAGGCTCCACATTATGGGCTTAAAGGTAAAGGTAAAGGGACCCCTGACCATTAGGTCCAGTCGCGGACGACTCTGGGGTTGCACGCTCATCTTGCTTTATTGGCCGAGGGAGCCAGCGTACAGCTTCCAAGTCATGTGGCAAACAAGGGCAGCACACGGAAATGCCGTTTACCTTCCCGCTGGAGCGGTACCTATTTATTTACTTGCACTTCGTGCTTTCAGACTGCTAGGTTGGCAGGAGCAGGGACCAAGCGACGGGAGCTCACCCCATCACGGGGATTCGAACTGCCGACCTTCTGATTGGCAAGTCCTAGGCTCTGTGGTATAACCCACAGCACCACCCGCATCCCACTTTTTTATTATGGGCTTTCATATGGTTAAATGTGTGTGCAGGGGCTGGGGGGTCCGCCAGTGTCAGTGAAGAAGACCCAGATTGAATCCATGGCATTTCCAGGGTTTTTTGTTTTTAAAAAAGAACAGGTAGCAGGGTGATGGGGAAAGCTCTCTGAAACCATTGAAGAGCTGCTGACAATTGGAGTAGAGAATCTGTGGTGATTGGACAGATAGCATGACATAGTGTTAAGGCACCTTCCTATGCCTCTGCTTCACATGAAATGAGAAGACAGGAACGTTAAGATGTCCCTAGTACCTGGAAAACCTTGAGGGCTGGGTGAATGGCACGCTGTGTGATAATCAACTTAAACTCCCTAGTATATTACAACATATGAACCAAAGAGAAGTCTTGCTGGATCAAGCCAGTGGCAGCATCCTTTTATCACAGTGGCAAACCAGATGCCTTTGAGGAACCTGGAAGCAGGACCCAAGTGCAACAACATTCCCCTACTGTGGTTTCCAGCAACTGGTAATCAGAAACATTATTACCTCCAACTGTGGAGGCAAAGCAAATGGACTGGCAACCACTGATAGCCTTTACCTCCATGAATTTGTCTAATCCTTTTTTAAAGCTACCCAGGTTGGTGGCCATCATTGCCTCATACTATGCATGGTATTAAGAAGCACTTCCTTTCGTTTGTCCTGAATCCTCCAACACAGCCAAAAGCTAATCACCGTATTCCCCAAACCTGTGTTCTTGGTGGGCTGCAGCTCCCATCATTACTATTTGTTATGCTGGCTGAGACTGATAGGAGTTGGAGTCCAATAACACATCAAGGGCACCTATGATGTAGATGTCTGAGTTACCAGATTCAGTAAAGAGAAGGTTTGGAGAGCTCTCATACTCTTCCCAAACCCCATTCTCAACTATTAAGTTTCAAATTCTGCCTGCAGCCTACTCACCATCAGAGCTGCTCCCTGCCCCCCACAAGCCCTCACAAGCTGCTTTTTCTGGCAAAGAAATAGAAAGACCTGATGTGAAGTTAGTCTTATTCACCCACTATGGCAACTAGGGCCTCATTGGGCAGGAGATGGGTGGGGGGTAGAGGGCTTAGGGGAGGCATTAGCACCCTGGAGGATTGCCTTCTTTCCCCCACAAGCTGGTTCCTCAATCAATGTGTCTTGGTCACACTCCAGTGTGACGTGAAATTATCAGAACTGACTGTTATAGTCACTGATATGATCCTGGCACCCAATCCGTTGTTCACTGGGCAAGACAGATTATGGGTCAGATTGAATACCACTGTTCTTATGGTAAAAACAGATCTTGCCCCATTCCAAACAAAACATTTCTCATCTTTCTTAAATTGTTAGAAAATCTATTTTGTTTTGTTCTTTAAAAAAAAAAGAGAGAGAGAAAGAAGGGGAAATATATCAGAGAAACACCAGAAACCAACTGCCTTTTTTCATCTGCTGCTTGATAAAGTAGAGGCTTCAACCTGGGGACAAATCAGGCAGCTCGGGGCCTTGAATACAAAATCCAGGGCTGTGTTATTTGCCCCCAAATCCAGCTGTTCTTGCTGAAGTGTCAGAAAAGTTCATCTGAGGATATGCAAACATCTTTACATTAAACAGATGCCTCAGCATCCTATACAGAGAAGGAGGATATGAAAAACAGTGCAAATTCCAGGGGACAATCAACATTTGTATGTGTGCATTGTGGAGGGTTGAACTGGTGAACTTTGAAGTGGAGAAAGTGTTATTTATTCAGAGCTGTAGCGGGTTTGGTGGCCTCCCCCAGATACCTAAAGGACTTGTTGAGATAAGGCAGGCAGCCCTCTGCCTTCTGTAGCAGACTGTGGTGCAGACTCCTCTGCCATTAGATGTGCCTCTTGCCAGGAAAGCAGTGCAATAGATTCCCTTGTCAGTTACATTGCCTCTGATTAATACAAATGTACAAGGCGGTTGATCCCAGAGAGTACCCTGTGGATTTATTTGCATAATTACAGCAGAATGTGCCCCTCCTGGTGACTTGGTCGCATGATACATATTTATTTGTGCATTTTTGTGCTGCCAACCAAGCCTAATTATATTCTTTCTCCTCTCTTCTTTCTGGAAAGAACCATAACTGCTCCAATGAGACATTATTTCAAGATGACACTGGCATTTGCAAAAGGACAACTGAGCAAGGCCTGTTTTCATAGCAGGCCCAGTGCTGGTGGTCAACATAATTAGGGGACTTACTCAGGGCCAGTGTCATGGACATAGCTTCCCACAGTCCAGAGGAACAGTCCAAGCAGGGGGGAAGGCAGGCAGTCAGAAGGGGGAGATAGAGACGTGCCTTTCTCTCAGCCAGCCAAAAGCAGTGGGTTAGAGTCCCCCTTTCCAGAAGGAGGCGGGAATGTACCTTATGAATACAGTGAGATTGGGCTGGATGCAGGCCAACCCTCTGGCGAGCGGCCATTAGTCACCTCTCAGGGGAGGGGAGAATCTTCAGCAGAAGAAGGGGTGGGAGCTGACCCTGAAAGTCTAAGAGTTTGCAGAAGAACAAAGGTCAAAGAGAGGCATCAATCAAAAAGGAGGAGGGGTGGACACTTTCCTGTTTCCTCTCGGAGATGCGATGATGGCTCAGATGCTTCAATTGAATTGCGATGGATAGTTGCTAGTGTGTGTGGCTCTGAGGCTAATGACTATATACAATAAATCTTATTGTAATTACCACCACTGTGTGCTGTTTATCTATGCCAATAGCCTGCCAGCTCCTGCCAGCTTGAAGCATCTCCACTCTCCACATCAGATGGCCAGGAAAGAGTCGGGATGTCCGAAGAGCAAGGAGCAGCTGGAGGCGCGCTGAGGGGGGCAGGGGTGACGGGCACTGAAGCTGACCCCTATATGGTAACAATATTTGAAACTTAAATCACAGCTCGATCATCTAGCAGGAGCTTTTGGGGAGCAGAACAAGCAGTTAGCTCAAGAACAGGACTTGCAAATGTCTAAGTCTCTAGTTGGCCCTCCCCCCAAGTTTCCTGGGGAAAATTTGGACTATTTATCGTTCAGGGTGGGATTTCTTTGGTTCATGAAGATTAAAGGTAAAGGTACCCCTGACCGTTAGGTCCAGTCACAGACAACTCTGGGGTTGCACTCTCATCTTGCTCTATAGGCCAAGGGACAGCTTCCGGGTCATGTGGCCAGCATGACTAAGCTGCTTCTGGCAAACCAGAGCAGTGCATGGAAACACTGTTTACCTTCCCGCCGTTGCAATTGCCTGTGAGCCAGAAAACGGAAGTTGACTTCCTGTTTTGTTTCCGTTTTCGCCAAATCAACTTTTTATTTTAAAAGCTTCCAATTTTCTCCTTAAATAAGATTTAGATCCAAAGACCTTGCTGGAAAATCTACTGCTTTCGGTGACAACTTGTGGCTTTGACTGTAGGGTTGTGGTGAAGCCGTGAGCAATCTCAACTGCTTTTCCTCCCCCGCTCCACTCACCTCGTGGCAGCAGCGGGTTCACAGGAGGTTGCGGGAGTATAATCGCTCCACTGGTCCTCTCAATGCTCCACTTCATCCATGGGGTTCTCTAGGGGGGTGCCTAGCCCTGGCACTCTCCCCTAATGCCCAAACAGCCTCAGAACGGTCTCCCTTTAATCAGACGACATGAGCTGCTCCACCATTTCCGATCCACAGCAGACCGGAAGTCCCCCAATTTTTTAAAAAGATTATGTTGCAATTCCACCACATGTGATAAAACATGCCTTCCTTCTCTTTACACTTCCAACATTTATTGGAGCCTGTTCTATACATTTTTGCCATTTTTATGGGCATGATATACCATCGATTTCCCTCAACTTCCTCTTCTGGTTCTTTACATAATAACTTCTCCTGCCTGTTTTATTATATCTTAATATTGCATTCTTTAGTTTGAACTTTGTTCCATTCTTGTAATTACCACCACTGTGTGCTGTTTATCTAGGCCGGCAGCCTTCCAGCTGCTGACAGCCAGACAAGCAAGCTAAGTAAGCTATGGCTTAGAGCAGGGTTAGCTCTGGAGGTCTGGAGCTCTCCATAGCTGACCTGAAGTATCCAGGTTTACCTGGCCCCCTCCAGGTTTGCCTGAATCTGCAGGTGGGTGAGAGTGGCTTAATTTTTTTATTTTTTATTTTTAAGAAGACTTATGTGTGCAGCATGCAAGCTTTAGCCTAATAGGAGCCAGCTGCAAATTATGGCTCTCTGGGGATCTGCCTTCCTCTGATCCTCATCCCCTCCCCCAATTAACCTCCATCTCCATGGCTCAGTAGTGGGACATCACCAAGACCGTCTCCCATGACATTCTTGATTCTGGTTTGGATCCTGAAATCTCAGAGTCTGGGATGCTCCTGATCAGGCAATCCTAGCTTAGAGCCTCAGATCATGAAGGTCCAGGTAGCAGCAGGGGAGGGCACCACTGTTTAGGAGGTCCCAAATTGAATTGACTACTGACATAGGGAATGAAACTAAAGAAGAGGTTGGATGATGCATTTTGTGGCTGCTGATTCTGATGCTGTTACCCTTCACTACCACTTCTGTCCGTGCTTCATTTCCTGAAGTCCCATAACCTTGAGATCAGATTCCTCTTCCTGAAGGGATAAGGCTGAAGTCTGGAGGAGTAGATGTGAGTCTTTTCTTATATTTGGGTTTTGTCACACATGTGGGGTTAAGCAGGGCATCTAGATTACCTGGTGCCACTTTGACTTAGATTTAAACTCTAGTGCATCTCCTATTTGGAAACCAGCTGCTTTTGTGAAGTCTGTTACATTTTGGGTGGCATGTATTTGGGGAAGAAGCTTCCTCATTTGTTCTTCTAATGAAACCTGCATGTTCCCCATAGGCATTAATGCCTTTGCAGTATTTGCAAAACCAAACAAGAAGGATTTCATGTGTCCAAGTGGGAAAGGAGACCTACCAAGGGAGAGGTCCAAGTTTAGGGTGATATAGTCAATAGAAGATTTTACCACATGTTGGCAACAGTTTCTTCAGTAAAACAGAAAAGCTGATATATGAGCCAATACATATTAATATTGTTTAAATTGTGCAAAACACACACACAGAGTAGCAACAGCCCTATAAGGTTTACATGAGTAAAAGAACAAGCCAACTAAAAGATGGTTTGGCTTTTATCAGAGGTTCTGCACTGTGTCTTTTCCCAGCTGTGAATTGATGGGGGAAAGCTGGTATGAAGGTATGGAAAGAACAATAAGCAATTCATTTCCTACTCTCCCCCCCCCCGCCACTGACTCAAAACACTATTTGAGGTTAAGCAACAAAATGTCCTGTGGAACCTTAAAGACTAACACATTTATCATGGCATATGCCTCCATGGACTAGAATTAGATGCATACGGTATAATTCTCATTGGCAAGTATATACAGTGGTACCTCTGGTTACATACTTAATTCGTTCCGGAGGTCTGTTCTTAACCTGAAACTGTTCTTAACCTGAGACACCACTTTAGCTAATGGGGCCTCCCACTGCTGCCGTGCCGCCGCCGCCCGATTTCTGCTCTCATCCTGAAGCAAAGTTCTTAACCCGAGGTACTATTTACCTTTATAATATATTTGAAACACAATAAAACAGACAGTGATGCAAATAGCCACTGCACCAGGGCAAATATATATGTGAGGCTCCCACCGTTTGTTCTCTGATGTTCCAGCAAATGCCATTCTGCTACTGAGTCTACTGGGACATGAGTCCATTGAGTGACGAAGAAGCTAGACCAGCCAGGAGTTCCTCCCTGGGTGGTGGCCATTGCTCCTGTCTCTCATAGCCCCAGCCCTGGTGGCAGATGCAGGAAGTGCTGGGGGAAATGAAGATAGTCCATGCCTCCCTCCCAGTTCTCAGATGCTTCAAGTGCCACCAAAGATGTCCACCATAGAGCATTCTGAGGGAATGAAATGTTTTCCTGCTGGCTTGTTTCTGATGCCAATTCTGTGCCCATTTCTTCCTTTGTATAGGAACTGATCTTCTAGTCCTATGCAGAATGGCAAAGGGATTTGCTGGCAGGTGACAGAATACATCACACTGGAAGATAAGCAGGTGGATTGATCTTTGGTGTTGCGGTCTACATTATTAGATGTTGCAATAGCAGTGCCCTAGTAAATGTAGGAAGAGAGTTAGCATATAGGTTTGTTTATGTTTGTCTCTATTATGTGGCTTTTTGAGTAGTTTAAACATGTGGTTTGCTGTAGCCTTCACTAACTCTGTCACTCGTTAATAAACCCACATGGCTTGAGCTGGTTGGATTTTGCATTATTATTTTTTTGGAGAAACTGTTGTTCTGTGGACCAAAAGAGAATCCTGGGATATTTTTAGGTAGCCCTTGGCGCTGGGCAACCTTCCAAGAGATGCATTCTGGTGGTGGGTGGTGCCAGAGGTAAAAATTGGGGAACTGGATGAGACTCTCATCTTTTGTACAGTGGGCTGCATTCCAGAATGTGTTCATGCAAAAGCCAAAAAAAAGCCGTTCATGCAGCACCCACCAACATGCACAAACATCTCTCAATCCTGGCAATCAACAAGCATTATCACAGTTCAAGGAGACATATATTCCAGGCAGGCAAAAGCACTTGAGGGGAGCACGGAGCAGGGCTGGCAAAGGGTTGAGGTTCCTCACCTCTGCTTTAAATCATCAACAAATGCCTGAGAAGGGGGGCCACCAGGTGGCACGTTGGAAGATGGCTGAGAATAACATCTCTCTGACCCATACGAGGTACTAAGGGGCTGCTATGGGAAGTATGCAGCCTTCCTAAGCCTCCCCAGGATGCGGGGGGCTTCTGCCCTGCCAGCAGTGTTCACAATGCACCCCCTGATACGAGTGATGGGGGTGCCGAACACTTGGCACAAGGCCCTCGGTGAAGTCAGATCTTCCTGACGCCGATTCCAATCAGCGTGTGCTGGTTGCTTCAGCTTGGAATTATAATTGGAAACATTGGAAATGAAGCTGAAAGCACATACATCAAGTAAAGCTCGAAGATAAGACTGCTGATTAATGGATCTCTGCGACCAGGAGTGACGGACGGATAAGTAAATCTTCTGATGAATTACCATAAGGAGACTATGTTTGGAATGAAGGGGGGGTGGAGGAAAAAACTCTTTTTTTTTCAGCATGATGTGACATAAATAACCCTTCACCCCAGATAGAAACAAGATCGTTGCATTTTTATGAATCACAGGCAGGATTTTAAGAACTATGTGGGATGGATTAAAACAGGAAAGAAGACTGGAGAATAGTGAGAAAAGTGGAAAATTCTTATGACGCAGTTAAAATATGGCGTCTCGCTAAGACAGGCTTGTCGGAGGAAGAAGGACTGGGGGAGGAGAATCAGGACTGTTTGAAAGAGAAGGAATGTTGGAATGCAAGTTTGACCTGACAGAGCCCCCAGACTCATTTGATTTATTCGAAAAATAAAGGACAGATCGGAGACTAATCTTGTGTATGGAAGCATTGTACAGAGGCTGTCCCGGATCGATATGATTTTTGGAAGAGTACAAAATCCACATAGAATGCCAGCTTTTAACCTGCTTGTGAAAATCATCAGCGATCGCAAAGAAAGGAATTTATGATAACAACAAGAAGAGAAAGGAAGTAATAAAGGACTATCCGGATCAAACTGGACAGAACTGTCTAATGAAAGCAGTAAGATAAGTGATGCTGTTTTGGACTCGAGCGGAGCTTGATGTATGGGCACCCCCAACAAAATTTAAAATTTGGCTGTATAATTTGGAATTAATGTGATATGATAATGTGATGTGATTGGCCTGTTAATAAAAATTATTAAAAGAAAACAAAAACAAATGCCTGAGAAAATTAACTGAGGAAGCTATCTTAATCTGAGTCAGACCACCTACCCAGCTGTTGCCAACACCGACTGGCATTGGCTCCCCAGGGTTTCAGACAGGAGTCTTCCTCTGCTTTAACCGGAGATGCTGATGGCTGAATCTGGGAATTGTCTTTTTCTGGCAAGCAAAGCCTGTGCCCTACCACTGACCCATGATGCCTTCCTACCTTCTTAAGATCCTAAGAACATGAGAAGCATAGTGCAGCATCCTGTTCTCACAATGGCCAACCAGATGCCTGTAGTCAACCAAGAAACAGGACTCAAGCACAAGAGCACTCCCCCTCACCCCCATGGTATCTCTGACTGTGGAGGGAGGCAGAACACAGCCGCCAATGGCTAGTAGCTGCTGATAGCCTTATCCTCCATGAATTTGTCCAATCCTCTTTCAAAGCTCTCCAAGCTGGCGACCATCCCTGCCTCCTGTGGGAGTGAGTTCCACAGTTTAACAATATCATGCATGAAGTTCTTCCTTTTGTCTATCCTGAATTCTCCAGCATCCAGCTTATTGGATGTCCATAAATTCTAGTGTTCTTTGCTTTTACACAGTTTGGGAAATCTTTTACCCTTTCATTTTTGTGTTGATTTGTGTGTGCAGAAATCAATAACCACCCATTACCTTCTTCATCTTCAAATGCAACATCACCTTTCGAACAAATCCTAATAAAAAGTGCTACTGGAACTCTTGACCCATCCTTTCACATCTCACATCACGTCCCTCTAATAGGCTTGCACATTCTACTACAAGCATAAAAACAATTGCTTCACTTGTATTACTTTGCCTCCCAACAATGTCTGGATGGCTGATGAATGCATGGTTTGAATTTTGTCAGGCATATCCAACACTGATCCAACATTTTAAAGAAATCCACTTGCATTACTGTGTTAATTAGACATGTAGGGCCAGTAATGCATATGTAATCACATTGGGACTAGGCTTTCCACCTTTTCCTTATTTCAAGGAAAGGGTCTTTATATAGTATTGAAATGCATGTGTTCTTTTTCAAGTTAATGGTAAAATGATACATGGCAAGAAATAATATGTTTTCTTATTAAGAACTTTTTTTTTTTCAACTCTCCTCTTCAGCTGAAAAGACTCCTAGATCAGCTGCCAAGGATCAGTGAAAAGACAGTCCCTGCGCTCAGGCTCACAGTTTAAAAGGGACAATACACAAGGAAATACACGAATAACCGCGACAGGGTGAGCTCCCGTTGCTCAGTCCCAGCTCCTGTCCACCTAGCAGTTCAAAAGCACGTCAAAATGCAAGTAGATCAATAGGTACTGCTCTGGCGGAAAGGTAAACGGCGTTTCCGTGCGCTTCTCTGGTTCACCAGAAGTGGCTTAGTCATGCTGGCCACATGACCCGGAAGCTGTCTGCGGACAAATGCAGGCTCCCTCGGCCAGTAGAGCGAGATGAGTGCCGCAACCCCAGAATTGTACACGACTGGACTTAACTGTCAGTTATACAAGGAATGGGGATTGTGAGGGAGGAGGGGATATGTTCATGCAGAAACCGAGGAAACGAGGTAATGCAAATGTTGCCGGTTAGAGCAGAACTGATAGAGTTGCCCTGTTTCCCTCCTATCTGTCTGCTGCAGCCTTAGTCCTCTGGCTGCAAAAGTAAATGCTGTCTTTCAGTCCTCAGGGCACAGTTCATTCGTTAATGTATCTTTTTTTCTGATTTGGCAACCTTCTTGTGGCACAGGAGAAGTCAACAGGCACGATTGGTGGAGACAACCTGGAAGAAGCTGCACTGATGCTGTTCACAAGAGGCAATGAGCAGCAGAAGTTTCTGACAAACTCCACCACTCAAATGACAGCTCATTTGATATCTTGCCTCCTTGCTCCTTCCCTTATCCCAATAACATTTTGCGACTCATTAGGAAATGATCTATGACTATCCATCCCTGTGTCTTCAAAGCTACAATTTATAGCCTCTTGTATAATTAAAAAAAACACACAATTTGGTTACAATTGGTGTAGTGCTGATATGCAAGTGGGATGAAGCCCTCTGAGCTTCCAGGGAAGAAAGTTCCAGTGTGAGAGGGTTATTTTCTGAATTGCTGTCTCTGGGCGGAATTAAATTGCCTTGACACAGATACCCATTTTAATCTTAATACAATGACTCTAATTTCTTTGTGCCACATTGCATCAGGGAAATGAATTCAAAGAGGAGGGGGAAATACGTTTTTCAAATGAGAGTCACATCCTCTTTTAGGTGTATTACCTCATTGCCAGGGAGATAACAATGAGTCATCTCATTCCTGCTTTTATTGATAAATTCCATCCAACCCAGCCAATCCAATGAAAAGGTGGATGAGCTCATAAGGGTTCCTCCCTAGAAGGATCCATTTTTAGAGTGCTAGTTTCATGGATGGCTTACTTCAAAGCACCATCTGGAGCTATCCCACTAGCATAGGAGCAAACTCCTAGGGGACCAGGGGGTATTCAGACCCCAAATAAAATATTTGAGGGGACGGTCCCCCCCCCAAAAAATTGATGGGCATTGCCATTGTAAAATTGGTGTCCATGTGCCATACCCCTCTCACAATATTTGAACTTGTGGACATCCAACAAAGCTGAGTGCTGGAAGATTCAAGATAGATAAAAGAAAGGATATCTTCATGCAGCTCATCGTTAAACTATGGAATGCCTCACATGAGGCACAGATGGCCACCAACCCCAATGACTTTAGAAGAGGATTAGACAAAAGCATGGAGGAGAGGGCTATTGACGGCTACTAGCAATGATGACTATGCTCTGCCTCCAAAGTCAGAGGCAGTGATGCTTCTGAATGCCAGCTGTTGGAACCAACAGGAGGGGAGAGTGCTCTTGTGCTCAAATCCTGTTTGCAGGTGCACCACTGTGAGAACAGGATGTTGGACTAGATGGGCCATTGGCTTGATCCAGCAAGCTCTTAGATTCTTATGCCTACCCTGTTCAGTCCCAATGGATCATGACCTGAAACAAAACAACGGTCCACTTTAGAATCCCCAGTCTAGTGGGTTATTTTACAAGGTGGCCTTGTAGGTTATGTGCTATATCCATAGCACCCCTCCTATTTCATTTCTAAAATAGGGTATACAGCTGCCCACAATCTGAGAGGCTAGTGCACAGGGCTCCTTGCTGTCATGTGCATTGAATGCGTGTAAGGCAAGGCCCCTAGGAGGAACTAGGTTGTGTTCTCAGAGGGAATTGTATGGGGAAAGAATGGCTGCCGCTGTCCCTCCCCCTGCTCCAGGTGTGATATTAGCAGTTTAGAAGGAAAAACTTTAATGGGGGTGGGGTGGGGATGGATGTCTTAGAATTTTTCATAAAAAACCTGCCTCAGATTTGCATGGGATGGAGTTAGTCCCATTATCTCTGAAAACTGAGATAGACCAGATCTTAATGGGTCCTTCTCTCCATCACTTGGCACTGATGATCTTTGAGAATTATTGGAGAACAAGTGAAGTCCCTGCAGACTAGAGGCAGGCAAATGTTGCTCCAATCTTCAAAAAAAAAGGGGGGGGGGGAGAGGACCCAGGTAACTACCGACTGGTAAACTTGACATCGATACCAGGAAAGGTTGTAGAGCAAATAATTCAACAGTTGGTCTGTGAGCAGTTAGAAAATAATGATGTGATTACTAAGACCCAAAACAGGTTTCTTAAAAACAAGTCATGTCAAACAAATCTCATTTCTTTTTTTTGATGGCATTACAAGTTTGGTGGATTACAGTAAGAGTTTTGACAAAATAAAATAATTCCTTCCAGTAGCACCTTAGAGACCAACTAAGTTTGTTATTGGTATGAGCTTTCATCTGCCATGATATTCTTGCAAGGAGGCTGGTAAAATGTGGGTTGAACAAGGTAACTTAGGTGAATTTGTGGCTGGTTGGCTGACCAAACCCAAGGATTATGGTACTCATTAATGGTTCCTCATCATCCTCAAAAAAAATTAGATGTGAGGTGCTGCAGGGTTCTGTCCTAGGCCCATTGTTCAACATCTCCATAAATGACTTGGATGAAGGAATTGAGGGGATGCTCATCAAATTTGCAGGTGACACCAAACTGGGAGAGGTAGCTAATGCCACAGAAGTCAGAATCAGGATTCAATATGACCTTAACGGATGTGAGAATTGGGCCAAAATTAACAAAATAAATGTCAGCAGCGACAAAGGTATGGTTCTGAACTTAGACAGGACAAACCAGCTGCACCATTATAAGATGGAGGACCACCTGAAAAGGATCTTGGGGTCTTAGAAGAACACAAGTTTATCATGAGTCAACAGTGTGATGCAGCAGCAAAAAAAGAATGCTATTCTAGGCTTTATCAACAGAAGTATAGTGTACCAATCAAGGGAAGTAATAGTCCCGCTCTATTCTTCCTTGGTCAGAACACATCTGGAGCACACCTGAAATACTGTGTCCAGTTCTGAGTGTCATGATTAGAGAAGGATGTTGACAGGCTAGAACGTGTGTAGAGAAGGGCAAGCAAGATGACCAACGGCCTGGAAACTAAGTCTTATGAGGAATGGTTGAGGGCATTGTGTATGTTTAGTGTGGATAAGAGGAAACTGAGACTGATAGCTAAGTCATTTAAGACATTAATGGAATGACTGAATAGAGCTTATACCTCACATTCCCTTGCTCTCTCTTCCCTGCTTCTTTTCATACCGTTTTGCCCTTACTAAGACTAAGAACATAAGAAGAGCCATGCTGAATTAGGAAAAAGACTCACCTAGTCCAACATCCGCCTCTCATAGTGGCTAACCAGATGCCCAA
Organism: Podarcis liolepis; assembly: GCF_965112155.1. Lineage (NCBI taxonomy): Eukaryota > Metazoa > Chordata > Lepidosauria > Squamata > Lacertidae > Podarcis > Podarcis liolepis. The sequence goes on along the minus strand of NC_139570.1, from coordinate 43,518,116 downwards.
AAGGGAAGCCAACAAGTAGGACCAGAGCGCAACAGCACACTCCCCTTTCATGCTTCCTGGAAACTGGTATTCAGAGAGTAACTTGCCTCCAACAGTGGAGGTAGAGCATAGTCACCACTGCTAGTGTCCATTGATAGCCTTAACTGCCATAGATTTGTTTAATTCCATCCAAGTTGGTGGCCATCACTACCTCTTGGGAGAACAAATTCCATAGTTTAAGTGTGCTATGTGAAGAAGCACTTATAGAATCATAGAACTGTAGAGTTGGAAAGGACGCCAAGGATCATCTAGTCTAACCCCTGTAATGCAGGTAAAGAATCTCTGGCAGATGGCCATGAAGGAAAGTCCACCACTACCTGAGGGAGTGTGTTCCACTGTTGAACAGCTCTTATCATCAATAAGTTATTCCTAATGTTTAGTTGGAATCTCCTTTATTGTCACTTGAATCTGTTGGCTGGGGCCCTTGGAGCAGCAGAAAACAAAGCTTGCTCCATTTCCCATGTGACAGACTTCCTTTTGTCTGGCCAGAATCCAGGGGTACCAATGTTGCATATAGAGACCTTCAAGCCAGGCTATACTAATCTCGTACCATGGGCTGTTATCTTTGTCTTGCAAAAACACATTCCAGAGTGTCTGCATAAGAAAGGGAGATGTGCCTTGCTCCATGTCCTAAACTCCCTTAGGTAAACCCATATAAGAAAAGGAATGCAAAGGGATCACATGCAAAGTGCAGCCAGGTGCTGCTTAGAGAGAGTTCTTTGTGTGATTGCTTAATGTATATGCAATTAAGGAAAGACCATAAATGGTATGCTAATAGGGCGATGTAGCCTAGGATTGGAAGGATTTTGCTGCAGTTTATGCATATGTAGTGCCTTAAGAGATAACAGAAATGTATATATGAAGGAGCCGGTCCCTTTATTAGGGGGCTCGGACTTTGGAAACTGATTCCTCTAAGTCAGCTTGCTGGCTAGCCAGGCAATAAACCTTTTGTTGTTCTTCATTTGCTGCGTGGAGTTTTCCTTCAGCCCAGACACTGCTGTTTTGCAACACCAACTTGAGTAAAATATTGGGTGGTGGGCAAGTAAGCCCCACCCTGCATAATCGATCACATGATGCAGTGCCCCCCCCACCATTTGCATGGCAATGCCCATTAACTTGGGGGGGTCCCCCTCAAATATTTTAGGGGGGGTGAAGGGACTTTGGCCTCTAGGAGTTGGCTCCTATGCCAGAATCTCTCACCATTCTGTATCTCTCTAAAAATATCCCTGTAAAAGCTTTTCTTTCTTGTGACCCCCCCCCCGCCCAAAGAGAGTACACGAGGCACTTAACCTGAGGCAACTTTGTGTGTCAAACCCTCCAAGAACACTTTAAGAACACAGTGTCTTTCCCCCTAAGGTGTAGGCTTGCTCACAATTTATTTCCCATAGAGTTTCATGTAACATCTTAGATAGAGGCTCCCCCTGTATGATCATCTGGCAGGGCCCTGATACATGTTCTTTTGCTATGAATGGCCAGGACATTTGTGACAAGGAACATAGCCTTTCTAACCAGAATAGGCCCAATTATATTGGGCAAACTTCCCAGTAATCACTGGATCTACTGACAAGCACGGAATCTCAGTAGTCCCATTTTGGGCCTTGCATGTAGGACATCCCAAGTTCAAATTCCAACATGCCCAGTTAAAGAAACCCCCTTTATCATAGCTTCCTCCCAGATTCAAATAAAATCAACATATACAGCCACAGCAGGGAGTCTTTTTCAGTGTGAGGGCTGCCTTCCCTTTCAGTCCACCTGAAGGTGGACTGAAGCATCTGCGTTGGGCAGCAGAATCCCACAGAAACAAGATCACATGGAACTTTCACAAGATCTCACTGCTGCTGCTGCTGCTTTTCCTCACTTCTCCCATGGTGTGGGGGTGGGGTGGGGTGTCCTGCTTGCCCTCTGCCACTGGCACCAGAGAAGCAAGGAGGAGCAGCTGAGGCTTCTGGGTTCTGGCAACATCTCACAGACCTCTTGTGAGAACCTAAAAGCCTTAGTCATACAGTCTCAGTAAGCAAGACTACAATGGGGGGCAGGGGCAGTTGGGGGCAGCAGCAGTGCAGAACCTTCCTATACCCTCCAACTGACCTTTCCCAACCCCCCATTTCTGCCCTCCCCCTCGATCATTTCCTACCAGTAGGACAAGTGCCACCTCCAGTACATTAACAGGACACACACCCTTCTTTAGTAGATTTAGTAGATTTACATAAAAAGGAATAGACCCCAATGAATAAATAGAAAGGGGCAAAATTAGACATGGACACCTGAAGCATTTTTTTATTTTTTATTTTTTTAAAAAAAATCAAGATTGTTTGCGCTGTGCTCTGCTCCTCCTTTCTTCCCACCCAGCCCTCTGCCTGCCCCTCTGAGCCGGCATGTCACACAGAGCTGGCCTCTGCATTGCCAGCCTCTCCTCCTTGCCTGCTCTCCAGCAACCACAAGGAGCTTCCCAAGGGAGGAGACTGCCAGCAGTGGGCATGGAGAGGCCGTGGGTTGCTCGCTCGCAGCCATCATCACCACTGCTCAGGACAAGCCCAGGCTCATCCTCCTCTCTGAGCTCAGTGGCGGCAGCACTGGCAGGGGAAATAGGAACATTCTGGGATCGAATCAGAAGCCAGGATGGCTTTTATAATTCCAGGACTGTCCCTGGAAAATGAGGACACTTGGGGGATATGCCTTCCCATTTCACCTCAGGCATTGAAATAGGATGGGTGACTCCTGCTTGCAGGGGCATAGGCGCCGACTCCATGGGGCCTGAGGGGGCCCAAGCCCCCTGAAAAATTTGTTTGGGGGGCTCTGCCCCCCAATAATCTCGGGTGCCCCTCCAACAGAGCGCCGCCGCCGTCCCTTCCTCCGCCTCCGGCTCCTGGGGCTGGGGGCTTTCCCCGGCCGGCGGGGCGGAGCTTCCCAGGGCCCCACCCAGCGGCCGTGCCTGCAAAAGTTGCAGCCCGAAGCGGCAACAGCAACAGCCCGCGGAGCAGCAGAAGTTCTTCGGAGAGAGCCGCTGCTGCGCCACCACCAGCCCCAACGTCACCATGTGAGCCCCGTTTGCAGGCGGAGGGGGACCGATCCTGATCTGGGGGCGGTGGGCGGGTGTCGGGGCTCCCCGCTAGCCGCCCTGCTTGGGGCGGCGCCTCCCTGGCCTTAGGCCCCGGCCCGCAGCCCGGTTGCTCTCCCTCCCTTTCGCTTTTGCACCCCGGCGCGCTGGCCCGTCCCGTTGCTCCTGGCCGCCACGGAGGGTAGTGAAAGTCGGCCGGACACCCTCTCGTTTCTTTTCCCAGGCTTGCGTGGCGTGGGCAGAGGCGCGGCCTCTAGGCATAGGCAGAGTGCCTTCGGGGACGCGTCTCCACCGACGCACAGAACGGCTGCAGCCCTAAAGTGGCCCGCTGCCGAAGTTGCGTTCTCACGCCTCTCCAAGGCTAGTCCTCCTCGGAGTAGACGCTACTGGCTTAAGTGCATTAATTTCACTGTGCCTGCTCCAAGTAAAACTTTTTGGGCAGCAGCCCCATGTCTACTTGGCAGTAAATCGCCTTGAATTCCATGCTGGGTTAGGGCGGAAGCCTTAAAGGAAAGGGATGCACCCCCGCCTCCTCCCCACCTGCTCCCTCGCCAGCCAGCCAGCCAGCCAGCCACGCGCCCTAGCCGGAGAGCCCCGGACGTCCCCGTCGCGCAATTGGCTGGATCTCCCTTCAGCAGGCCGTGCTCACAACTCGGCCCAGGGACCCCACAGCAGCGGATCTCCGGCCCAGCTGAAGAATCCGGCAAGAAGCCCCCTCCTCCACAATCGCTCCGCCGAAATACGCTCCAAAACCCCCCAGATAGGCCGCCGGCCACCAAGTCTCGTGGCGCCCTGAGCGAGGGTCTCTCCCCAACACCGCCACCTCGAACTGCGTTCTCCTGGCTACCCGAGCGAACCAGCGGCAGGACCCCGGTATGGGCCCCCCCAATATTTTTTATAAGTCGGCGCCCTTGTGCAGGGGAGCATATAACAGTGGTGGGCACATAGTCAAGAGGGGTGGAGAAACTAATGTAAATTTGACCTCTGTATAGCAGTCAGTATAGCGTGGGTGGCGCTGTGGGTTAAACCACAGAGCCTAGGGCTTGCCAATCAGAAGGTCGGCGGTTTGATTCCCTGTGACGGGGTGAGCTCCCGTGGCTCGGTCCCTGCTCCTGCCAACCTAGCAGTTCGAAAGCACAACAAAGTACAAGTAGATAAATAGGTACCACTCTGGCGGGAAGGTAAACGGTGTTTCCGTGCGCTGCTCTGGTTCGCCAGAAACAGCTTTGTCATGCTGGCCACATGACCTGGAAGCTGTACACTGGCTCCCTCGGCCAATAAAGCGAGATGAGCGCCGCAACCCCAGAGTCAGCCACGACTGGACCTAATGATCAGGGTTCCCTTTACCCTTTACCTATAGCAGTCTAGTTTCTACACACACTCATACAGCCCTCTCTATCTTATCCATCTGGGGGAGAATGAAAGAAGATGCAGGGTGGGGCGAGTGAGTGGTGTGGTTTGGGGACAGTCTTGAGGGCTTGACAGAGAGCCCAGGTTTTATTTGGATGTTATCTTGAGGGAATCCTCTTGCAGCCACTTACCACAGCCTATGGGCACTGACTTTTTCTGGGTTTTTTGTTTTTTTGTGTGTGTGTGGATTGTGGTAAATATTTGACTCACTCCATCTTTAATCCATCAACACATCTGGGTCGAAGAACAACCTCAGTGACTTCTCCGATTTTAAACAATTGAGTAACAGAAAAAAGCAATCCCCACAGTAATCACACTTTAGCTTTCTAAGGACAATGGATGCAACCTTCTCAGAAAGTTGACATGACAGGCCTTGTAATCACATCCAAAAATAAACTTACAAATGCTAAGATAAGCAATTTGTCATCCTTTTAAGAACAGTGGAGTGGGAAGCCTGCATGGGGCAAAGCCAGCATTTTGTAGAATTTCCATCTGAGCTCCAATAGCAAATATTGTCCTGGAAGGCTTTTGGTTTCCCTCTTTGTCATTGTCCAAAATATATGAAATTAATTGTTTTTGAAGAAGAACACCATTCCCTCCATTTCACCCCCAATGTAAGCCTCTGTGTACATATTCTCTCTCTTTCTCTCTGTTTCTCTTTCCAAATAGTATTACTCTTGGCTGGGTACATAAATTTAGACTAAAATAAGAACAGGCTAGAACCATCAACCTGACTTGGAAACACCCTGACATTTCTCCCCAGCATCTCTACTCCAAGGTTCAAATGAGTTCATGAAACTTTTCTTTAGGTTTCCTTGTTAGATCGAGGAACACAAACTAGAAACATTGCAATCAATGTTATTTAATAAAGGTTAGGAACTTAGGAAGCTGCCCTGCACTGGGTCAGACCAATTATTTCATCTAGCTCAGTACTGCCAACACTGACTGGCAACTGTTCGCCAGAATTTCAGATGGAGGTTTCTCTCAGTCCCAGCTTACTGTACAATGGTACGATTTGAATACATTCCCCCCCGCACACCTATTTTGTCCCACCCACCACAAGGCATGTGACCATTGGAAGTTTGCCAAGAAAGGCATGCAGCTCCTGTGCTGAAAACATTTCCCCAATCCTCCTCTAAGTTGTGTATGTAATAAAATTATCAATAAAATGCAGCGAAAATCCACAAAACTGTTAGCACAAATAAATACAGTGGTACTTCTGGATGTGAACGGGATCCATTCTGGAGCCCCGTTCGCATCCTGAGTAGAACGCAACCTGCATCTGCGGGTCGCGATTTGCCGCTTCTGCGCATGCGCGTGATGTCATTTTGAGCGTTTGTGCATGCGCGAATGGCGAAACCCAGAAGTAACGCGTTCCATTACTCCCAGGTCGCCACAGAGCGTAACCTGAAAATGCTCAACCTGAAGCATATTCAACCCGAGGTATGACTGTAAGCATAAAATAATCATCAATATTCAGTAAATCTTTGAAACAGAAATATAGATAACTAAATTACAGTACTTTTCTGTGTATAAGACGAGGTTATTTTACTCTAAAAGAAGGTGTTTTCTTATGCGACGCGCACGATTGGCAGCATCGAGTAAGTTATTTTGGGGGCATTCCCCTCCCAAGAAAGCTCAACAACCTTGGCAATCCTCTCCCCATAAAGCTCAACAACTCTGAGCCATCTCCCCCCCCCCATTTTCTTAATTTGGGGTCCCCAAAAGTAGGGGGCGTCTTATACACGGGGGCATCTTATACATGGGAAAATATGGTACATGCCTGGGTAGGCCTGCTCAGTGAGTGGGGTGGCTTCCAAAGGATAGGAGCTGCACTTGTAGAAGTGCAAGTTCTACAGATCAAAGTGGTTAAACAGGCATGTATCAGACAAAGTAATCCATCAAATAAACTGGTCCCAAGCCATGAAGGGCTTTATATAAAGCCTTGAACTTGGCCTAGTAACAAATGAGCAGCCGGTACAGATACCTGAGCACAGATTTAATATGCCAACAGGATCTCACTCCTGCCAGCAATTGCGTGGCAACATTCTGAGGTACCCAGAGTTTCTAAGTCAACCTCAATGGAAGCTCCACGTGCAGTGCATTATAGTAGTCCAGTCTTGAAATTACCAATGCCTGAACTAATGTGATCAAGCGGTTCCAGCCCAGGAACAGTCACAACAGTCATAGCAGTCAAAGCTATAAAAAGGCACTCCTGGCCACCAAGGCTACCTAAGCCTTCAGTGACAAAGCTGGATCCAGGAGCCATCCCAGATGGCATACCTCCTCCTTCAGTGGGAGTGCTTCCTGCTTCAAACCAGGCAATTGGTTGATTTTTCAAAGTCCACTCATCTCTCTCTTGCCAGAATTCAAGCTTGGTTTACTTCCCTTTCTCCAGCTCACTGGTTCGTCAAGGCACTGGTGCAGGGATGATATGGAAAAACAGAGCTGAGTGCAAATCAGTACAGAGCTAGATGAACCAATGATCAATATTAGGCCTTTTCCTATGCTCTTTTTGGCACCCAAATATCCTAATGACCACCAACTTCATGTAGATGAAAAAACAGGAATGGGGATGAAATAGTGCTTTGTGGCACTCCATACCATAGCTGTCAGAGGGCCAAAAACCACACTCTGAACTTGACCCTGTAGATAGGAACAGGGCCACCGTAATGCAATACCCCTGCTGCCTATCCTACAGAGCTGTTCCAGGAGCACACCATGGTCAGTGATATCAAAAGCCACAGAGAGATCTGCACACATAAGATCTGATGTTCAATCCCCAGCATCTTCAGGTAGGGTTGAATATGTCCACTGTCCAGGGGCGCCGACTTATAAAAAATATTGGGGGGGGGGCATGCTGGTCAAGGAAGGCTCCCCTCCTCCAAAGCAGACCCGATCCAGGCAGCTCCATAAAGCTCCTGGAGAGAGGCGGGGTGGGGGGCGCGCGGAGAGACAATGCCAAAACTCAGGGGGCTCCTTGAGCCAATTGCCAGAGATGAGCCCCACAGGGGGAGGCAGGGTCCTCTATAGCCCACCCCAGCTGCCCTTCTTGTATCTACAGCCAGTTTGGCAGGGGGCGGTGGAAGGGTCTGGAAGGAGCGGGGACCACCACGGAGCACACATACCGGGAGCTGGAGAGGTGAGGCCCAGCCGAGAAGGGGCCAGCCCGGAAGGCGCAGCTTCATAGCCGAAGCTGTCCTCGGCTTGGGGAGCTGGAGAAGCTGTCGGCTCAGGGCACTGGCACAGGCCTAGCCGCTCCCGCGACGCCTCTTTGCTCCCGGGATCAGGGCCGCCAGCTCAGCGCTGGAGCCGAGGGAGCCCCCAGGCAGGCCTGAGAGCAAAGGCAGAGCCGCTGGGCGGTGGCCGCTTCTGCAAGGCGGCCGGAGAAGCGGGGACCCCCTCCCCTCCCCGCGTCCCCCCCACTCGCTTCCCCCTCTGAAACTTTGTTAACACTTCCACGCTGAGCCTCTGACAATAGGGGCGGGCCGAGGGCACGACGCGGCTGGGCCCTCTGGACTCGCGCCCCCCCCCCAGATGTTGCGCCCGGTGCGGCAAAGCATAATATAACTAATAATTTTCTTAAATTATTGGGGGGCAGAGCCCCCCCCCAAACAAATTTTTGAGGGGGCTCGGGCCCCCTCAGGCCCCATGGAGTCGGCGCCTATGCCACTGTCTGAAACCAGCAACCAGTAAACTATCTTTCAGAAAAGTGCAGTTGAATTTTTTTCTGGCTATGTAGCAACAGTAGGATCAGTAGTGGAGGGAGGGAGGAGGGAGGGTTTTCCTTAACTCTCACCTAGTATCCTGCCATCCCGACCTGGCATCCTGGCTGGCTGATATGCATGGATTCAGCAATTGATGGGACATGGAATTCTCCAGTGTTAGTTTAATTGTTGCTGCCATTCCAGGTGAAACGCCAACCAGGGAGGTATTTAGGGGAGTGGGGAGCTGATACACACAGTGGGGGTGGTGGTGGTAGGAACATTGGATGCTGCCTTATACCAAGTCAGACTATCAATTCATCTAGATCAGTATTGTCTCCAGTGACTGATAGTAGCTCTCCAGTGTTTCAAACAGGGGTCTCTCCCAGCTCTACTTGGAGATGTGGAAGATGCACCCAACATCTTTTGTATGTACCACTGAGCTACAACCCATCCCCAATAATTCTTCTCTAGCTCAAATTACTATCTGAGCCAGGAAATAATTTCAGCGCTTTGAAATCTCATTAGAATTGGGCTTTTAAGATCTGCTGAAGTTTGTTTTCAAGCCTGGCTTAGCAGTCACACCAGCATTTTGAGTTGTGTGTGGTTGCCTTTATCCAGCCAATTGTAGCTTCTTATTGGAACAGATGTGAGGGGCAACTCATCTCTGCAATATGTCCCCTTCAGGAAAAAGTGACATCAAAAGTGATGTTTCCTTGCCAGATGCACCAAAATAGTTTATGAAATGTGTGTCTAAAGCTTATTCCTTTGGGAAGTCTAAAGAGGAATTTCCATTCTGACAAATGTGCCCCTGATGAGCCTTTACCATCTGCTCTGATGACTGGAAAGGCCCCAGCTTTCTTGCAATCCAAACGTGCTGAAGTGCTTCTCTTAATGACTCTCTTAAGCAAAAAGCGGAAACCTCAATGACTTCAATTTATGTGTCTACATATTGCCAATTAAAAGCTTATTACAAGAATACAGTTGTGAATGAATGGCAGCAGCAATCAGCACTGGAGTATTGTAACAATGAAAATATAATGATTCCTTAACCCATCCCTTTAATTTATCTTCATTTACACATGAACTACATCTCCACAACCAGGACAGTTTTTCTACCTGTCCTGAAGAAAGGGTAAGGGGAGGGTAGTGGCTGTTGTTAATTTCATACCCTCCCAATAGGGATGTCCTAAATAACAACCACAACACACACACACACACACACACCCCATCTGACTGGGTTGCCCCAACCACTCTGGACAGCTTCCAACATATATAAAAACATAGTAAAGCAATAAATAAATAAATAAAACTTCCCTATACAGGGCTACCTTCAGATGTCTTCTAAATGTCTTCTAAAAGTTGTAGAGCTACTTATCTCCTTGGCTTGGGGGTTACATAACTCTATAAACTCTTCAATATTTCTCTGATGAAAATAGGAACATCCTACCATAGCCGCCAACATTTTCCCAATGAAAATAGGTCAGTGAAGGACTCTTGCTCCCTCCACCTTCTGTGAGACAAAAAGCATTTAAGCATCACCTTAGAACTTGGCCCCTTCAAAGGTGAAGATTTAGGTTCTGCAGCACCATGCTGGGCCTTTGGGGAGAATGCTTGGCACAAGAAACGTCTGGGACACAGGTGCGATCAAGTGAAACAAATATCCCAGTCAACTGTGAAATCAAGCCTGCATTTTGATTTATCGCCCAGCAAAATAAAATTATGGTTTGTCAGGTTTCTTTTGGCATTCCCATTACTCATGGAGAGTTTGATTATTATTCTTTTTTTGGAAAAAAATAATTACCATAATTATGGAAACACACTTAAGAAGTGAAAATGCCATTGGGAATAATGAAGGAAACTCACACAATCACTGCTCCATAAATTCACAGCAAGTGGAACATGGGAGACAGGTCAGCATGAAGGATGATGCTTCTGTGCCGATCCTCCTATAGAGTAAGCAGGTACCACCTGAGTTTACTTGTTAACCTATTCTGCCCCCTAGTGTCCACATCCCAGCATTACTTTGGCTCAACTGGTTGATATTAAGTATGGTTTCCATTCCACCTTCGGTTCCTTTGGGGCTGTTGGGTTTTCACTTTTTGAAAACCCTAGTTCCTTTTAAGGCATCCACTAAACATGTAGTTGGAAGGCATCACTAAAGGTCATGTAGCCCCACCTCCTGCAATGGAAGAATCACAGCTAAAGAATTCCTGGCAGATGGCCATCCAACCTCTGCTTAAAATCCTCCAACCAAGGAGGACCAACCACCTTCCAAGGTTATCCATTCCCTAATGTTTAGTTATAATCTCCTTTCTTGTAGTTTGAATCCATTGGTTTGGATCCTGCCCTTCAAATATTTGAAGATGCCTACCATACAGTGGAGAAGGGACACGGGTGGTGCTGTGGGTTAAACCACAGAGCCTAGGGCTTGCAGATCAGAAGGTCGGCGGGTTGAATCCCCATGACATGGTGAGCTCCCATTGCTTGGTCCCTGCTCCTGCCAACCTAGCAGTTCGAAAGCACGTCAAAGTGCAAGTAGATAAATAGGTACCGCTCCAGCAGGAAGGTAAACGGTGTTTCCGTGCGCTGCTCTGGTTCGCCAGAAGCGGCTTAGTCATGCTGGCCACATGACCCGGAAGCTGTCTGTGGACAAACACCGGCTCCCTCGGCCAGTAAATTGAGGTGAGCACCGCAACCCCAGGGTGGTCTGTGACTGGACCTACGGTCAGGGGTACCTTTACCTTTACCATACAGTGGCATAGCATGAAGGGGGCAGCTGGGGCAGGGGGCCCAGGTGCATTTTGGGGAGGGGCACATTTTGGGGGCCCTGCAGCCGAGGGAGGACTGGGTTCTCTTGGCCATGGCATCTCATTTCTCCCTTGGAACGCAGGGCTGGGTGCCACGCCAGATTCCTTCACCCTCGGCGCCCCGCTTCCCTGGTGCTTGCTTATGCCCTCCCGCTCCAGGTGCCATGAGCTCAAGCAATGCCTCTGCTACCATATCACCTACCACATCACACTATGCAATGCTAGCTCTGATGTGACTCTTTCTTTTGCATGGTAGGCTATGTTAAAGTAGGGTTGGAGGAGAAATTTGCTCCTATTCACATTTAAAAGTTGATTTTACCTTACTCATACTCTCCAAAAAGAGCTTGAGAACTGGAACACGGCCACCATCTGAAATTCACACACTTCCAAATTTTGCAGTGCAGATCTCCGGCCACATAATGTGTGTGGAAATACATATGCTGTGCATATTTCCACCCGTCACATAGTTAAACCATGGAAATGGCTCCCACAGGAAATGGTGATAAGCAACCGAGATGACCCTGAGATCATCTTCTGAGGCCCTCCTTCGTGTGCATCTGTGGCAATCTCACAGGGTCCCCAGTGGTTTCACCGTCTATTGATCCCTGTGCCACTACTTTATTTCTTGCTGCCACCACCCAGGCCCTACCTGGTAAAATACCGAGTCCAGTCAGGGTTAAATTGGAACATAAACTTCTGTTTATTTATTGCAGTTCAACAAGCATGTGGTTTCATAAACGGTATCAGCCAATTACAATCATGGGGTGCCTATCCAGACCTATAACTTCCGCTACCTGCTCTCACTCACTAAACCATCTCTCAGATATTTACTTGTCTTCCTAGCTCATAACTGTTCCTGACTCAGCTTATTTCGTGACACTAACTCAACCTATCCACAGACTCTCTCCCAATTCACTCCCACTCCAACCAACCACCCAACTCCAAACGAACTCCTCTCTTTGCCCCTCCCAGAGCTGGTTTTATAGTCCCTCTGTATCCACCCCCCTGGGTTCTGATTGGGTAACCTGTTTAACTATTTCACCTCCAGCACTCTCATATGTTAACATCACAGCCTCCTCCTCAAAAGGTTCGGTGGGTGAGAATGAGGCCTTCTCTGCAGTGGCTCCCCGTCTGTGGAATGCTCTCCACAGGGAAGTTCGCCTGCCACCTTCATTATACACCTTTAGGCGCCAGGCAAAAACGTTCCTTTTTAACCAGGCCTTTGGTTAATTTGATTTACATCCTTTGCCCTTTTAAAATGTGGGATTTGGGGGGGGGGCTATTGGGCTGTTGGTTTTATTTTTATTAGGTATTTTGTGGTTTTATTCTGTGAACCGCCCTGAGACCTCTGGGTATAGGGTGGTATATAAATTCAATAAACAACAAACAAAACAACATAAAGATGCAAATATTTATTAAACTAATAAGCCAAAATGCATTACATTTTTTTGGGGGGGGGAATGATTGCAAAGATGAGCACATTTGGCAAAATTGTATACAAACATTATGCATTAGCAGACATTCACTCCTAAATGCAGATAAGTTTTCACATGAGCAACTTTGTTTTTTTTTAAACCACAAAGTAATGCAGAAACGCGAGGAACCGAAGATTGAAAAAAATGAGGAACTGAAATGGGGAAATCTTCCCATACATCCCTACATTCAAGGCATGCGAAATAAAGTGGTTTATACAAACATACTTAGGAAAGTAAGAAGCATTATTACAGCAAGGGCACAACCCAGCCAGGCAAAAGCCCTCTGGGAGTGGGTGGGACAAGGCCACTGACAGGCTGTAGCATAGAGGGAGGGGACATGCCCTCAGACACATGTTTTTGGGGGGATGTGATCAGGTGCCCCCATGACAGGCTTTCTGGGTGAAGACTAACCAGGGGTGGAGAGAGGAGAGTTGCAGCAACGCTGCCACCCACTCTCTTCAGTTGTAGTGTGCCAGCTGCGGCAGCTCCACCCCTAGGACAGGCTTGACCCAGGGTGCAGTGGGCTCCCTCAATGCCCCTCCCCCTTCAAGGGTGCACAATCTTGCCTGTGCTGCACTGCTGGTCACAGGTGTGCTCTGGGAAGGAGCATAGGCTCAGGAGAGCCCTGAGGGCCAGACACAGAGGCTTGGAGGGCCACATTTGGTCCCCAACCTGAGCTTCCCCGCCTCCTAAGCTATAGCAACTTCAGAAGATGACTGTCAAGCCTTTGTCTGAAAGCTCTCATCAAAAGAGATCTCTATGCCCCTGTAGGTAATTGATGTCAATGTAAACTGCTTTTATCCTCAAGATGTTTCTCCTGATATCCATGAGAACATATTAAACTCCTGCTTGATCAGGCCAACATCCCACCTGGTCCAGCATCTTATTTTCACAGTGGCCAACCAGATGCTTATGGGAAACTTGCAAGCAGGGCTGAATCACAGCAGCACTCTTCCCTCCTGTGGTTGCCAGCAATTGTTATTCAAAAGCATTGCTGCCTCCAGCTGTGGAGGCAGAGTATAGCTAACCTATCTGAAAGCCACCAATAGCCTTCTCCTCCATGAATTTGTCTGATCGTCTTTTTGAAAGCATCTAGAGATGGTTGCCATCACTGCCTCCTGCGCAAGTGAGTTCTGCAATTTAATTCTGTGCTGTGTGAACAAGGACTTTTTCATCTGCCCTGAATCATCAAGCATTTGGCCCTATTGGGTATCAACAAGTTCTAGTGTTATTATGTCCCATGGACTGCAAGAGTCCCATGGACTGCAAGAAGACCAAACCTTTCCATTCTGAAGGAAATCAGCCCTGAGTGCTCACTGGAAGGACAGATTGTGAAGCTGAGGCTCCAATACTTTGGCCACCTCATGAGAAGAGAAGACTCCCTGGAAAAGACCCTGATGTTGGGAAAGATGGAGGGCACAAGGAGAAAGGGACGACAGAGGACGAGATGGTTGGATAGTGTTCTCGAAGCTAGGAACATGAGTTTGACCAAACTGTGGGAGGCAGTGGAAGATAGGAGTGCCTGGCGTGCTCTGGTCCATGGGGTCACAAAGAGTCGGACGCGACTAAATGACTAAACAACAACAACAAAGTGTTATTATGAGAGAGGGAGAAAAACCTTTCTCCATTCACTTCTCCATGCCATGCATCTGTCATGTTGTCTTTTCTCCAAACTAAGAAGTCTGTAACCAAAGATTACAATTTTCAAGGCCAGCTCTGTGGCACATTCAGCCTCTAAGCCATTCACATAACTGTTTTTGGTGTGGTGAGCTTCACAATGAAATCCTCCCCTATCCTTTCTGATGGTGGCATGCAAAATGTTTTGATAAGCCTATTTGCAGTGGGGGGACATGGGAGCCGAGAGTAAGAAATGGGAAAGAAATTCCAAGCTTTGGAAACAAGAGCAAACTTCAATGATCTATAATGGGGTGAGGGTGTTACCCCCCCCCCAATTCCATACAAACCTGGTCTCTCCCCCAGCCCACTCTTCTTTTTCTAAAATTGCCTTCATTTGCAATGAAGAAACCTGAGGCTGCCTTCACAGAAACCAGGTTCAAGCTGAAAATGACTTCATTCAGATTTCCATGATTCATGGAACTTCCCATACATGAAACCTGCTCACAGTTTCCAGCTTCCTCAAAGGTCTTTTGAGATGGTTTGACTGAAAACAAAAACAAGGAACAAACCCTAAGGGTACTGCAAGGGGGAGCTCTCAGGTCTCCTTGGTGGCAGCAGTGGGGGGACAAGGAGAGGCTTCACCAAGGCTTGGGCACCCTTTAGCAAGATGCGGGTGTTCAGGAAGTTGGCAGTAAAACCTGTCCCCAGACACCAGGAGCCTCACCTGAAAATAAAGGATCATTCAGCTGGATTGAGCCCTGATCCAAATGGGCGTGCCACTACATCACAAAAGGATATTACCCAATATATGCCCACTCGACCGCACTGATTAGTGGAACTGGCATATAACAAATGTCATATAACATCGGCACTGAGCTTTCAAGGAGTTGATCTTTCACTGTGCTACCACCTTTGGAAACCCTCCACATTGATATCAGGCAGGTTCCTTCACTGTACTGTACTGTACTGTATTCAGTGTCTACTAAAACCTTATTTGGTTTAAACAAGCCTACCCAGACATGTAAATATGACATGTATTTTAATATGCAAGTTTATTTTATAAGCAAGTGTCGTAGGTGTCTGTCTCATCTAATCACTTTTCTGTTGCCTTGCCCAGATCTGCTTCCCATGCCTCCAAGAAACAGAAAGAGAGAAAAAGGGCTGGGCGATATCAGCTTTTCAACATCGCAATGTATCGCCAGCCAAACATTGCGGTTTGGCGATACACTGCGATGTTGAAAAAATAAGTTGTATTGGCCTCTGCCTGTGAGGCACCTGGTGAAACTGCCCCAGCTCTCACCTCTGGAACCCAGGCAGTTTCACCCAGCAGTAACAGGCTGGGTCATTGCAGCTTGTTTGCACAGCTCAGAGTGGTGATTAGGAAGATTCCCCCTCCCCAGCTGAGACAGCCCTGGAGCTCCTGCTGCTTGCACGCAAGGGGCAGGATCACCAAGCGTGTTTTGCGCAGCTCAGCTGGGGAGGAGGAAGGTTCCCGCTCATGGGCAAGTGGGCAGAGCATTGGGGCTCCTTCAACTGCTCTGTGCAGGGAGCGCCAACCAAGCAGAGCCCCCACCCTGCTGCCGGCCCACAGGAGCCAGTGCTGTGCTGGAGGCTCTCTTAACAGCTTGGCTGAGGTAAGGGCAGCTGCACACTCCTCAGTCGAGCAGTTTAAAGATGCATAGGGAGGAACAAGCTGTATCGGCGCCTTGCCAGTACAGCTTGTTTCTCCCTCTGCATCATATGTCGGCAGAGTGCAATGGTGGTTTCTCTCAGCGATATATGCTACCACTCCTGAGCCCTGCTGCTAGTAGCACCACTGGAGGAAGGACACTGCTGGCAGAGGGACTCGGGAGTGGTGGTAGTTTCACCAGCAATATACCACTGAGTGAAGCCAAAATCATGGTCTGCTCCTGATACCAGTCCTGGGCTATATATTGATAGCCAAGCAGAGCCGTCTTTCCCATAGAGCTTAGTGGTGCGTCGCACCAGGACGCCAGCCTCTCAGGGGCGCCCCAGCAAGTGAGGGAGCTGCATGGCTTTGCTGGCGGCCTCCCCTTTCCCTGCACACCTGCCAGCTGTGCCCCCCCAACCATAAGGCTGGCGGGTGTGCAGCTTCCCTCCCAAGCCTCTGTGAGGATTGCTCTCCTCCCAAGGAGGCTTAGGAGGGAAGCTGCACTCTCCTCCCGTGGAGGCTTGGGAGGGGCACAACTTCACTCCTAAGCCTCTGCGGGGATCGCTCTCCCGCAGCGGCATGGGGGAGAGTTGTGGCCCCCCGCATTGGCTGGCAGTATGCAGTTATGGCCACCCTAACACTATCTGTGGTAATTTCGGGGTGCTGGGCAGATATTTACACCCCAGCACCGCATCTGCTAAAGACGGCCCTGCACCCAGGCCTAGAGAGAAATCACTCATTTACACACTTATTCCAGGGAATTGGGTAAAAGTCAGATCTAGTAGAATTCAGCTGAGCTTTCAAAACATAGCTGAAAAAGGAAGTAGGGAAGAGTGTCACTCTTTCAGGTTACCCCTTCAGCTCTGTGCATTTTTCAAGAGAGGAAAATGGTAGGCAACCCATGGACCAATGGAGTACTGGATGGGTGGCAGATGAGAGGCTCAGAGGTCATCAGGATCTAGCATGGTTTGGTAGCACAGATAAATCAGGAGGCAGCAGGAGAAGGAGCAGATTGGTGTCTTGAAAGCTGGCACCCAAGTATGAATGAGAGAGGTCCTCTCCTTGTGACTCTGGATGTCAGAAAGGAGAAGGCAGATGTGCCGGCCCTCTCTACACTGCTCTGAGGAGTGCAGAGTCTCACCACAGAGGACTTGGACCAGCCTGAGGGAGGAGTTGAACAGGAGGAATTGCCATCAATGCTGGAAGAGGGATAGGAGACAGTCTTGCCATCAAGAACTAGGCACCAACTTTGTTGATAGAATCACTTGTGTGCTTGAGAAGCAGACTCATAGGGCAAAAGAGTTCCATGGGTAAGCTTGCCTGGTCTCATCTTTAAAAGTTTGGTGGGAGGGCCATATCAATTGTCGAGACATCTTTGTAGTTTCCACTTGCAGTTATGATTCTTTTGCCAAGCTCATGTATCTTGGACTCTTGACATCTGGACCTTGTAGTTGCTGCTGCTATTAGCCAGAATAAAGATAGAGCTGGGTCTCAGAGAGTCATCTAGCCCAACCCCATTCAATGCTTGCTTTCATGTAACAGTTGCTCCAGACAAACACAAGTCATTATCAGAATCAAGCACACATCCCAGCTAGACAAAAACACACAGAGTGCAAAGCAAAGGCAGCAGGGTATGTAGCCTGTGGACAGAAGGTGTAGCTGAGGAAGTGTCCCAAGGGCCAGATAGAAAGACTTGGAGGCACACGCCTTGTACCCACAGTTGAGGGGGCCTAGGGCTGTGCAACATCAGCACACCATGCACACACTCCCTGTGGTGTGCTAACGTCACTCACACAAGCTGCTGGACATGAGAACGCCACCCAGCATGCATGCGTGGCCGCTAAGGAACTTTAGGGCAGTGGCCCTTTCATCAGAATTCAGTGGGGGGGGGGGCTGATCCCCTGGCTCTTTCCACTCAATGTCCCTCCCTAGAGGGGCACCTTTCTGAGACTCCCCATCCCTTGCTATCCAGAACCCTTGACTTTGATATATAAGAAGAAGAAGCAGTGTGTTACCAAATTCCAGAGAGAGCAAACATCAGGTTGGGAGAAATACCACAGACGTAAGGGTTGAAACACTCCACCCACCAGCACACTTGCAACAATCAAAATAAAACAACTTAAGTTTTGAAAGATCCAATCATGAATCTCCTCCTGAGCCCGTATCTCTTCCAGACCTTTGATCAACTTCAGAACTTTGATCAAAAGTGTGTTCCCTCGGTTCTGAAAATTCTGCAGTGGTGTTTCATCTGGTGAGCTCCAGCGCCATCTGGTGGGGGACATGCCAACTCCACATCTCCTGCAAGCATTTGAGAGCGGAATGCTCACTCCATTCATCTTTTGTAATTGCACGTTAGCCCCAGGGGGGCGGGAAGTGCACTGTGCAGGGGCACGGAGAAGGAGGAGGTGTGGGGGTGGGAAAGTATTTCTAGTTGTCTTTCCAGATTTAGTTTGCCTTTATTGCCAGCAATTTGGAATGTCATGGGGAGTTAATGAAGATGTGTTGTGCATCTGGAGAGGGGGTAGTGTTGCTCGGGAATGTATTAAATGCTTACTTACATGGGGGACTAGAGAGGCGGATGAGCAAGAGGAGAGGAATGCAGGAAAGAAGAGGAGGGCATCCATGGACGTATTGGTAGGAGACAGCCTGTCCTGACTCCCACTCACAGATGCGGTACTGAGACTCTCAAATCCATTGTTACGATGGAAAGCTTTACTCCAAAATCCACCAAGTGGCCCAGACATAACTTGGGTTACAAGTTACAAAGTCAGGAAGCACAGCACTGCTCTAGTGTACATAGCTAAGCAGAAGCCAAGATGCTGTCCCATGAAAATACCTTTGTGAGCTCTCATTTTGAAGAGTGGGATGGACACCATCATTTGCATGGTCAGAATGTTGAGGCCCAGGACTGGGGAAGCAGGCAAGCAAATGCCCCTTCTAGTCAAAGTCAGTTTGCACCAGCGCAGTTGACTCCATGTGCTTGGTAGCAGAGGTGGAGATGGCAGGGTTGACTCACTGACAATTTCAGGATGTAAGATTAGTTCTGCTGGACCACACCAAAAGCCTGTCGGGTTTCCTACAATGGTCAGTGTGTGTGTGTGTTGTTGTTCTTTGTTATTACATTATGTATTTTTATATTATAAACAGCCCTGTGATCCTTGGATGAAGGGCAGTCTAGAAATATAATAAATAATAATAACAGTGTTGGCTGTTAGGGTAAATAGGACATGGCTCCAATACCCTCAGGCTGCCTTCAGCCAATCCATATCTCCTTATTTACAGTCATTCATTGGCTTTGGCTCTACCTACCTTCTGTTAAATCCAATTAAAACTCAGTTAAAATCCTGTGATCTGCAGAGCTCTGGAGCCTGCTTTATGAACCATCATCATCTTAACTGCAAGTCTCCACCTTCTGTTGGTCTCCCTACTTTATGCCCCACCAGTCTAAATACACCAGGCATCACTGATGGATGACCAGCTGCCCTGGAGCTGAACCAAGGGGCAAAGGGGAACATCAGACGTTAGGCCCTGAGAATGAACAGGAATTACAAGAATATGATGGAGCTCAGGAAGCCCTGGTTGCTCAAGCAAGACTCATCTGGAACAGAAATCCAGTAAGGGTGACGGATCTTAGACATGAAGACTGAATGTGCCCTCCAGGCCCTTGAGACTTTCTCAGGTAACACCGCCTTACCAGACCGCTCCACCTCCTGCTCAAATGCTTTTTGTCAGGCTAGAAACATGTCCTTGAACTATGATAGCAAGAACCAGTGCTTTTTTCTGGGGGGATGCAGGGGTTCGCATATCCCTGAAACATTTTGTGAATCTATGGTGAGTTTGGCCTCATTGAGGGGCAGTATTCAAACATTTTTTTTAGAAAAAAAACCACTGGCAAGAACATTCAGAGAATGTTATAAACTTCTAGCATGTCCCTTCTGACTCACCTTTTCTCAAAACTAAGACGTCCTAAATGCTTCAACCTTTCCTCATAGGGGAGTTGCTCCATCCCCACTGATCATTTTGGTTGCCCCTTTCTGAACCCTTTCTAGCTCTACAATATCCTTTCTGAGAAGACGCAGGCTTCTGAGAGGAGATATGATAGCCATCTTCCAATATCTCAAGGGCTGTCACATGGAGGATGGAGCAAGCTTGTTCTCTCCTGCTCCAGAGGCTAAGGCCCATACCAATGGCTTCAAGTTACAAGAAAGGAGATTCCAACTGAACATCAAGAAGAACTTTCAGGCAGTAGGACTTGTCTGACATAGGAAACAGACTCCAAGAGGTTGTGGGTTCTCCTTCTTTGGAGGTTTTAAGCAGAGGTTGGATGGCCATCTGTCATGTATAATCTACTTGAGATTCCTGCATTGCAGGGAATTGAACTAGATGACCCTTGGGGTCCCTTCCAACTCTATATTCTATGATTTTAAGAACTGTACATAATATTCCAAATGTGGCTACAACATAGATTTCTATAATGGAAATATGATAGCAGCACCTTGCTTGGATTGATGGATGGATGACAGAGAGATGGGTGTGCGGGTGCATAGAAATCTGCGTGTCTGGTACACAACCTATCATACAAAGTCACGATTATTGCTCTGCCTACTTTTCCTGATGCAATTCCCAGAAAGTTGCCCATGAGGAAATGTGTCCTCTGGGCTAAAAAAAGCTCCCTAGCTCTGTTGTACTATTTTCTGCCCATCAAGGTCCAGTGGTCAGCTGGGTGGATGCAATAGGTCCAAGGAATGAAGGAACTTCACTGAGAAGATTCACCACACAGGGAATCTGCTTAGAGTTCCAGCACCTCCTGACAATATCTGAAACCAGGCCATGGAGCTATTTTATCTGGTCTGGTCCTTCTCTGGCACCCTTCCAACTTGCCAGAACCAGTCTCTCTCGGTATCCATGTTTGCCCTTCTGGGAGCCCTTCATCATCACAACACACAACTATCTGTGGAACCTTAACAGGATTGCTCTGCATTTCATTCATCCTTGTAGCGAACATTTCTGCTTAGTAAATTAGGATGACGAATGATAAGAGTTTGGTTGCTTAAAGAAATAAAATAAAATAAAGAACCCAGCCACCCAGGGGATTCATTAGTCAAATAAATGGTTTTGTTTGCCTCCAGTTATGTGCTGGCAATGTTTTGCGACTGAATCTTGTGATCTCAGCTTTCAGGGGACTTCAGAAGGAGTGAGACTGGTGTTGGGTTCTCCTCTGATGCTTTTTCTTCAGTGGAGGGAATGAGAGGCCTTCATCTTGGAACATCAGAGGTACTCTGGCAGGCAGATTTCCTCAAAGTGTTTCCCCAAGCCATGGAGAACAGAAGTTGATAGAGGTTTATTCTATGCCTCTGGATACTGTTGGGAAAAACAGATGCTGCCATTGCTACAGTAGAAAATTTTTTCTTTCTTAAGGCATTATGATGTACCACTTGCACACTTTTTATATGCTAGACATGCAATGAACACAGTGGATTCCAGGTGCAATGCCTGGCAGGTAGGGCTGGGAAAGCTTCCAGTCTGAAATCCTGCAAAGCAACTTCCAATCCATTTAGACTAAACAGGCAGAGATGGACCAATGGTCTGATGGTATAAAGTAGCTTCCTATAGTCACTCTCTCTAATACCAATGTTAGGTCATTAGAGTCAACAGGAATAGAGCCAAACATGGGCCACTGAGGGGGGAAAAAAACACCTCAGGGTTATCAGCATGTTCTGCGTTTTTGCAATTGATAAGAGTTGGATAGGTGGAGGCAGGGGAGTATTGGGAGTTAAGTAGGTAGGCCTGGAATTCTTCTTTGGTTTAGATCAGGGTAAGGGACATGGGTGGCACTGTGGGTTAAACCACAGAGCCAAGACTTGCCGATTAGAAGGTCGGAGGTTCGAATCCCCGAGACAGGGTGAGCTCCCGTTGCTCGGTCCCTGCTCCTGCCAACCTAGCAGTTCAAAAGCACCTCAAAGTGCAAGTAGATAAATAGGTACCACTCCAGCGCGAAGGTAAACAGCGTTTCCATATGCTGCTCTGGTTCTCCAGAAGCGGTTTAGTCATGCTGGCCACATGACCCGGAAGCTGTATGCCGGCTCCCTCGGCAAATAAAGTGAGATGAGCGCTGCAACCCCAGAGCTGTCTGCAACTGGACCTAATGGTCAGGAGTCCCTTTACCTTTAAGGTAAAGGTAAAGGGACCCCTGACCGTTAGGTCCAGTCGTGCCCGACTCTGGGGTTGCAGCGCTCATCTCACTTTATTGGCTGAGGGAGCCGACGTACAACTTCCGGGTCATGTGGCCAGCATGACTAAGCCGCTTCTGGCAAACCAGAGCAGCACACGGAAACGTTGTTTATCTTCCCACTAGAGCGGTACCTATTTATCTGCTTGCACTTTGATGTGCTTTTGTTTTTGTTTTTTATAATAATTTTTATTGCGTCTTTTTCCAGATTACAAATATAACAATAACAAAGAATAAAAGAGCACAAAAAAGAAAATAGAGAAAAAAAAAAGAAATAAAAAGAAACAAGCACAGCAAGACCAGACCATTTCATCAACTTATTTCAGATTTCTATCGGACTTCCCCACATCTCCCCGTAATGCATTCTTGGCAATAAAATTATCAGCAAGTTATAACCTTGTTTCACGTGTTTTTTGTACTTTCAATTGCTATTTAAGTTTAAGTTTAAATCTCTTATATTCCAATTAATTTAAAAGTCTTACAATATTTCTTTTTACCCATTTAAACTTTGATTCTTTCATAGGTAATTCAGCTTTCATAAATGATCCACTTATATTGCTGGGGCTGACATTTCAAATCATGCGACATCTTAAGATTCATATAGTTTATAATACTTTTGCAAATAGTCCTTAAACTTTTTCCAGTCCTCCTCCATCGCTTCTTCTCCCAGATCTCGGATCCTTGCAGTCATCTCGGCTAGTTCCATGTAGTTCATCAATTGCGTCTGCCACTCCTCCAGTGTGGGCAAATCTTGAGTCTTCCAATGCTTAGCGATAAGAATTCTTGCTGCTGTTGTAGCATACATAAAAAAAGTTCTATCCTTCTTTGACACCTTCTGGCCGACAATGCCCAGAAGGAATGCCTCTGGTTTCTTAGGAAAGGTGTATCTAAACACCTTTTTTAACTCGTTATAGATCATCTCCCAGTAGGCCTTCAATCTTGGGCAGGTCCACCAGAGGTGAAAGAATGTCCCCTCAGCTTCCTTACACTTCCAACATTTGTTATCGGACAAATGGTATATCTTAGCCAGCTTGACCGGGGTCATGTACCACCTGTATACCATTTTCATAATGTTTTCTTTCAAAGCATTACATGCAGTGAACTTCATACCGGTGGTCCATAACCTCTCCCAGTCTTCAGACATGATATTGTAACCAATGTCCTGAGCCCATTTTATCATAGCTGATTTAACTGTCTCATCCTGAGTGTTCCATTTAAGCAGCAAGTTATACATTCTCGATAGTAATTTGGTCTTTGGTTCTAACAACTCTGTCTCAAGTTTCGATTTTTCCACCTGGAATCCTATTTTTTTATCTAACTTAAAAACCTCATTGATTTGGGCATAATGTAACCAACCTTGCACCATACTTTGTAATTTTTCAAGGCTCTGCAGCCTCCATTTACCTCCAACATTTTCTATTATTTCCCAATATTTCGGCCAGTAGGCCTCCATATTGGGTTTTTTCCGAGCTTTGGCCTCTATTGGTGATATCCACCTCGGAGTTTTACTCTCCAATAAGTCTTTGTATTTTTCCCAGACCATAAATATTGCTTTTCTGACAATATGGTTTTTGAACATTCCAAATGTTTTTGCCTTGTCATACCACAGGTACGCATGCCACCCTAACGAATTGTTAAAGCCTTCCAGATCTAAGACATCGGTGTTTTCTAACAAAAACCAGTCTTTCATCCAACAGAAAGCCGCAGCTTCGTAATATAACCTTAAGTCCGGCAGGGCAAACCCCCCTCTCTCCTTTGCATCAGTTAGTATTTTAAACTTTATTCGGGGCTTTTTGCCCTGCCAGACAAACTTAGAAATATCCTTCTGCCACTTTCCAAAACAATCCACTCTGTCCACAACCTGCAAGGCCTGAAACAAAAACAACATCTTTGGCAATACGTTCATTTTTATAGCTGCAATTCGACCTAACAAGGATAATTTCAATCGTGACCAAATTTCTAAGTCTTTTTTCACTTCTGTCCAACATTTCTCATAATTATCTTTAAATAAATTCAAGTTCTTGGAAGAGAGATTGACCCCCAGGTATTTCACTTTTTTAACAACGTTTAGTTCTGTTTCCTTCTGAAACCCTTCTGTTTCGTCAACTGTCAAGTTTTTCCCTAACACCTTGGTTTTTTGTTTATTCAACTTGAAGCCCGCCACCCGACCAAATTTCTGAATCAATTCCAAAACTCTTTTTGTACTAGATTCTGGCTCCTGTAATGTTAGAACCAAGTCATCTGCAAATGCTTTCAGTTTATATTGTTTCGCTCCGACCCGAATTCCTTGTACCTGCTGATCCCTCCTTATCATGTTCAGCAGCACCTCCAGGACCGAAATAAACAACAAAGGGGAAAGGGGGCACCCCTGACGTGTCCCTTTTTCAATATGAAGTTCTTCTGTCACCACATTATTCACTATCAACTTAGCTTTTTGTTCTGAATAGATTGCCTCTATTCCATTCTCAAACCCCTTTCCCACTCCCATCCCTTCCAAATTTTTCTTCATAAATTTCCAAGAAATATTGTCAAAGGCCTTTTCCGCGTCAATAAAAATTAACACAGCTTTAGTGTTAATATTTGTTTGTAAAAGTTCCAAAATATCAATGATATTCCTAGTATTATCAAACAAATGTCTACCTGGGAGAAAGCCCGCTTGGTCCTTATGAATTACTTCGTTTAATACTTTTTTGAATCTATTAGCCAAAATATCTGCAAATATTTTGTAATCCACGTTTAGGAGTGAGATGGGACGATAGTTCTTAAGTTGAGTCTTTTCAGTTTCCACTTTGGGTATCAGTGTGATGAATGCTTCTTTCCACGTATCTGGTGCTCTCCCTCCCTCCATAACCTGGTTACAAACCTCCAGTAATGGTTGTAACAAGCAGTCTTTTAATGTCCTGTAATATTTGGAGGTAAGTCCATCCGGGCCTGGAGATTTGCCTAACTGCATATTTTGAATGGCATCCTCAATTTCCTGTTGTGTTATTTTACAATTCAAGATTGACCTCTTCTCTTGAGACAGTTCTGGTAGGCCATTGTCTTTCAAGAATTGTTCAATCTCATTTGCTTCCTCGGGTTCTTGTGTATACAGTTTTTTAAAATATTTCTGGAAGCACTTCCTAATTTCCCCCGGTTTCTGGATACTTTTCCCTTCAACTTCTAGATTGGTAACATAATTTAATTTTTGTCTCTTTTTCAACTGCCAAGCTAGCAGTTTCCCACATTTGTTCGCAGATTCAAAAGATCTTTGTTTCATTTGTTTGATTTTCCATTCCACTTCTTGGTTTATCAATTTCGTATATTGCGATTGGTGGAATTTGATTTCTCTTAAAATCTCTTT